>NC_143176.1:10020000-10338333 GCF_047325235.1 Durio zibethinus | reverse complement strand
TTCATATTTTAAAGCTTGAGCTTGACGCCGGTGAAAATCATTTTCAAAGCAAAACATAAAAATTTCAAAACCATTAGGCTTCGAGTGCTCCCCCTATAAACTGCTAAAACAATTTAGCGCATAATTAATCACATCAAGCACCAATAACAACTTCACAAATAATATCCAAATATTAAGATCATTAATACGCAATTCCTCAACATCCTTAGAGCACCTAAAAATGTATCTAAAAGCAAATAAGCATGAATAACAACGAAAAATAAAAATCGTGCAATAATTGTGCGAATGGCTTTTAAGCCCATAATTGTTCAGAAACAAAGTCTAATGGTTTAAGCTCCAAAATCCTTTATAACATACGCATAACACTATGAAAAATTAAAACCAACGCAAGTTTTGCCATGTTTCTTTGTTTGAGCAAGTTTAAAACATTGGATTCAAGATATTCGAGATCATTTGCATTTAAAAAACCTGCTAAAACAATGCCTTCGTATTTTAAAGCTTGATACCAGTGAAAATCATTTTCAGAGCAAAACATAAAATTTCAAAAGCATTAGGTTTCGAGTGCTCTCCTTATAAAACTGCTGAAACAATTTAGCAGACAATTAATCACATCAGGCACCAATAACAACTCCACAAATAATATCCAAATATGAAGATCGTTCATATGTAATTCCTCAACTCCCTTAGAGCGCCTAAAAATGTATCTAAAAGAAAATAAGTATGAAACACAACGAAAAATTAAAATCGTGCAATAATCGTGCGAAAGACTTTTATGCCCAAAATTATTCAGAAAGAAAGTCTGATGTTTTAAGCTCCAAAATCCTTTATAACTTACACTTAACACAACGAAAAATCAAAGTCGTGCGATAACTGTGCGAACGAGTTTTACGCCCATAATTGTTCAGAAGCAAAGTCTGATGTTTTAAGTTCTAAAACCCTTTATAACTTACACTAAACATTACGAAAAATTAAAACCAATGCAAGTTTTACCATGTTTCTTTGTTTGAGCAAGTTCAAAACATTGGATTCAAGATATTGAAATTCATTTCCATTTCAAAACCTGCTAAAACAATGCTTTCATATTTTAAAGCTTGAGCTTGACGCCGGTGAAAATCATTTTCAAAGCAAAACATAAAAATTTCAAAACCATTAGGCTTCGAGTGCTCCCCCTATAAACTGCTAAAACAATTTAGCGCATAATTAATCACATCAAGCACCAATAACAACTTCACAAATAATATCCAAATATGAAGATCATTAATACGCAATTCCTCAACATCCTTAGAGCACCTAAAAATGTATCTAAAAGCAAATAAGCATGAATAACAACGAAAAATAAAAATCGTGCAATAATTGTGCGAATGGCTTTTAAGCCCATAATTGTTCAGAAACAAAGTCTAATGGTTTAAGCTCCAAAATCCTTTATAACATACGCATAACACTATGAAAAATTAAAACCAACGCAAGTTTTGCCATGTTTCTTTGTTTGAGCAAGTTTAAAACATTGGATTCAAGATATTCGAGATCATTTGCATTTAAAAAACCTGCTAAAACAATGCCTTCGTATTTTAAAGCTTGATACCAGTGAAAATCATTTTCAGAGCAAAACATAAAATTTCAAAAGCATTAGGTTTCGAGTGCTCTCCTTATAAAACTGCTGAAACAATTTAGCAGACAATTAATCACATCAGGCACCAATAACAACTCCACAAATAATATCCAAATATGAAGATCGTTCATATGTAATTCCTCAACTCCCTTAGAGCGCCTAAAAATGTATCTAAAAGAAAATAAGTATGAAACACAACGAAAAATTAAAATCGTGCAATAATCGTGCGAAAGACTTTTATGCCCAAAATTGTTCAGAAAGAAAGTCTAATGTTTTAAGCTCCAAAATCCTTTATAACTTACACTTAACACAACGAAAAATCAAAGTCGTGCGATAACTGTGCGAACGAGTTTTACGCCCATAATTGTTCAGAAGCAAAGTCTGATGTTTTAAGTTCTAAAACCCTTTATAACTTACACTAAACATTACGAAAAATTAAAACCAATGCAAGTTTTACCATGTTTCTTTGTTTGAGCAAGTTCAAAACATTGGATTCAAGATATTGAAATTCATTTCCATTTCAAAACCTGCTAAAACAATGCTTTCATATTTTAAAGCTTGAGCTTGACGCCGGTGAAAATCATTTTCAAAGCAAAACATAAAAATTTCAAAACCATTAGGCTTCGAGTGCTCCCCCTATAAACTGCTAAAACAATTTAGCGCATAATTAATCACATCAAGCACCAATAACAACTTCACAAATAATATCCAAATATTAAGATCATTAATACGCAATTCCTCAACATCCTTAGAGCACCTAAAAATGTATCTAAAAGCAAATAAGCATGAATAACAACGAAAAATAAAAATCGTGCAATAATTGTGCGAATGGCTTTTAAGCCCATAATTGTTCAGAAACAAAGTCTAATGGTTTAAGCTCCAAAATCCTTTATAACATACGCATAACACTATGAAAAATTAAAACCAACGCAAGTTTTGCCATGTTTCTTTGTTTGAGCAAGTTTAAAACATTGGATTCAAGATATTCGAGATCATTTGCATTTAAAAAACCTGCTAAAACAATGCCTTCGTATTTTAAAGCTTGATACCAGTGAAAATCATTTTCAGAGCAAAACATAAAATTTCAAAAGCATTAGGTTTCGAGTGCTCTCCTTATAAAACTGCTGAAACAATTTAGCAGACAATTAATCACATCAGGCACCAATAACAACTCCACAAATAATATCCAAATATGAAGATCGTTCATATGTAATTCCTCAACTCCCTTAGAGCGCCTAAAAATGTATCTAAAAGAAAATAAGTATGAAACACAACGAAAAATTAAAATCGTGCAATAATCGTGCGAAAGACTTTTATGCCCAAAATTATTCAGAAAGAAAGTCTGATGTTTTAAGCTCCAAAATCCTTTATAACTTACACTTAACACAACGAAAAATCAAAGTCGTGCGATAACTGTGCGAACGAGTTTTACGCCCATAATTGTTCAGAAGCAAAGTCTGATGTTTTAAGTTCTAAAACCCTTTATAACTTACACTAAACATTACGAAAAATTAAAACCAATGCAAGTTTTACCATGTTTCTTTGTTTGAGCAAGTTCAAAACATTGGATTCAAGATATTGAAATTCATTTCCATTTCAAAACCTGCTAAAACAATGCTTTCATATTTTAAAGCTTGAGCTTGACGCCGGTGAAAATCATTTTCAAAGCAAAACATAAAAATTTCAAAACCATTAGGCTTCGAGTGCTCCCCCTATAAACTGCTAAAACAATTTAGCGCATAATTAATCACATCAAGCACCAATAACAACTTCACAAATAATATCCAAATATGAAGATCATTAATACGCAATTCCTCAACATCCTTAGAGCACCTAAAAATGTATCTAAAAGCAAATAAGCATGAATAACAACGAAAAATAAAAATCGTGCAATAATTGTGCGAATGGCTTTTAAGCCCATAATTGTTCAGAAACAAAGTCTAATGGTTTAAGCTCCAAAATCCTTTATAACATACGCATAACACTATGAAAAATTAAAACCAACGCAAGTTTTGCCATGTTTCTTTGTTTGAGCAAGTTTAAAACATTGGATTCAAGATATTCGAGATCATTTGCATTTAAAAAACCTGCTAAAACAATGCCTTCGTATTTTAAAGCTTGATACCAGTGAAAATCATTTTCAGAGCAAAACATAAAATTTCAAAAGCATTAGGTTTCGAGTGCTCTCCTTATAAAACTGCTGAAACAATTTAGCAGACAATTAATCACATCAGGCACCAATAACAACTCCACAAATAATATCCAAATATGAAGATCGTTCATATGTAATTCCTCAACTCCCTTAGAGCGCCTAAAAATGTATCTAAAAGAAAATAAGTATGAAACACAACGAAAAATTAAAATCGTGCAATAATCGTGCGAAAGACTTTTATGCCCAAAATTGTTCAGAAAGAAAGTCTGATGTTTTAAGCTCCAAAATCCTTTATAACTTACACTTAACACAACGAAAAATCAAAGTCGTGCGATAACTGTGCGAACGAGTTTTACGCCCATAATTGTTCAGAAGCAAAGTCTGATGTTTTAAGTTCTAAAACCCTTTATAACTTACACTAAACATTACGAAAAATTAAAACCAATGCAAGTTTTACCATGTTTCTTTGTTTGAGCAAGTTCAAAACATTGGATTCAAGATATTGAAATTCATTTCCATTTCAAAACCTGCTAAAACAATGCTTTCATATTTTAAAGCTTGAGCTTGACGCCGGTGAAAATCATTTTCAAAGCAAAACATAAAAATTTCAAAACCATTAGGCTTCGAGTGCTCCCCCTATAAACTGCTAAAACAATTTAGCGCATAATTAATCACATCAAGCACCAATAACAACTTCACAAATAATATCCAAATATGAAGATCATTAATACGCAATTCCTCAACATCCTTAGAGCACCTAAAAATGTATCTAAAAGCAAATAAGCATGAATAACAACGAAAAATAAAAATCGTGCAATAATTGTGCGAATGGCTTTTAAGCCCATAATTGTTCAGAAACAAAGTCTAATGGTTTAAGCTCCAAAATCCTTTATAACATACGCATAACACTATGAAAAATTAAAACCAACGCAAGTTTTGCCATGTTTCTTTGTTTGAGCAAGTTTAAAACATTGGATTCAAGATATTCGAGATCATTTGCATTTAAAAAACCTGCTAAAACAATGCCTTCGTATTTTAAAGCTTGATACCAGTGAAAATCATTTTCAGAGCAAAACATAAAATTTCAAAAGCATTAGGTTTCGAGTGCTCTCCTTATAAAACTGCTGAAACAATTTAGCAGACAATTAATCACATCAGGCACCAATAACAACTCCACAAATAATATCCAAATATGAAGATCGTTCATATGTAATTCCTCAACTCCCTTAGAGCGCCTAAAAATGTATCTAAAAGAAAATAAGTATGAAACACAACGAAAAATTAAAATCGTGCAATAATCGTGCGAAAGACTTTTATGCCCAAAATTATTCAGAAAGAAAGTCTGATGTTTTAAGCTCCAAAATCCTTTATAACTTACACTTAACACAACGAAAAATCAAAGTCGTGCGATAACTGTGCGAACGAGTTTTACGCCCATAATTGTTCAGAAGCAAAGTCTGATGTTTTAAGTTCTAAAACCCTTTATAACTTACACTAAACATTACGAAAAATTAAAACCAATGCAAGTTTTACCATGTTTCTTTGTTTGAGCAAGTTCAAAACATTGGATTCAAGATATTGAAATTCATTTCCATTTCAAAACCTGCTAAAACAATGCTTTCATATTTTAAAGCTTGAGCTTGACGCCGGTGAAAATCATTTTCAAAGCAAAACATAAAAATTTCAAAACCATTAGGCTTCGAGTGCTCCCCCTATAAACTGCTAAAACAATTTAGCGCATAATTAATCACATCAAGCACCAATAACAACTTCACAAATAATATCCAAATATGAAGATCATTAATACGCAATTCCTCAACATCCTTAGAGCACCTAAAATGTATCTAAAAGCAAATAAGCATGAATAACAACGAAAAATAAAAATCGTGCAATAATTGTGCGAATGGCTTTTAAGCCCATAATTGTTCAGAAACAAAGTCTAATGGTTTAAGCTCCAAAATCCTTTATAACATACGCATAACACTATGAAAAATTAAAACCAACGCAAGTTTTGCCATGTTTCTTTGTTTGAGCAAGTTTAAAACATTGGATTCAAGATATTCGAGATCATTTGCATTTAAAAAACCTGCTAAAACAATGCCTTCGTATTTTAAAGCTTGATACCAGTGAAAATCATTTTCAGAGCAAAACATAAAATTTCAAAAGCATTAGGTTTCGAGTGCTCTCCTTATAAAACTGCTGAAACAATTTAGCAGACAATTAATCACATCAGGCACCAATAACAACTCCACAAATAATATCCAAATATGAAGATCGTTCATATGTAATTCCTCAACTCCCTTAGAGCGCCTAAAAATGTATCTAAAAGAAAATAAGTATGAAACACAACGAAAAATTAAAATCGTGCAATAATCGTGCGAAAGACTTTTATGCCCAAAATTGTTCAGAAAGAAAGTCTGATGTTTTAAGCTCCAAAATCCTTTATAACTTACACTTAACACAACGAAAAATCAAAGTCGTGCGATAACTGTGCGAACGAGTTTTACGCCCATAATTGTTCAGAAGCAAAGTCTGATGTTTTAAGTTCTAAAACCCTTTATAACTTACACTAAACATTACGAAAAATTAAAACCAATGCAAGTTTTACCATGTTTCTTTGTTTGAGCAAGTTCAAAACATTGGATTCAAGATATTGAAATTCATTTCCATTTCAAAACCTGCTAAAACAATGCTTTCATATTTTAAAGCTTGAGCTTGACGCCGGTGAAAATCATTTTCAAAGCAAAACATAAAAATTTCAAAACCATTAGGCTTCGAGTGCTCCCCCTATAAACTGCTAAAACAATTTAGCGCATAATTAATCACATCAAGCACCAATAACAACTTCACAAATAATATCCAAATATGAAGATCATTAATACGCAATTCCTCAACATCCTTAGAGCACCTAAAAATGTATCTAAAAGCAAATAAGCATGAATAACAACGAAAAATAAAAATCGTGCAATAATTGTGCGAATGGCTTTTAAGCCCATAATTGTTCAGAAACAAAGTCTAATGGTTTAAGCTCCAAAATCCTTTATAACATACGCATAACACTATGAAAAATTAAAACCAACGCAAGTTTTGCCATGTTTCTTTGTTTGAGCAAGTTTAAAACATTGGATTCAAGATATTCGAGATCATTTGCATTTAAAAAACCTGCTAAAACAATGCCTTCGTATTTTAAAGCTTGATACCAGTGAAAATCATTTTCAGAGCAAAACATAAAATTTCAAAAGCATTAGGTTTCGAGTGCTCTCCTTATAAAACTGCTGAAACAATTTAGCAGACAATTAATCACATCAGGCACCAATAACAACTCCACAAATAATATCCAAATATGAAGATCGTTCATATGTAATTCCTCAACTCCCTTAGAGCGCCTAAAAATGTATCTAAAAGAAAATAAGTATGAAACACAACGAAAAATTAAAATCGTGCAATAATCGTGCGAAAGACTTTTATGCCCAAAATTGTTCAGAAAGAAAGTCTGATGTTTTAAGCTCCAAAATCCTTTATAACTTACACTTAACACAACGAAAAATCAAAGTCGTGCGATAACTGTGCGAACGAGTTTTACGCCCATAATTGTTCAGAAGCAAAGTCTGATGTTTTAAGTTCTAAAACCCTTTATAACTTACACTAAACATTACGAAAAATTAAAACCAATGCAAGTTTTACCATGTTTCTTTGTTTGAGCAAGTTCAAAACATTGGATTCAAGATATTGAAATTCATTTCCATTTCAAAACCTGCTAAAACAATGCTTTCATATTTTAAAGCTTGAGCTTGACGCCGGTGAAAATCATTTTCAAAGCAAAACATAAAAATTTCAAAACCATTAGGCTTCGAGTGCTCCCCCTATAAACTGCTAAAACAATTTAGCGCATAATTAATCACATCAAGCACCAATAACAACTTCACAAATAATATCCAAATATGAAGATCATTAATACGCAATTCCTCAACATCCTTAGAGCACCTAAAAATGTATCTAAAAGCAAATAGGCATGAATAACAACGAAAAATAAAAATCGTGCAATAATTGTGCGAATGGCTTTTAAGCCCATAATTGTTCAGAAACAAAGTCTAATGGTTTAAGCTCCAAAATCCTTTATAACATACGCATAACACTATGAAAAATTAAAACCAACGCAAGTTTTGCCATGTTTCTTTGTTTGAGCAAGTTTAAAACATTGGATTCAAGATATTCGAGATCATTTGCATTTAAAAAACCTGCTAAAACAATGCCTTCGTATTTTAAAGCTTGATACCAGTGAAAATCATTTTCAGAGCAAAACATAAAATTTCAAAAGCATTAGGTTTCGAGTGCTCTCCTTATAAAACTGCTGAAACAATTTAGCAGACAATTAATCACATCAGGCACCAATAACAACTCCACAAATAATATCCAAATATGAAGATCGTTCATATGTAATTCCTCAACTCCCTTAGAGCGCCTAAAAATGTATCTAAAAGAAAATAAGTATGAAACACAACGAAAAATTAAAATCGTGCAATAATCGTGCGAAAGACTTTTATGCCCAAAATTGTTCAGAAAGAAAGTCTGATGTTTTAAGCTCCAAAATCCTTTATAACTTACACTTAACACAACGAAAAATCAAAGTCGTGCGATAACTGTGCGAACGAGTTTTACGCCCATAATTGTTCAGAAGCAAAGTCTGATGTTTTAAGTTCTAAAACCCTTTATAACTTACACTAAACATTACGAAAAATTAAAACCAATGCAAGTTTTACCATGTTTCTTTGTTTGAGCAAGTTCAAAACATTGGATTCAAGATATTGAAATTCATTTCCATTTCAAAACCTGCTAAAACAATGCTTTCATATTTTAAAGCTTGAGCTTGACGCCGGTGAAAATCATTTTCAAAGCAAAACATAAAAATTTCAAAACCATTAGGCTTCGAGTGCTCCCCCTATAAACTGCTAAAACAATTTAGCGCATAATTAATCACATCAAGCACCAATAACAACTTCACAAATAATATCCAAATATGAAGATCATTAATACGCAATTCCTCAACATCCTTAGAGCACCTAAAAATGTATCTAAAAGCAAATACGCATGAATAACAACGAAAAATAAAAATCGTGCAATAATTGTGCGAATGGCTTTTAAGCCCATAATTGTTCAGAAACAAAGTCTAATGGTTTAAGCTCCAAAATCCTTTATAACATACGCATAACACTATGAAAAATTAAAACCAACGCAAGTTTTGCCATGTTTCTTTGTTTGAGCAAGTTTAAAACATTGGATTCAAGATATTCGAGATCATTTGCATTTAAAAAACCTGCTAAAACAATGCCTTCGTATTTTAAAGCTTGATACCAGTGAAAATCATTTTCAGAGCAAAACATAAAATTTCAAAAGCATTAGGTTTCGAGTGCTCTCCTTATAAAACTGCTGAAACAATTTAGCAGACAATTAATCACATCAGGCACCAATAACAACTCCACAAATAATATCCAAATATGAAGATCGTTCATATGTAATTCCTCAACTCCCTTAGAGCGCCTAAAAATGTATCTAAAAGAAAATAAGTATGAAACACAACGAAAAATTAAAATCGTGCAATAATCGTGCGAAAGACTTTTATGCCCAAAATTGTTCAGAAAGAAAGTCTTATGTTTTAAGCTCCAAAATCCTTTATAACTTACACTTAACACAACGAAAAATCAAAGTCGTGCGATAACTGTGCGAACGAGTTTTACGCCCATAATTGTTCAGAAGCAAAGTCTGATGTTTTAAGTTCTAAAACCCTTTATAACTTACACTAAACATTACGAAAAATTAAAACCAATGCAAGTTTTACCATGTTTCTTTGTTTGAGCAAGTTCAAAACATTGGATTCAAGATATTGAAATTCATTTCCATTTCAAAACCTGCTAAAACAATGCTTTCATATTTTAAAGCTTGAGCTTGACGCCGGTGAAAATCATTTTCAAAGCAAAACATAAAAATTTCAAAACCATTAGGCTTCGAGTGCTCCCCCTATAAACTGCTAAAACAATTTAGCGCATAATTAATCACATCAAGCACCAATAACAACTTCACAAATAATATCCAAATATGAAGATCATTAATACGCAATTCCTCAACATCCTTAGAGCACCTAAAAATGTATCTAAAAGCAAATACGCATGAATAACAACGAAAAATAAAAATCGTGCAATAATTGTGCGAATGGCTTTTAAGCCCATAATTGTTCAGAAACAAAGTCTAATGGTTTAAGCTCCAAAATCCTTTATAACATACGCATAACACTATGAAAAATTAAAACCAACGCAAGTTTTGCCATGTTTCTTTGTTTGAGCAAGTTTAAAACATTGGATTCAAGATATTCGAGATCATTTGCATTTAAAAAACCTGCTAAAACAATGCCTTCGTATTTTAAAGCTTGATACCAGTGAAAATCATTTTCAGAGCAAAACATAAAATTTCAAAAGCATTAGGTTTCGAGTGCTCTCCTTATAAAACTGCTGAAACAATTTAGCAGACAATTAATCACATCAGGCACCAATAACAACTCCACAAATAATATCCAAATATGAAGATCGTTCATATGTAATTCCTCAACTCCCTTAGAGCGCCTAAAAATGTATCTAAAAGAAAATAAGTATGAAACACAACGAAAAATTAAAATCGTGCAATAATCGTGCGAAAGACTTTTATGCCCAAAATTGTTCAGAAAGAAAGTCTTATGTTTTAAGCTCCAAAATCCTTTATAACTTACACTTAACACAACGAAAAATCAAAGTCGTGCGATAACTGTGCGAACGAGTTTTACGCCCATAATTGTTCAGAAGCAAAGTCTGATGTTTTAAGTTCTAAAACCCTTTATAACTTACACTAAACATTACGAAAAATTAAAACCAATGCAAGTTTTACCATGTTTCTTTGTTTGAGCAAGTTCAAAACATTGGATTCAAGATATTGAAATTCATTTCCATTTCAAAACCTGCTAAAACAATGCTTTCATATTTTAAAGCTTGAGCTTGACGCCGGTGAAAATCATTTTCAAAGCAAAACATAAAAATTTCAAAACCATTAGGCTTCGAGTGCTCCCCCTATAAACTGCTAAAACAATTTAGCGCATAATTAATCACATCAAGCACCAATAACAACTTCACAAATAATATCCAAATATGAAGATCATTAATACGCAATTCCTCAACATCCTTAGAGCACCTAAAAATGTATCTAAAAGCAAATAGGCATGAATAACAACGAAAAATAAAAATCGTGCAATAATTGTGCGAATGGCTTTTAAGCCCATAATTGTTCAGAAACAAAGTCTAATGGTTTAAGCTCCAAAATCCTTTATAACATACGCATAACACTATGAAAAATTAAAACCAACGCAAGTTTTGCCATGTTTCTTTGTTTGAGCAAGTTTAAAACATTGGATTCAAGATATTCGAGATCATTTGCATTTAAAAAACCTGCTAAAACAATGCCTTCGTATTTTAAAGCTTGATACCAGTGAAAATCATTTTCAGAGCAAAACATAAAATTTCAAAAGCATTAGGTTTCGAGTGCTCTCCTTATAAAACTGCTGAAACAATTTAGCAGACAATTAATCACATCAGGCACCAATAACAACTCCACAAATAATATCCAAATATGAAGATCGTTCATATGTAATTCCTCAACTCCCTTAGAGCGCCTAAAAATGTATCTAAAAGAAAATAAGTATGAAACACAACGAAAAATTAAAATCGTGCAATAATCGTGCGAAAGACTTTTATGCCCAAAATTGTTCAGAAAGAAAGTCTGATGTTTTAAGCTCCAAAATCCTTTATAACTTACACTTAACACAACGAAAAATCAAAGTCGTGCGATAACTGTGCGAACGAGTTTTACGCCCATAATTGTTCAGAAGCAAAGTCTGATGTTTTAAGTTCTAAAACCCTTTATAACTTACACTAAACATTACGAAAAATTAAAACCAATGCAAGTTTTACCATGTTTCTTTGTTTGAGCAAGTTCAAAACATTGGATTCAAGATATTGAAATTCATTTCCATTTCAAAACCTGCTAAAACAATGCTTTCATATTTTAAAGCTTGAGCTTGACGCCGGTGAAAATCATTTTCAAAGCAAAACATAAAAATTTCAAAACCATTAGGCTTCGAGTGCTCCCCCTATAAACTGCTAAAACAATTTAGCGCATAATTAATCACATCAAGCACCAATAACAACTTCACAAATAATATCCAAATATGAAGATCATTAATACGCAATTCCTCAACATCCTTAGAGCACCTAAAAATGTATCTAAAAGCAAATAGGCATGAATAACAACGAAAAATAAAAATCGTGCAATAATTGTGCGAATGGCTTTTAAGCCCATAATTGTTCAGAAACAAAGTCTAATGGTTTAAGCTCCAAAATCCTTTATAACATACGCATAACACTATGAAAAATTAAAACCAACGCAAGTTTTGCCATGTTTCTTTGTTTGAGCAAGTTTAAAACATTGGATTCAAGATATTCGAGATCATTTGCATTTAAAAAACCTGCTAAAACAATGCCTTCGTATTTTAAAGCTTGATACCAGTGAAAATCATTTTCAGAGCAAAACATAAAATTTCAAAAGCATTAGGTTTCGAGTGCTCTCCTTATAAAACTGCTGAAACAATTTAGCAGACAATTAATCACATCAGGCACCAATAACAACTCCACAAATAATATCCAAATATGAAGATCGTTCATATGTAATTCCTCAACTCCCTTAGAGCGCCTAAAAATGTATCTAAAAGAAAATAAGTATGAAACACAACGAAAAATTAAAATCGCGCAATAATCGTGCGAAAGACTTTTATGCCCAAAATTGTTCAGAAAGAAAGTCTTATGTTTTAAGCTCCAAAATCCTTTATAACTTACACTTAACACAACGAAAAATCAAAGTCGTGCGATAACTGTGCGAACGAGTTTTACGCCCATAATTGTTCAGAAGCAAAGTCTGATGTTTTAAGTTCTAAAACCCTTTATAACTTACACTAAACATTACGAAAAATTAAAACCAATGCAAGTTTTACCATGTTTCTTTGTTTGAGCAAGTTCAAAACATTGGATTCAAGATATTGAAATTCATTTCCATTTCAAAACCTGCTAAAACAATGCTTTCATATTTTAAAGCTTGAGCTTGACGCCGGTGAAAATCATTTTCAAAGCAAAACATAAAAATTTCAAAACCATTAGGCTTCGAGTGCTCCCCCTATAAACTGCTAAAACAATTTAGCGCATAATTAATCACATCAAGCACCAATAACAACTTCACAAATAATATCCAAATATGAAGATCATTAATACGCAATTCCTCAACATCCTTAGAGCACCTAAAAATGTATCTAAAAGCAAATACGCATGAATAACAACGAAAAATAAAAATCGTGCAATAATTGTGCGAATGGCTTTTAAGCCCATAATTGTTCAGAAACAAAGTCTAATGGTTTAAGCTCCAAAATCCTTTATAACATACGCATAACACTATGAAAAATTAAAACCAACGCAAGTTTTGCCATGTTTCTTTGTTTGAGCAAGTTTAAAACATTGGATTCAAGATATTCGAGATCATTTGCATTTAAAAAACCTGCTAAAACAATGCCTTCGTATTTTAAAGCTTGATACCAGTGAAAATCATTTTCAGAGCAAAACATAAAATTTCAAAAGCATTAGGTTTCGAGTGCTCTCCTTATAAAACTGCTGAAACAATTTAGCAGACAATTAATCACATCAGGCACCAATAACAACTCCACAAATAATATCCAAATATGAAGATCGTTCATATGTAATTCCTCAACTCCCTTAGAGCGCCTAAAAATGTATCTAAAAGAAAATAAGTATGAAACACAACGAAAAATTAAAATCGTGCAATAATCGTGCGAAAGACTTTTATGCCCAAAATTGTTCAGAAAGAAAGTCTTATGTTTTAAGCTCCAAAATCCTTTATAACTTACACTTAACACAACGAAAAATCAAAGTCGTGCGATAACTGTGCGAACGAGTTTTACGCCCATAATTGTTCAGAAGCAAAGTCTGATGTTTTAAGTTCTAAAACCCTTTATAACTTACACTAAACATTACGAAAAATTAAAACCAATGCAAGTTTTACCATGTTTCTTTGTTTGAGCAAGTTCAAAACATTGGATTCAAGATATTGAAATTCATTTCCATTTCAAAACCTGCTAAAACAATGCTTTCATATTTTAAAGCTTGAGCTTGACGCCGGTGAAAATCATTTTCAAAGCAAAACATAAAAATTTCAAAACCATTAGGCTTCGAGTGCTCCCCCTATAAACTGCTAAAACAATTTAGCGCATAATTAATCACATCAAGCACCAATAACAACTTCACAAATAATATCCAAATATGAAGATCATTAATACGCAATTCCTCAACATCCTTAGAGCACCTAAAAATGTATCTAAAAGCAAATACGCATGAATAACAACGAAAAATAAAAATCGTGCAATAATTGTGCGAATGGCTTTTAAGCCCATAATTGTTCAGAAACAAAGTCTAATGGTTTAAGCTCCAAAATCCTTTATAACATACGCATAACACTATGAAAAATTAAAACCAACGCAAGTTTTGCCATGTTTCTTTGTTTGAGCAAGTTTAAAACATTGGATTCAAGATATTCGAGATCATTTGCATTTAAAAAACCTGCTAAAACAATGCCTTCGTATTTTAAAGCTTGATACCAGTGAAAATCATTTTCAGAGCAAAACATAAAATTTCAAAAGCATTAGGTTTCGAGTGCTCTCCTTATAAAACTGCTGAAACAATTTAGCAGACAATTAATCACATCAGGCACCAATAACAACTCCACAAATAATATCCAAATATGAAGATCGTTCATATGTAATTCCTCAACTCCCTTAGAGCGCCTAAAAATGTATCTAAAAGAAAATAAGTATGAAACACAACGAAAAATTAAAATCGTGCAATAATCGTGCGAAAGACTTTTATGCCCAAAATTGTTCAGAAAGAAAGTCTTATGTTTTAAGCTCCAAAATCCTTTATAACTTACACTTAACACAACGAAAAATCAAAGTCGTGCGATAACTGTGCGAACGAGTTTTACGCCCATAATTGTTCAGAAGCAAAGTCTGATGTTTTAAGTTCTAAAACCCTTTATAACTTACACTAAACATTACGAAAAATTAAAACCAATGCAAGTTTTACCATGTTTCTTTGTTTGAGCAAGTTCAAAACATTGGATTCAAGATATTGAAATTCATTTCCATTTCAAAACCTGCTAAAACAATGCTTTCATATTTTAAAGCTTGAGCTTGACGCCGGTGAAAATCATTTTCAAAGCAAAACATAAAAATTTCAAAACCATTAGGCTTCGAGTGCTCCCCCTATAAACTGCTAAAACAATTTAGCGCATAATTAATCACATCAAGCACCAATAACAACTTCACAAATAATATCCAAATATGAAGATCATTAATACGCAATTCCTCAACATCCTTAGAGCACCTAAAAATGTATCTAAAAGCAAATACGCATGAATAACAACGAAAAATAAAAATCGTGCAATAATTGTGCGAATGGCTTTTAAGCCCATAATTGTTCAGAAACAAAGTCTAATGGTTTAAGCTCCAAAATCCTTTATAACATACGCATAACACTATGAAAAATTAAAACCAACGCAAGTTTTGCCATGTTTCTTTGTTTGAGCAAGTTTAAAACATTGGATTCAAGATATTCGAGATCATTTGCATTTAAAAAACCTGCTAAAACAATGCCTTCGTATTTTAAAGCTTGATACCAGTGAAAATCATTTTCAGAGCAAAACATAAAATTTCAAAAGCATTAGGTTTCGAGTGCTCTCCTTATAAAACTGCTGAAACAATTTAGCAGACAATTAATCACATCAGGCACCAATAACAACTCCACAAATAATATCCAAATATGAAGATCGTTCATATGTAATTCCTCAACTCCCTTAGAGCGCCTAAAAATGTATCTAAAAGAAAATAAGTATGAAACACAACGAAAAATTAAAATCGTGCAATAATCGTGCGAAAGACTTTTATGCCCAAAATTGTTCAGAAAGAAAGTCTTATGTTTTAAGCTCCAAAATCCTTTATAACTTACACTTAACACAACGAAAAATCAAAGTCGTGCGATAACTGTGCGAACGAGTTTTACGCCCATAATTGTTCAGAAGCAAAGTCTGATGTTTTAAGTTCTAAAACCCTTTATAACTTACACTAAACATTACGAAAAATTAAAACCAATGCAAGTTTTACCATGTTTCTTTGTTTGAGCAAGTTCAAAACATTGGATTCAAGATATTGAAATTCATTTCCATTTCAAAACCTGCTAAAACAATGCTTTCATATTTTAAAGCTTGAGCTTGACGCCGGTGAAAATCATTTTCAAAGCAAAACATAAAAATTTCAAAACCATTAGGCTTCGAGTGCTCCCCCTATAAACTGCTAAAACAATTTAGCGCATAATTAATCACATCAAGCACCAATAACAACTTCACAAATAATATCCAAATATGAAGATCATTAATACGCAATTCCTCAACATCCTTAGAGCACCTAAAAATGTATCTAAAAGCAAATACGCATGAATAACAACGAAAAATAAAAATCGTGCAATAATTGTGCGAATGGCTTTTAAGCCCATAATTGTTCAGAAACAAAGTCTAATGGTTTAAGCTCCAAAATCCTTTATAACATACGCATAACACTATGAAAAATTAAAACCAACGCAAGTTTTGCCATGTTTCTTTGTTTGAGCAAGTTTAAAACATTGGATTCAAGATATTCGAGATCATTTGCATTTAAAAAACCTGCTAAAACAATGCCTTCGTATTTTAAAGCTTGATACCAGTGAAAATCATTTTCAGAGCAAAACATAAAATTTCAAAAGCATTAGGTTTCGAGTGCTCTCCTTATAAAACTGCTGAAACAATTTAGCAGACAATTAATCACATCAGGCACCAATAACAACTCCACAAATAATATCCAAATATGAAGATCGTTCATATGTAATTCCTCAACTCCCTTAGAGCGCCTAAAAATGTATCTAAAAGAAAATAAGTATGAAACACAACGAAAAATTAAAATCGTGCAATAATCGTGCGAAAGACTTTTATGCCCAAAATTGTTCAGAAAGAAAGTCTTATGTTTTAAGCTCCAAAATCCTTTATAACTTACACTTAACACAACGAAAAATCAAAGTCGTGCGATAACTGTGCGAACGAGTTTTACGCCCATAATTGTTCAGAAGCAAAGTCTGATGTTTTAAGTTCTAAAACCCTTTATAACTTACACTAAACATTACGAAAAATTAAAACCAATGCAAGTTTTACCATGTTTCTTTGTTTGAGCAAGTTCAAAACATTGGATTCAAGATATTGAAATTCATTTCCATTTCAAAACCTGCTAAAACAATGCTTTCATATTTTAAAGCTTGACGCCGGTGAAAATCATTTTCAAAGCAAAACATAAAAATTTCAAAACCATTAGGCTTCGAGTGCTCCCCCTATAAACTGCTAAAACAATTTAGCGCATAATTAATCACATCAAGCACCAATAACAACTTCACAAATAATATCCAAATATGAAGATCATTAATACGCAATTCCTCAACATCCTTAGAGCACCTAAAAATGTATCTAAAAGCAAATAGGCATGAATAACAACGAAAAATAAAAATCGTGCAATAATTGTACGAATGGCTTTTAAGCCCATAATTGTTCAGAAACAAAGTCTAATGGTTTAAGCTCCAAAATCCTTTATAACATACGCATAACACTATGAAAAATTAAAACCAACGCAAGTTTTGCCATGTTTCTTTGTTTGAGCAAGTTTAAAACATTGGATTCAAGATATTCGAGATCATTTGCATTTAAAAAACCTGCTAAAACAATGCCTTCGTATTTTAAAGCTTGATACCAGTGAAAATCATTTTCAGAGCAAAACATAAAATTTCAAAAGCATTAGGTTTCGAGTGCTCTCCTTATAAAACTGCTGAAACAATTTAGCAGACAATTAATCACATCAGGCACCAATAACAACTCCACAAATAATATCCAAATATGAAGATCGTTCATATGTAATTCCTCAACTCCCTTAGAGCGCCTAAAAATGTATCTAAAAGAAAATAAGTATGAAACACAACGAAAAATTAAAATCGTGCAATAATCGTGCGAAAGACTTTTATGCCCAAAATTGTTCAGAAAGAAAGTCTTATGTTTTAAGCTCCAAAATCCTTTATAACTTACACTTAACACAACGAAAAATCAAAGTCGTGCGATAACTGTGCGAACGAGTTTTACGCCCATAATTGTTCAGAAGCAAAGTCTGATGTTTTAAGTTCTAAAACCCTTTATAACTTACACTAAACATTACGAAAAATTAAAACCAATGCAAGTTTTACCATGTTTCTTTGTTTGAGCAAGTTCAAAACATTGGATTCAAGATATTGAAATTCATTTCCATTTCAAAACCTGCTAAAACAATGCTTTCATATTTTAAAGCTTGAGCTTGACGCCGGTGAAAATCATTTTCAAAGCAAAACATAAAAATTTCAAAACCATTAGGCTTCGAGTGCTCCCCCTATAAACTGCTAAAACAATTTAGCGCATAATTAATCACATCAAGCACCAATAACAACTTCACAAATAATATCCAAATATGAAGATCATTAATACGCAATTCCTCAACATCCTTAGAGCACCTAAAAATGTATCTAAAAGCAAATAGGCATGAATAACAACGAAAAATAAAAATCGTGCAATAATTGTGCGAATGGCTTTTAAGCCCATAATTGTTCAGAAACAAAGTCTAATGGTTTAAGCTCCAAAATCCTTTATAACATACGCATAACACTATGAAAAATTAAAACCAACGCAAGTTTTGCCATGTTTCTTTGTTTGAGCAAGTTTAAAACATTGGATTCAAGATATTCGAGATCATTTGCATTTAAAAAACCTGCTAAAACAATGCCTTCGTATTTTAAAGCTTGATACCAGTGAAAATCATTTTCAGAGCAAAACATAAAATTTCAAAAGCATTAGGTTTCGAGTGCTCTCCTTATAAAACTGCTGAAACAATTTAGCAGACAATTAATCACATCAGGCACCAATAACAACTCCACAAATAATATCCAAATATGAAGATCGTTCATATGTAATTCCTCAACTCCCTTAGAGCGCCTAAAAATGTATCTAAAAGAAAATAAGTATGAAACACAACGAAAAATTAAAATCGTGCAATAATCGTGCGAAAGACTTTTATGCCCAAAATTGTTCAGAAAGAAAGTCTGATGTTTTAAGCTCCAAAATCCTTTATAACTTACACTTAACACAACGAAAAATCAAAGTCGTGCGATAACTGTGCGAACGAGTTTTACGCCCATAATTGTTCAGAAGCAAAGTCTGATGTTTTAAGTTCTAAAACCCTTTATAACTTACACTAAACATTACGAAAAATTAAAACCAATGCAAGTTTTACCATGTTTCTTTGTTTGAGCAAGTTCAAAACATTGGATTCAAGATATTGAAATTCATTTCCATTTCAAAACCTGCTAAAACAATGCTTTCATATTTTAAAGCTTGAGCTTGACGCCGGTGAAAATCATTTTCAAAGCAAAACATAAAAATTTCAAAACCATTAGGCTTCGAGTGCTCCCCCTATAAACTGCTAAAACAATTTAGCGCATAATTAATCACATCAAGCACCAATAACAACTTCACAAATAATATCCAAATATGAAGATCATTAATACGCAATTCCTCAACATCCTTAGAGCACCTAAAAATGTATCTAAAAGCAAATAAGCACGAATAACAACGAAAAATAAAAATCGTGCAATAATGGTGCGAATGGCTTTTAAGCCCATAATTGTTCAGAAACAAAGTCTAATGGTTTAAGCTCCAAAATCCTTTATAACATACGCATAACACTATGAAAAATTAAAACCAACGCAAGTTTTGCCATGTTTCAAAGCAAAACATAAAAATTTCAAAACCATTAGGCTTCGAGTGCTCCCCCTATAAACTGCTAAAACAATTTAGCGCATAATTAATCACATCAAGCACCAATAACAACTTCACAAATAATATCCAAATATGAAGATCATTAATACGCAATTCCTCAACATCCTTAGAGCACCTAAAAATGTATCTAAAAGCAAATGAGCATGAATAACAACGAAAAATAAAAATCGTGCAATAATTGTGCGAATGGCTTTTAAGCCCATAATTGTTCAGAAACAAAGTCTAATGGTTTAAGCTCCAAAATCCTTTATAACATACGCATAACACTATGAAAAATTAAAACCAACGCAAGTTTTGCCATGTTTCTTTGTTTGAGCAAGTTTAAAACATTGGATTCAAGATATTCGAGATCATTTCCATTTAAAAAACCTGCTAAAACAATGCCTTCGTATTTTAAAGCTTGATACCAGTGAAAATCATTTTCAGAGCAAAACATAAAATTTCAAAAGCGTTAGGTTTCGAGTGCTCTCCTTATAAAACTGCTGAAACAATTTAGCAGACAATTAATCACATCAGGCACCAATAACAACTCCACAAATAATATCCAAATATGAAGATCGTTCATATGTAATTCCTCAACTCCCTTAGAGCGCCTAAAAATGTATCTAAAAGAAAATAAGTATGAAACACAACGAAAAATTAAAATCGTGCAATAATCGTGCGAAAGACTTTTATGCCCAAAATTGTTCAGAAAGAAAGTCTGATGTTTTAAGCTCCAAAATCCTTTATAACTTACACTTAACACAACGAAAAATCAAAGTCGTGCGATAACTGTGCGAACGAGTTTTACGCCCATAATTGTTCAGAAGCAAAGTCTGATGTTTTAAGTTCTAAAACCCTTTATAACTTACACTAAACATTACGAAAAATTAAAACCAATGCAAGTTTTACCATGTTTCTTTGTTTGAGCAAGTTCAAAACATTGGATTCAAGATATTGAAATTCATTTCCATTTCAAAACCTGCTAAAACAATGCTTTCATATTTTAAAGCTTGACGCCGGTGAAAATCATTTTCAAAGCAAAACATAAAAATTTCAAAACCATTAGGCTTCGAGTGCTCCCCCTATAAACTGCTAAAACAATTTAGCGCATAATTAATCACATCAAGCACCAATAACAACTTCACAAATAATATCCAAATATGAAGATCATTAATACGCAATTCCTCAACATCCTTAGAGCACCTAAAAATGTATCTAAAAGCAAATGAGCATGAATAACAACGAAAAATAAAAATCGTGCAATAATTGTGCGAATGGCTTTTAAGCCCATAATTGTTCAGAAACAAAGTCTAATGGTTTAAGCTCCAAAATCCTTTATAACATACGCTTAACACTATGAAAAATTAAAACCAACGCAAGTTTTGCCATGTTTCTTTGTTTGAGCAAGTTTAAAACATTGGATTCAAGATATTCGAGATCATTTGCATTTAAAAAACCTGCTAAAACAATGCCTTCGTATTTTAAAGCTTGATACCAGTGAAAATCATTTTCAGAGCAAAACATAAAATTTCAAAAGCGTTAGGTTTCGAGTGCTCTCCTTATAAAACTGCTGAAACAATTTAGCAGACAATTAATCACATCAGGCACCAATAACAACTCCACAAATAATATCCAAATATGAAGATCGTTCATATGTAATTCCTCAACTCCCTTAGAGCGCCTAAAAATGTATCTAAAAGAAAATAAGTATGAAACACAACGAAAAATTAAAATCGTGCAATAATCGTGCGAAAGACTTTTATGCCCAAAATTGTTCAGAAAGAAAGTCTGATGTTTTAAGCTCCAAAATCCTTTATAACTTACACTTAACACAACGAAAAATCAAAGTCGTGCGATAACTGTGCGAACGAGTTTTACGCCCATAATTGTTCAGAAGCAAAGTCTGATGTTTTAAGTTCTAAAACCCTTTATAACTTACACTAAACATTACGAAAAATTAAAACCAATGCAAGTTTTACCATGTTTCTTTGTTTGAGCAAGTTCAAAACATTGGATTCAAGATATTGAAATTCATTTCCATTTCAAAACCTGCTAAAACAATGCTTTCATATTTTAAAGCTTGACGCCGGTGAAAATCATTTTCAAAGCAAAACATAAAAATTTCAAAACCATTAGGCTTCGAGTGCTCCCCCTATAAACTGCTAAAACAATTTAGCGCATAATTAATCACATCAAGCACCAATAACAACTTCACAAATAATATCCAAATATGAAGATCATTAATACGCAATTCCTCAACATCCTTAGAGCACCTAAAAATGTATCTAAAAGCAAATGAGCATGAATAACAACGAAAAATAAAAATCGTGCAATAATTGTGCGAATGGCTTTTAAGCCCATAATTGTTCAGAAACAAAGTCTAATGGTTTAAGCTCCAAAATCCTTTATAACATACGCTTAACACTATGAAAAATTAAAACCAACGCAAGTTTTGCCATGTTTCTTTGTTTGAGCAAGTTTAAAACATTGGATTCAAGATATTCGAGATCATTTGCATTTAAAAAACCTGCTAAAACAATGCCTTCGTATTTTAAAGCTTGATACCAGTGAAAATCATTTTCAGAGCAAAACATAAAATTTCAAAAGCGTTAGGTTTCGAGTGCTCTCCTTATAAAACTGCTGAAACAATTTAGCAGACAATTAATCACATCAGGCACCAATAACAACTCCACAAATAATATCCAAATATGAAGATCGTTCATATGTAATTCCTCAACTCCCTTAGAGCGCCTAAAAATGTATCTAAAAGAAAATAAGTATGAAACACAACGAAAAATTAAAATCGTGCAATAATCGTGCGAAAGACTTTTATGCCCAAAATTGTTCAGAAAGAAAGTCTGATGTTTTAAGCTCCAAAATCCTTTATAACTTACACTTAACACAACGAAAAATCAAAGTCGTGCGATAACTGTGCGAACGAGTTTTACGCCCATAATTGTTCAGAAGCAAAGTCTGATGTTTTAAGTTCTAAAACCCTTTATAACTTACACTAAACATTACGAAAAATTAAAACCAATGCAAGTTTTACCATGTTTCTTTGTTTGAGCAAGTTCAAAACATTGGATTCAAGATATTGAAATTCATTTCCATTTCAAAACCTGCTAAAACAATGCTTTCATATTTTAAAGCTTGACGCCGGTGAAAATCATTTTCAAAGCAAAACATAAAAATTTCAAAACCATTAGGCTTCGAGTGCTCCCCCTATAAACTGCTAAAACAATTTAGCGCATAATTAATCACATCAAGCACCAATAACAACTTCACAAATAATATCCAAATATGAAGATCATTAATACGCAATTCCTCAACATCCTTAGAGCACCTAAAAATGTATCTAAAAGCAAATGAGCATGAATAACAACGAAAAATAAAAATCGTGCAATAATTGTGCGAATGGCTTTTAAGCCCATAATTGTTCAGAAACAAAGTCTAATGGTTTAAGCTCCAAAATCCTTTATAACATACGCTTAACACTATGAAAAATTAAAACCAACGCAAGTTTTGCCATGTTTCTTTGTTTGAGCAAGTTTAAAACATTGGATTCAAGATATTCGAGATCATTTGCATTTAAAAAACCTGCTAAAACAATGCCTTCGTATTTTAAAGCTTGATACCAGTGAAAATCATTTTCAGAGCAAAACATAAAATTTCAAAAGCGTTAGGTTTCGAGTGCTCTCCTTATAAAACTGCTGAAACAATTTAGCAGACAATTAATCACATCAGGCACCAATAACAACTCCACAAATAATATCCAAATATGAAGATCGTTCATATGTAATTCCTCAACTCCCTTAGAGCGCCTAAAAATGTATCTAAAAGAAAATAAGTATGAAACACAACGAAAAATTAAAATCGTGCAATAATCGTGCGAAAGACTTTTATGCCCAAAATTGTTCAGAAAGAAAGTCTGATGTTTTAAGCTCCAAAATCCTTTATAACTTACACTTAACACAACGAAAAATCAAAGTCGTGCGATAACTGTGCGAACGAGTTTTACGCCCATAATTGTTCAGAAGCAAAGTCTGATGTTTTAAGTTCTAAAACCCTTTATAACTTACACTAAACATTACGAAAAATTAAAACCAATGCAAGTTTTACCATGTTTCTTTGTTTGAGCAAGTTCAAAACATTGGATTCAAGATATTGAAATTCATTTCCATTTCAAAACCTGCTAAAACAATGCTTTCATATTTTAAAGCTTGACGCCGGTGAAAATCATTTTCAAAGCAAAACATAAAAATTTCAAAACCATTAGGCTTCGAGTGCTCCCCCTATAAACTGCTAAAACAATTTAGCGCATAATTAATCACATCAAGCACCAATAACAACTTCACAAATAATATCCAAATATGAAGATCATTAATACGCAATTCCTCAACATCCTTAGAGCACCTAAAAATGTATCTAAAAGCAAATGAGCATGAATAACAACGAAAAATAAAAATCGTGCAATAATTGTGCGAATGGCTTTTAAGCCCATAATTGTTCAGAAACAAAGTCTAATGGTTTAAGCTCCAAAATCCTTTATAACATACGCTTAACACTATGAAAAATTAAAACCAACGCAAGTTTTGCCATGTTTCTTTGTTTGAGCAAGTTTAAAACATTGGATTCAAGATATTCGAGATCATTTGCATTTAAAAAACCTGCTAAAACAATGCCTTCGTATTTTAAAGCTTGATACCAGTGAAAATCATTTTCAGAGCAAAACATAAAATTTCAAAAGCGTTAGGTTTCGAGTGCTCTCCTTATAAAACTGCTGAAACAATTTAGCAGACAATTAATCACATCAGGCACCAATAACAACTCCACAAATAATATCCAAATATGAAGATCGTTCATATGTAATTCCTCAACTCCCTTAGAGCGCCTAAAAATGTATCTAAAAGAAAATAAGTATGAAACACAACGAAAAATTAAAATCGTGCAATAATCGTGCGAAAGACTTTTATGCCCAAAATTGTTCAGAAAGAAAGTCTGATGTTTTAAGCTCCAAAATCCTTTATAACTTACACTTAACACAACGAAAAATCAAAGTCGTGCGATAACTGTGCGAACGAGTTTTACGCCCATAATTGTTCAGAAGCAAAGTCTGATGTTTTAAGTTCTAAAACCCTTTATAACTTACACTAAACATTACGAAAAATTAAAACCAATGCAAGTTTTACCATGTTTCTTTGTTTGAGCAAGTTCAAAACATTGGATTCAAGATATTGAAATTCATTTCCATTTCAAAACCTGCTAAAACAATGCTTTCATATTTTAAAGCTTGACGCCGGTGAAAATCATTTTCAAAGCAAAACATAAAAATTTCAAAACCATTAGGCTTCGAGTGCTCCCCCTATAAACTGCTAAAACAATTTAGCGCATAATTAATCACATCAAGCACCAATAACAACTTCACAAATAATATCCAAATATGAAGATCATTAATACGCAATTCCTCAACATCCTTAGAGCACCTAAAAATGTATCTAAAAGCAAATGAGCATGAATAACAACGAAAAATAAAAATCGTGCAATAATTGTGCGAATGGCTTTTAAGCCCATAATTGTTCAGAAACAAAGTCTAATGGTTTAAGCTCCAAAATCCTTTATAACATACGCTTAACACTATGAAAAATTAAAACCAACGCAAGTTTTGCCATGTTTCTTTGTTTGAGCAAGTTTAAAACATTGGATTCAAGATATTCGAGATCATTTGCATTTAAAAAACCTGCTAAAACAATGCCTTCGTATTTTAAAGCTTGATACCAGTGAAAATCATTTTCAGAGCAAAACATAAAATTTCAAAAGCGTTAGGTTTCGAGTGCTCTCCTTATAAAACTGCTGAAACAATTTAGCAGACAATTAATCACATCAGGCACCAATAACAACTCCACAAATAATATCCAAATATGAAGATCGTTCATATGTAATTCCTCAACTCCCTTAGAGCGCCTAAAAATGTATCTAAAAGAAAATAAGTATGAAACACAACGAAAAATTAAAATCGTGCAATAATCGTGCGAAAGACTTTTATGCCCAAAATTGTTCAGAAAGAAAGTCTGATGTTTTAAGCTCCAAAATCCTTTATAACTTACACTTAACACAACGAAAAATCAAAGTCGTGCGATAACTGTGCGAACGAGTTTTACGCCCATAATTGTTCAGAAGCAAAGTCTGATGTTTTAAGTTCTAAAACCCTTTATAACTTACACTAAACATTACGAAAAATTAAAACCAATGCAAGTTTTACCATGTTTCTTTGTTTGAGCAAGTTCAAAACATTGGATTCAAGATATTGAAATTCATTTCCATTTCAAAACCTGCTAAAACAATGCTTTCATATTTTAAAGCTTGACGCCGGTGAAAATCATTTTCAAAGCAAAACATAAAAATTTCAAAACCATTAGGCTTCGAGTGCTCCCCCTATAAACTGCTAAAACAATTTAGCGCATAATTAATCACATCAAGCACCAATAACAACTTCACAAATAATATCCAAATATGAAGATCATTAATACGCAATTCCTCAACATCCTTAGAGCACCTAAAAATGTATCTAAAAGCAAATGAGCATGAATAACAACGAAAAATAAAAATCGTGCAATAATTGTGCGAATGGCTTTTAAGCCCATAATTGTTCAGAAACAAAGTCTAATGGTTTAAGCTCCAAAATCCTTTATAACATACGCTTAACACTATGAAAAATTAAAACCAACGCAAGTTTTGCCATGTTTCTTTGTTTGAGCAAGTTTAAAACATTGGATTCAAGATATTCGAGATCATTTGCATTTAAAAAACCTGCTAAAACAATGCCTTCGTATTTTAAAGCTTGATACCAGTGAAAATCATTTTCAGAGCAAAACATAAAATTTCAAAAGCGTTAGGTTTCGAGTGCTCTCCTTATAAAACTGCTGAAACAATTTAGCAGACAATTAATCACATCAGGCACCAATAACAACTCCACAAATAATATCCAAATATGAAGATCGTTCATATGTAATTCCTCAACTCCCTTAGAGCGCCTAAAAATGTATCTAAAAGAAAATAAGTATGAAACACAACGAAAAATTAAAATCGTGCAATAATCGTGCGAAAGACTTTTATGCCCAAAATTGTTCAGAAAGAAAGTCTGATGTTTTAAGCTCCAAAATCCTTTATAACTTACACTTAACACAACGAAAAATCAAAGTCGTGCGATAACTGTGCGAACGAGTTTTACGCCCATAATTGTTCAGAAGCAAAGTCTGATGTTTTAAGTTCTAAAACCCTTTATAACTTACACTAAACATTACGAAAAATTAAAACCAATGCAAGTTTTACCATGTTTCTTTGTTTGAGCAAGTTCAAAACATTGGATTCAAGATATTGAAATTCATTTCCATTTCAAAACCTGCTAAAACAATGCTTTCATATTTTAAAGCTTGACGCCGGTGAAAATCATTTTCAAAGCAAAACATAAAAATTTCAAAACCATTAGGCTTCGAGTGCTCCCCCTATAAACTGCTAAAACAATTTAGCGCATAATTAATCACATCAAGCACCAATAACAACTTCACAAATAATATCCAAATATGAAGATCATTAATACGCAATTCCTCAACATCCTTAGAGCACCTAAAAATGTATCTAAAAGCAAATGAGCATGAATAACAACGAAAAATAAAAATCGTGCAATAATTGTGCGAATGGCTTTTAAGCCCATAATTGTTCAGAAACAAAGTCTAATGGTTTAAGCTCCAAAATCCTTTATAACATACGCTTAACACTATGAAAAATTAAAACCAACGCAAGTTTTGCCATGTTTCTTTGTTTGAGCAAGTTTAAAACATTGGATTCAAGATATTCGAGATCATTTGCATTTAAAAAACCTGCTAAAACAATGCCTTCGTATTTTAAAGCTTGATACCAGTGAAAATCATTTTCAGAGCAAAACATAAAATTTCAAAAGCGTTAGGTTTCGAGTGCTCTCCTTATAAAACTGCTGAAACAATTTAGCAGACAATTAATCACATCAGGCACCAATAACAACTCCACAAATAATATCCAAATATGAAGATCGTTCATATGTAATTCCTCAACTCCCTTAGAGCGCCTAAAAATGTATCTAAAAGAAAATAAGTATGAAACACAACGAAAAATTAAAATCGTGCAATAATCGTGCGAAAGACTTTTATGCCCAAAATTGTTCAGAAAGAAAGTCTGATGTTTTAAGCTCCAAAATCCTTTATAACTTACACTTAACACAACGAAAAATCAAAGTCGTGCGATAACTGTGCGAACGAGTTTTACGCCCATAATTGTTCAGAAGCAAAGTCTGATGTTTTAAGTTCTAAAACCCTTTATAACTTACACTAAACATTACGAAAAATTAAAACCAATGCAAGTTTTACCATGTTTCTTTGTTTGAGCAAGTTCAAAACATTGGATTCAAGATATTGAAATTCATTTCCATTTCAAAACCTGCTAAAACAATGCTTTCATATTTTAAAGCTTGACGCCGGTGAAAATCATTTTCAAAGCAAAACATAAAAATTTCAAAACCATTAGGCTTCGAGTGCTCCCCCTATAAACTGCTAAAACAATTTAGCGCATAATTAATCACATCAAGCACCAATAACAACTTCACAAATAATATCCAAATATGAAGATCATTAATACGCAATTCCTCAACATCCTTAGAGCACCTAAAAATGTATCTAAAAGCAAATGAGCATGAATAACAACGAAAAATAAAAATCGTGCAATAATTGTGCGAATGGCTTTTAAGCCCATAATTGTTCAGAAACAAAGTCTAATGGTTTAAGCTCCAAAATCCTTTATAACATACGCTTAACACTATGAAAAATTAAAACCAACGCAAGTTTTGCCATGTTTCTTTGTTTGAGCAAGTTTAAAACATTGGATTCAAGATATTCGAGATCATTTGCATTTAAAAAACCTGCTAAAACAATGCCTTCGTATTTTAAAGCTTGATACCAGTGAAAATCATTTTCAGAGCAAAACATAAAATTTCAAAAGCGTTAGGTTTCGAGTGCTCTCCTTATAAAACTGCTGAAACAATTTAGCAGACAATTAATCACATCAGGCACCAATAACAACTCCACAAATAATATCCAAATATGAAGATCGTTCATATGTAATTCCTCAACTCCCTTAGAGCGCCTAAAAATGTATCTAAAAGAAAATAAGTATGAAACACAACGAAAAATTAAAATCGTGCAATAATCGTGCGAAAGACTTTTATGCCCAAAATTGTTCAGAAAGAAAGTCTGATGTTTTAAGCTCCAAAATCCTTTATAACTTACACTTAACACAACGAAAAATCAAAGTCGTGCGATAACTGTGCGAACGAGTTTTACGCCCATAATTGTTCAGAAGCAAAGTCTGATGTTTTAAGTTCTAAAACCCTTTATAACTTACACTAAACATTACGAAAAATTAAAACCAATGCAAGTTTTACCATGTTTCTTTGTTTGAGCAAGTTCAAAACATTGGATTCAAGATATTGAAATTCATTTCCATTTCAAAACCTGCTAAAACAATGCTTTCATATTTTAAAGCTTGACGCCGGTGAAAATCATTTTCAAAGCAAAACATAAAAATTTCAAAACCATTAGGCTTCGAGTGCTCCCCCTATAAACTGCTAAAACAATTTAGCGCATAATTAATCACATCAAGCACCAATAACAACTTCACAAATAATATCCAAATATGAAGATCATTAATACGCAATTCCTCAACATCCTTAGAGCACCTAAAAATGTATCTAAAAGCAAATGAGCATGAATAACAACGAAAAATAAAAATCGTGCAATAATTGTGCGAATGGCTTTTAAGCCCATAATTGTTCAGAAACAAAGTCTAATGGTTTAAGCTCCAAAATCCTTTATAACATACGCTTAACACTATGAAAAATTAAAACCAACGCAAGTTTTGCCATGTTTCTTTGTTTGAGCAAGTTTAAAACATTGGATTCAAGATATTCGAGATCATTTGCATTTAAAAAACCTGCTAAAACAATGCCTTCGTATTTTAAAGCTTGATACCAGTGAAAATCATTTTCAGAGCAAAACATAAAATTTCAAAAGCGTTAGGTTTCGAGTGCTCTCCTTATAAAACTGCTGAAACAATTTAGCAGACAATTAATCACATCAGGCACCAATAACAACTCCACAAATAATATCCAAATATGAAGATCGTTCATATGTAATTCCTCAACTCCCTTAGAGCGCCTAAAAATGTATCTAAAAGAAAATAAGTATGAAACACAACGAAAAATTAAAATCGTGCAATAATCGTGCGAAAGACTTTTATGCCCAAAATTGTTCAGAAAGAAAGTCTGATGTTTTAAGCTCCAAAATCCTTTATAACTTACACTTAACACAACGAAAAATCAAAGTCGTGCGATAACTGTGCGAACGAGTTTTACGCCCATAATTGTTCAGAAGCAAAGTCTGATGTTTTAAGTTCTAAAACCCTTTATAACTTACACTAAACATTACGAAAAATTAAAACCAATGCAAGTTTTACCATGTTTCTTTGTTTGAGCAAGTTCAAAACATTGGATTCAAGATATTGAAATTCATTTCCATTTCAAAACCTGCTAAAACAATGCTTTCATATTTTAAAGCTTGACGCCGGTGAAAATCATTTTCAAAGCAAAACATAAAAATTTCAAAACCATTAGGCTTCGAGTGCTCCCCCTATAAACTGCTAAAACAATTTAGCGCATAATTAATCACATCAAGCACCAATAACAACTTCACAAATAATATCCAAATATGAAGATCATTAATACGCAATTCCTCAACATCCTTAGAGCACCTAAAAATGTATCTAAAAGCAAATGAGCATGAATAACAACGAAAAATAAAAATCGTGCAATAATTGTGCGAATGGCTTTTAAGCCCATAATTGTTCAGAAACAAAGTCTAATGGTTTAAGCTCCAAAATCCTTTATAACATACGCTTAACACTATGAAAAATTAAAACCAACGCAAGTTTTGCCATGTTTCTTTGTTTGAGCAAGTTTAAAACATTGGATTCAAGATATTCGAGATCATTTGCATTTAAAAAACCTGCTAAAACAATGCCTTCGTATTTTAAAGCTTGATACCAGTGAAAATCATTTTCAGAGCAAAACATAAAATTTCAAAAGCGTTAGGTTTCGAGTGCTCTCCTTATAAAACTGCTGAAACAATTTAGCAGACAATTAATCACATCAGGCACCAATAACAACTCCACAAATAATATCCAAATATGAAGATCGTTCATATGTAATTCCTCAACTCCCTTAGAGCGCCTAAAAATGTATCTAAAAGAAAATAAGTATGAAACACAACGAAAAATTAAAATCGTGCAATAATCGTGCGAAAGACTTTTATGCCCAAAATTGTTCAGAAAGAAAGTCTGATGTTTTAAGCTCCAAAATCCTTTATAACTTACACTTAACACAACGAAAAATCAAAGTCGTGCGATAACTGTGCGAACGAGTTTTACGCCCATAATTGTTCAGAAGCAAAGTCTGATGTTTTAAGTTCTAAAACCCTTTATAACTTACACTAAACATTACGAAAAATTAAAACCAATGCAAGTTTTACCATGTTTCTTTGTTTGAGCAAGTTCAAAACATTGGATTCAAGATATTGAAATTCATTTCCATTTCAAAACCTGCTAAAACAATGCTTTCATATTTTAAAGCTTGACGCCGGTGAAAATCATTTTCAAAGCAAAACATAAAAATTTCAAAACCATTAGGCTTCGAGTGCTCCCCCTATAAACTGCTAAAACAATTTAGCGCATAATTAATCACATCAAGCACCAATAACAACTTCACAAATAATATCCAAATATGAAGATCATTAATACGCAATTCCTCAACATCCTTAGAGCACCTAAAAATGTATCTAAAAGCAAATGAGCATGAATAACAACGAAAAATAAAAATCGTGCAATAATTGTGCGAATGGCTTTTAAGCCCATAATTGTTCAGAAACAAAGTCTAATGGTTTAAGCTCCAAAATCCTTTATAACATACGCTTAACACTATGAAAAATTAAAACCAACGCAAGTTTTGCCATGTTTCTTTGTTTGAGCAAGTTTAAAACATTGGATTCAAGATATTCGAGATCATTTGCATTTAAAAAACCTGCTAAAACAATGCCTTCGTATTTTAAAGCTTGATACCAGTGAAAATCATTTTCAGAGCAAAACATAAAATTTCAAAAGCGTTAGGTTTCGAGTGCTCTCCTTATAAAACTGCTGAAACAATTTAGCAGACAATTAATCACATCAGGCACCAATAACAACTCCACAAATAATATCCAAATATGAAGATCGTTCATATGTAATTCCTCAACTCCCTTAGAGCGCCTAAAAATGTATCTAAAAGAAAATAAGTATGAAACACAACGAAAAATTAAAATCGTGCAATAATCGTGCGAAAGACTTTTATGCCCAAAATTGTTCAGAAAGAAAGTCTGATGTTTTAAGCTCCAAAATCCTTTATAACTTACACTTAACACAACGAAAAATCAAAGTCGTGCGATAACTGTGCGAACGAGTTTTACGCCCATAATTGTTCAGAAGCAAAGTCTGATGTTTTAAGTTCTAAAACCCTTTATAACTTACACTAAACATTACGAAAAATTAAAACCAATGCAAGTTTTACCATGTTTCTTTGTTTGAGCAAGTTCAAAACATTGGATTCAAGATATTGAAATTCATTTCCATTTCAAAACCTGCTAAAACAATGCTTTCATATTTTAAAGCTTGACGCCGGTGAAAATCATTTTCAAAGCAAAACATAAAAATTTCAAAACCATTAGGCTTCGAGTGCTCCCCCTATAAACTGCTAAAACAATTTAGCGCATAATTAATCACATCAAGCACCAATAACAACTTCACAAATAATATCCAAATATGAAGATCATTAATACGCAATTCCTCAACATCCTTAGAGCACCTAAAAATGTATCTAAAAGCAAATGAGCATGAATAACAACGAAAAATAAAAATCGTGCAATAATTGTGCGAATGGCTTTTAAGCCCATAATTGTTCAGAAACAAAGTCTAATGGTTTAAGCTCCAAAATCCTTTATAACATACGCTTAACACTATGAAAAATTAAAACCAACGCAAGTTTTGCCATGTTTCTTTGTTTGAGCAAGTTTAAAACATTGGATTCAAGATATTCGAGATCATTTGCATTTAAAAAACCTGCTAAAACAATGCCTTCGTATTTTAAAGCTTGATACCAGTGAAAATCATTTTCAGAGCAAAACATAAAATTTCAAAAGCGTTAGGTTTCGAGTGCTCTCCTTATAAAACTGCTGAAACAATTTAGCAGACAATTAATCACATCAGGCACCAATAACAACTCCACAAATAATATCCAAATATGAAGATCGTTCATATGTAATTCCTCAACTCCCTTAGAGCGCCTAAAAATGTATCTAAAAGAAAATAAGTATGAAACACAACGAAAAATTAAAATCGTGCAATAATCGTGCGAAAGACTTTTATGCCCAAAATTGTTCAGAAAGAAAGTCTGATGTTTTAAGCTCCAAAATCCTTTATAACTTACACTTAACACAACGAAAAATCAAAGTCGTGCGATAACTGTGCGAACGAGTTTTACGCCCATAATTGTTCAGAAGCAAAGTCTGATGTTTTAAGTTCTAAAACCCTTTATAACTTACACTAAACATTACGAAAAATTAAAACCAATGCAAGTTTTACCATGTTTCTTTGTTTGAGCAAGTTCAAAACATTGGATTCAAGATATTGAAATTCATTTCCATTTCAAAACCTGCTAAAACAATGCTTTCATATTTTAAAGCTTGACGCCGGTGAAAATCATTTTCAAAGCAAAACATAAAAATTTCAAAACCATTAGGCTTCGAGTGCTCCCCCTATAAACTGCTAAAACAATTTAGCGCATAATTAATCACATCAAGCACCAATAACAACTTCACAAATAATATCCAAATATGAAGATCATTAATACGCAATTCCTCAACATCCTTAGAGCACCTAAAAATGTATCTAAAAGCAAATGAGCATGAATAACAACGAAAAATAAAAATCGTGCAATAATTGTGCGAATGGCTTTTAAGCCCATAATTGTTCAGAAACAAAGTCTAATGGTTTAAGCTCCAAAATCCTTTATAACATACGCTTAACACTATGAAAAATTAAAACCAACGCAAGTTTTGCCATGTTTCTTTGTTTGAGCAAGTTTAAAACATTGGATTCAAGATATTCGAGATCATTTGCATTTAAAAAACCTGCTAAAACAATGCCTTCGTATTTTAAAGCTTGATACCAGTGAAAATCATTTTCAGAGCAAAACATAAAATTTCAAAAGCGTTAGGTTTCGAGTGCTCTCCTTATAAAACTGCTGAAACAATTTAGCAGACAATTAATCACATCAGGCACCAATAACAACTCCACAAATAATATCCAAATATGAAGATCGTTCATATGTAATTCCTCAACTCCCTTAGAGCGCCTAAAAATGTATCTAAAAGAAAATAAGTATGAAACACAACGAAAAATTAAAATCGTGCAATAATCGTGCGAAAGACTTTTATGCCCAAAATTGTTCAGAAAGAAAGTCTGATGTTTTAAGCTCCAAAATCCTTTATAACTTACACTTAACACAACGAAAAATCAAAGTCGTGCGATAACTGTGCGAACGAGTTTTACGCCCATAATTGTTCAGAAGCAAAGTCTGATGTTTTAAGTTCTAAAACCCTTTATAACTTACACTAAACATTACGAAAAATTAAAACCAATGCAAGTTTTACCATGTTTCTTTGTTTGAGCAAGTTCAAAACATTGGATTCAAGATATTGAAATTCATTTCCATTTCAAAACCTGCTAAAACAAAGCTTTCATATTTTAAAGCTTGACGCCGGTGAAAATCATTTTCAAAGCAAAACATAAAAATTTCAAAACCATTAGGCTTCGAGTGCTCCCCCTATAAACTGCTAAAACAATTTAGCGCATAATTAATCACATCAAGCTCCAATAACAACTTCACAAATAATATCCAAATATGAAGATCATTAATACGCAATTCCTCAACATCCTTAGAGCACCTAAAAATGTATCTAAAAGCAAATGAGCATGAATAACAACGAAAAATAAAAATCGTGCAATAATTGTGCGAATGGCTTTTAAGCCCATAATTGTTCAGAAACAAAGTCTAATGGTTTAAGCTCCAAAATCCTTTATAACATACGCTTAACACTATGAAAAATTAAAACCAACGCAAGTTTTGCCATGTTTCTTTGTTTGAGCAAGTTTAAAACATTGGATTCAAGATATTCGAGATCATTTGCATTTAAAAAACCTGCTAAAACAATGCCTTCGTATTTTAAAGCTTGATACCAGTGAAAATCATTTTCAGAGCAAAACATAAAATTTCAAAAGCGTTAGGTTTCGAGTGCTCTCCTTATAAAACTGCTGAAACAATTTAGCAGACAATTAATCACATCAGGCACCAATAACAACTCCACAAATAATATCCAAATATGAAGATCGTTCATATGTAATTCCTCAACTCCCTTAGAGCGCCTAAAAATGTATCTAAAAGAAAATAAGTATGAAACACAACGAAAAATTAAAATCGTGCAATAATCGTGCGAAAGACTTTTATGCCCAAAATTGTTCAGAAAGAAAGTCTGATGTTTTAAGCTCCAAAATCCTTTATAACTTACACTTAACACAACGAAAAATCAAAGTCGTGCGATAACTGTGCGAACGAGTTTTACGCCCATAATTGTTCAGAAGCAAAGTCTGATGTTTTAAGTTCTAAAACCCTTTATAACTTACACTAAACATTACGAAAAATTAAAACCAATGCAAGTTTTACTATGTTTCTTTGTTTGAGCAAGTTCAAAACATTGGATTCAAGATATTGAAATTCATTTCCATTTCAAAACCTGCTAAAACAATGCTTTCATATTTTAAAGCTTGACGCCGGTGAAAATCATTTTCAAAGCAAAACATAAAAATTTCAAAACCATTAGGCTTCGAGTGCTCCCCCTATAAACTGCTAAAACAATTTAGCGCATAATTAATCACATCAAGCACCAATAACAACTTCACAAATAATATCCAAATATGAAGATCATTAATACGCAATTCCTCAACATCCTTAGAGCACCTAAAAATGTATCTAAAAGCAAATGAGCATGAATAACAACGAAAAATAAAAATCGTGCAATAATTGTGCGAATGGCTTTTAAGCCCATAATTGTTCAGAAACAAAGTCTAATGGTTTAAGCTCCAAAATCCTTTATAACATACGCTTAACACTATGAAAAATTAAAACCAACGCAAGTTTTGCCATGTTTCTTTGTTTGAGCAAGTTTAAAACATTGGATTCAAGATATTCGAGATCATTTGCATTTAAAAAACCTGCTAAAACAATGCCTTCGTATTTTAAAGCTTGATACCAGTGAAAATCATTTTCAGAGCAAAACATAAAATTTCAAAAGCGTTAGGTTTCGAGTGCTCTCCTTATAAAACTGCTGAAACAATTTAGCAGACAATTAATCACATCAGGCACCAATAACAACTCCACAAATAATATCCAAATATGAAGATCGTTCATATGTAATTCCTCAACTCCCTTAGAGCGCCTAAAAATGTATCTAAAAGAAAATAAGTATGAAACACAACGAAAAATTAAAATCGTGCAATAATCGTGCGAAAGACTTTTATGCCCAAAATTGTTCAGAAAGAAAGTCTGATGTTTTAAGCTCCAAAATCCTTTATAACTTACACTTAACACAACGAAAAATCAAAGTCGTGCGATAACTGTGCGAACGAGTTTTACGCCCATAATTGTTCAGAAGCAAAGTCTGATGTTTTAAGTTCTAAAACCCTTTATAACTTACACTAAACATTACGAAAAATTAAAACCAATGCAAGTTTTACCATGTTTCTTTGTTTGAGCAAGTTCAAAACATTGGATTCAAGATATTGAAATTCATTTCCATTTCAAAACCTGCTAAAACAATGCTTTCATATTTTAAAGCTTGACGCCGGTGAAAATCATTTTCAAAGCAAAACATAAAAATTTCAAAACCATTAGGCTTCGAGTGCTCCCCCTATAAACTGCTAAAACAATTTAGCGCATAATTAATCACATCAAGCACCAATAACAACTTCACAAATAATATCCAAATATGAAGATCATTAATACGCAATTCCTCAACATCCTTAGAGCACCTAAAAATGTATCTAAAAGCAAATGAGCATGAATAACAACGAAAAATAAAAATCGTGCAATAATTGTGCGAATGGCTTTTAAGCCCATAATTGTTCAGAAACAAAGTCTAATGGTTTAAGCTCCAAAATCCTTTATAACATACGCTTAACACTATGAAAAATTAAAACCAACGCAAGTTTTGCCATGTTTCTTTGTTTGAGCAAGTTTAAAACATTGGATTCAAGATATTCGAGATCATTTGCATTTAAAAAACCTGCTAAAACAATGCCTTCGTATTTTAAAGCTTGATACCAGTGAAAATCATTTTCAGAGCAAAACATAAAATTTCAAAAGCGTTAGGTTTCGAGTGCTCTCCTTATAAAACTGCTGAAACAATTTAGCAGACAATTAATCACATCAGGCACCAATAACAACTCCACAAATAATATCCAAATATGAAGATCGTTCATATGTAATTCCTCAACTCCCTTAGAGCGCCTAAAAATGTATCTAAAAGAAAATAAGTATGAAACACAACGAAAAATTAAAATCGTGCAATAATCGTGCGAAAGACTTTTATGCCCAAAATTGTTCAGAAAGAAAGTCTGATGTTTTAAGCTCCAAAATCCTTTATAACTTACACTTAACACAACGAAAAATCAAAGTCGTGCGATAACTGTGCGAACGAGTTTTACGCCCATAATTGTTCAGAAGCAAAGTCTGATGTTTTAAGTTCTAAAACCCTTTATAACTTACACTAAACATTACGAAAAATTAAAACCAATGCAAGTTTTACCATGTTTCTTTGTTTGAGCAAGTTCAAAACATTGGATTCAAGATATTGAAATTCATTTCCATTTCAAAACCTGCTAAAACAATGCTTTCATATTTTAAAGCTTGACGCCGGTGAAAATCATTTTTAAAGCAAAACATAAAAATTTCAAAACCATTAGGCTTCGAGTGCTCCCCCTATAAACTGCTAAAACAATTTAGCGCATAATTAATCACATCAAGCACCAATAACAACTTCACAAATAATATCCAAATATGAAGATCATTAATACGCAATTCCTCAACATCCTTAGAGCACCTAAAAATGTATCTAAAAGCAAATGAGCATGAATAACAACGAAAAATAAAAATCGTGCAATAATTGTGCGAATGGCTTTTAAGCCCATAATTGTTCAGAAACAAAGTCTAATGGTTTAAGCTCCAAAATCCTTTTATAACATACGCTTAACACTATGAAAAATTAAAACCAACGCAAGTTTTGCCATGTTTCTTTGTTTGAGCAAGTTTAAAACATTGGATTCAAGATATTCGAGATCATTTACATTTAAAAAACCTGCTAAAACAATGCCTTCGTATTTTAAAGCTTGATACCAGTGAAAATCATTTTCAGAGCAAAACATAAAATTTCAAAAGCGTTAGGTTTCGAGTGCTCTCCTTATAAAACTGCTGAAACAATTTAGCAGACAATTAATCACATCAGGCACCAATAACAACTCCACAAATAATATCCAAATATGAAGATCGTTCATATGTAATTCCTCAACTCCCTTAGAGCGCCTAAAAATGTATCTAAAAGAAAATAAGTATGAAACACAACGAAAAATTAAAATCGTGCAATAATCGTGCGAAAGACTTTTATGCCCAAAATTGTTCAGAAAGAAAGTCTGATGTTTTAAGCTCCAAAATCCTTTATAACTTACACTTAACACAACGAAAAATCAAAGTCGTGCGATAACTGTGCGAACGAGTTTTACGCCCATAATTGTTCAGAAGCAAAGTCTGATGTTTTAAGTTCTAAAACCCTTTATAACTTACACTAAACATTACGAAAAATTAAAACCAATGCAAGTTTTACCATGTTTCTTTGTTTGAGCAAGTTCAAAACATTGGATTCAAGATATTGAAATTCATTTCCATTTCAAAACCTGCTAAAACAATGCTTTCATATTTTAAAGCTTGACGCCGGTGAAAATCATTTTCAAAGCAAAACATAAAAATTTCAAAACCATTAGGCTTCGAGTGCTCCCCCTATAAACTGCTAAAACAATTTAGCGCATAATTAATCACATCAAGCACCAATAACAACTTCACAAATAATATCCAAATATGAAGATCATTAATACGCAATTCCTCAACATCCTTAGAGCACCTAAAAATGTATCTAAAAGCAAATGAGTATGAATAACAACGAAAAATAAAAATCGTGCAATAATTGTGCGAATGGCTTTTTAAAGCTTGACGCCGGTGAAAATCATTTTCAAAGCAAAACATAAAAATTTCAAAACCATTAGGCTTCGAGTGCTCCCCCTATAAACTGGTAAAACAATTTAGCGCATAATTAATCACATCAAGCACCAATAACAACTTCACAAATAATATCCAAATATGAAGATCATTAATACGCAATTCCTCAACATCCTTAGAGCACCTAAAAATGTCTCTAAAAGCAAATCAGCATGAATAACAACGAAAAATAAAAATCGTGCAATAATTGTGCGAATGGCTTTTAAGCCCATAATTGTTCAGAAACAAAGTCTAATGGTTTAAGCTCCAAAATCCTTTATAACATACGCTTAACACTATGAAAAATTAAAACCAACGCAAGTTTTGCCATGTTTCTTTGTTTGAGCAAGTTTAAAACATTGGATTCAAGATATTCGAGATCATTTGCATTTAAAAAACCTGCTAAAACAATGCCTTCGTATTTTAAAGCTTGATACCAGTGAAAATCATTTTCAGAGCAAAACATAAAATTTCAAAAGCGTTAGGTTTCGAGTGCTCTCCTTATAAAACTGCTGAAACAATTTAGCAGACAATTAATCACATCAGGCACCAATAACAACTCCACAAATAATATCCAAATATGAAGATCGTTCATATGTAATTCCTCAACTCCCTTAGAGCGCCTAAAAATGTATCTAAAAGAAAATAAGTATGAAACACAACGAAAAATTAAAATCGTGCAATAATCGTGCGAAAGACTTTTATGCCCAAAATTGTTCAGAAAGAAAGTCTGATGTTTTAAGCTCCAAAATCCTTTATAACTTACACTTAACACAACGAAAAATCAAAGTCGTGCGATAACTGTGCGAACGAGTTTTACGCCCATAATTGTTCAGAAGCAAAGTCTGATGTTTTAAGTTCTAAAACCCTTTATAACTTACACGAAACATTACGAAAAATTAAAACCAATGCAAGTTTTACCATGTTTCTTTGTTTGAGCAAGTTCAAAACATTGGATTCAAGATATTGAAATTCATTTCCATTTCAAAACCTGCTAAAACAACGCTTTCATATTTTAAAGCTTGACGCCGGTGAAAATCATTTTCAAAGCAAAACATAAAAATTTCAAAACCATTAGGCTTCGAGTGCTCCCCCTATAAACTGCTAAAACAATTTAGCGCATAATTAATCACATCAAGCACCAATAACAACTTCACAAATAATATCCAAATATGAAGATCATTAATACGCAATTCCTCAACATCCTTAGAGCACCTAAAAATGTATCTAAAAGCAAATGAGCATGAATAACAACGAAAAATAAAAATCGTGCAATAATTGTGCGAATGGCTTTTAAGCCCATAATTGTTCAGAAACAAAGTCTAATGGTTTAAGCTCCAAAATCCTTTATAACATACGCTTAACACTATGAAAAATTAAAACCAACGCAAGTTTTGCCATGTTTCTTTGTTTGAGCAAGTTTAAAACATTGGATTCAAGATATTCGAGATCATTTGCATTTAAAAAACCTGCTAAAACAATGCCTTCGTATTTTAAAGCTTGATACCAGTGAAAATCATTTTCAGAGCAAAACATAAAATTTCAAAAGCGTTAGGTTTCGAGTGCTCTCCTTATAAAACTGCTGAAACAATTTAGCAGACAATTAATCACATCAGGCACCAATAACAACTCCACAAATAATATCCAAATATGAAGATCGTTCATATGTAATTCCTCAACTCCCTTAGAGCGCCTAAAAATGTATCTAAAAGAAAATAAGTATGAAACACAACGAAAAATTAAAATCGTGCAATAATCGTGCGAAAGACTTTTATGCCCAAAATTGTTCAGAAAGAAAGTCTGATGTTTTAAGCTCCAAAATCCTTTATAACTTACACTTAACACAACGAAAAATCAAAGTCGTGCGATAACTGTGCGAACGAGTTTTACGCCCATAATTGTTCAGAAGCAAAGTCTGATGTTTTAAGTTCTAAAACCCTTTATAACTTACACTAAACATTACGAAAAATTAAAACCAATGCAAGTTTTACCATGTTTCTTTGTTTGAGCAAGTTCAAAACATTGGATTCAAGATATTGAAATTCATTTCCATTTCAAAACCTGCTAAAACAACGCTTTCATATTTTAAAGCTTGACGCCGGTGAAAATCATTTTCAAAGCAAAACATAAAAATTTCAAAACCATTAGGCTTCGAGTGCTCCCCCTATAAACTGCTAAAACAATTTAGCGCATAATTAATCACATCAAGCACCAATAACAACTTCACAAATAATATCCAAATATGAAGATCATTAATACGCAATTCCTCAACATCCTTAGAGCACCTAAAAATGTATCTAAAAGCAAATGAGCATGAATAACAACGAAAAATAAAAATCGTGCAATAATTGTGCAAATGGCTTTTAAGCCCATAATTGTTCAGAAACAAAGTCTAATGGTTTAAGCTCCAAAATCCTTTATAACATACGCTTAACACTATGAAAAATTAAAACCAACGCAAGTTTTGCCATGTTTCTTTGTTTGAGCAAGTTTAAAACATTGGATTCAAGATATTCGAGATCATTTGCATTTAAAAAACCTGCTAAAACAATGCCTTCGTATTTTAAAGCTTGATACCAGTGAAAATCATTTTCAGAGCAAAACATAAAATTTCAAAAGCGTTAGGTTTCGAGTGCTCTCCTTATAAAACTGCTGAAACAATTTAGCAGACAATTAATCACATCAGGCACCAATAACAACTCCACAAATAATATCCAAATATGAAGATCGTTCATATGTAATTCCTCAACTCCCTTAGAGCGCCTAAAAATGTATCTAAAAGAAAATAAGTATGAAACACAACGAAAAATTAAAATCGTGCAATAATCGTGCGAAAGACTTTTATGCCCAAAATTGTTCAGAAAGAAAGTCTGATGTTTTAAGCTCCAAAATCCTTTATAACTTACACTTAACACAACGAAAAATCAAAGTCGTGCGATAACTGTGCGAACGAGTTTTACGCCCATAATTGTTCAGAAGCAAAGTCTGATGTTTTAAGTTCTAAAACCCTTTATAACTTACACTAAACATTACGAAAAATTAAAACCAATGCAAGTTTTACCATGTTTCTTTGTTTGAGCAAGTTCAAAACATTGGATTCAAGATATTGAAATTCATTTCCATTTCAAAACCTGCTAAAACAATGCTTTCATATTTTAAAGCTTGACGCCGGTGAAAATCATTTTCAAAGCAAAACATAAAAATTTCAAAACCATTAGGCTTCGAGTGCTCCCCCTATAAACTGCTAAAACAATTTAGCGCATAATTAATCACATCAAGCACCAATAACAACTTCACAAATAATATCCAAATATGAAGATCATTAATACGCAATTCCTCAACATCCTTAGAGCACCTAAAAATGTATCTAAAAGCAAATGAGCATGAATAACAACGAAAAATAAAAATCGTGCAATAATTGTGCGAATGGCTTTTAAGCCCATAATTGTTCAGAAACAAAGTCTAATGGTTTAAGCTCCAAAATCCTTTATAACATACGCTTAACACTATGAAAAATTAAAACCAACGCAAGTTTTGCCATGTTTCTTTGTTTGAGCAAGTTTAAAACATTGGATTCAAGATATTCGAGATCATTTGCATTTAAAAAACCTGCTAAAACAATGCCTTCGTATTTTAAAGCTTGATACCAGTGAAAATCATTTTCAGAGCAAAACATAAAATTTCAAAAGCGTTAGGTTTCGAGTGCTCTCCTTATAAAACTGCTGAAACAATTTAGCAGACAATTAATCACATCAGGCACCAATAACAACTCCACAAATAATATCCAAATATGAAGATCGTTCATATGTAATTCCTCAACTCCCTTAGAGCGCCTAAAAATGTATCTAAAAGAAAATAAGTATGAAACACAACGAAAAATTAAAATCGTGCAATAATCGTGCGAAAGACTTTTATGCCCAAAATTGTTCAGAAAGAAAGTCTGATGTTTTAAGCTCCAAAATCCTTTATAACTTACACTTAACACAACGAAAAATCAAAGTCGTGCGATAACTGTGCGAACGAGTTTTACGCCCATAATTGTTCAGAAGCAAAGTCTGATGTTTTAAGTTCTAAAACCCTTTATAACTTACACTAAACATTACGAAAAATTAAAACCAATGCAAGTTTTACCATGTTTCTTTGTTTGAGCAAGTTCAAAACATTGGATTCAAGATATTGAAATTCATTTCCATTTCAAAACCTGCTAAAACAACGCTTTCATATTTTAAAGCTTGACGCCGGTGAAAATCATTTTCAAAGCAAAACATAAAAATTTCAAAACCATTAGGCTTCGAGTGCTCCCCCTATAAACTGCTAAAACAATTTAGCGCATAATTAATCACATCAAGCACCAATAACAACTTCACAAATAATATCCAAATATGAAGATCATTAATACGCAATTCCTCAACATCCTTAGAGCACCTAAAAATGTATCTAAAAGCAAATAAGCATGAATAACAACGAAAAATAAAAATCGTGCAATAATTGTGCGAACGGCTTTTAAGCCCATAATTGTTCAGAAACAAAGTCTAATGGTTTAAGCTCCAAAATCCTTTATAACATACGCTTAACACTATGAAAAATTAAAACCAACGCAAGTTTTGCCATGTTTCTTTGTTTGAGCAAGTTTAAAACATTGGATTCAAGATATTCGAGATCATTTGCATTTAAAAAACCTGCTAAAACAATGCCTTCGTATTTTAAAGCTTGATACCAGTGAAAATCATTTTCAGAGCAAAACATAAAATTTCAAAAGCGTTAGGTTTCGAGTGCTCTCCTTATAAAACTGCTGAAACAATTTAGCAGACAATTAATCACATCAGGCACCAATAACAACTCCACAAATAATATCCAAATATGAAGATCGTTCATATGTAATTCCTCAACTCCCTTAGAGCGCCTAAAAATGTATCTAAAAGAAAATAAGTATGAAACACAACGAAAAATTAAAATCGTGCAATAATCGTGCGAAAGACTTTTATGCCCAAAATTGTTCAGAAAGAAAGTCTGATGTTTTAAGCTCCAAAATCCTTTATAACTTACACTTAACACAACGAAAAATCAAAGTCGTGCGATAACTGTGCGAACGAGTTTTACGCCCATAATTGTTCAGAAGCAAAGTCTGATGTTTTAAGTTCTAAAACCCTTTATAACTTACACTAAACATTACGAAAAATTAAAACCAATGCAAGTTTTACCATGTTTCTTTGTTTGAGCAAGTTCAAAACATTGGATTCAAGATATTGAAATTCATTTCCATTTCAAAACCTGCTAAAACAACGCTTTCATATTTTAAAGCTTGACGCCGGTGAAAATCATTTTCAAAGCAAAACATAAAAATTTCAAAACCATTAGGCTTCAAGTGCTCCCCCTATAAACTGCTAAAACAATTTAGCGCATAATTAATCACATCAAGCACCAATAACAACTTCACAAATAATATCCAAATATGAAGATCATTAATACGCAATTCCTCAACATCCTTAGAGCACCTAAAAATGTATCTAAAAGCAAATAAGCATGAATAACAACGAAAAATAAAAATCGTGCAATAATTGTGCGAATGGCTTTTAAGCCCATAATTGTTCAGAAACAAAGTCTAATGGTTTAAGCTCCAAAATCCTTTATAACATACGCTTAACACTATGAAAAATTAAAACCAACGCAAGTTTTGCCATGTTTCTTTGTTTGAGCAAGTTTAAAACATTGGATTCAAGATATTCGAGATCATTTGCATTTAAAAAACCTGCTAAAACAATGCCTTCGTATTTTAAAGCTTGATACCAGTGAAAATCATTTTCAGAGCAAAACATAAAATTTCAAAAGCGTTAGGTTTCGAGTGCTCTCCTTATAAAACTGCTGAAACAATTTAGCAGACAATTAATCACATCAGGCACCAATAACAACTCCACAAATAATATCCAAATATGAAGATCGTTCATATGTAATTCCTCAACTCCCTTAGAGCGCCTAAAAATGTATCTAAAAGAAAATAAGTATGAAACACAACGAAAAATTAAAATCGTGCAATAATCGTGCGAAAGACTTTTATGCCCAAAATTGTTCAGAAAGAAAGTCTGATGTTTTAAGCTCCAAAATCCTTTATAACTTACACTTAACACAACGAAAAATCAAAGTCGTGCGATAACTGTGCGAACGAGTTTTACGCCCATAATTGTTCAGAAGCAAAGTCTGATGTTTTAAGTTCTAAAACCCTTTATAACTTACACTAAACATTACGAAAAATTAAAACCAATGCAAGTTTTACCATGTTTCTTTGTTTGAGCAAGTTCAAAACATTGGATTCAAGATATTGAAATTCATTTCCATTTCAAAACCTGCTAAAACAATGCTTTCATATTTTAAAGCTTGACGCCGGTGAAAATCATTTTCAAAGCAAAACATAAAAATTTCAAAACCATTAGGCTTCGAGTGCTCCCCCTATAAACTGCTAAAACAATTTAGCGCATAATTAATCACATCAAGCACCAATAACAACTTCACAAATAATATCCAAATATGAAGATCATTAATACGCAATTCCTCAACATCCTTAGAGCACCTAAAAATGTATCTAAAAGCAAATAAGCATGAATAACAACGAAAAATAAAAATCGTGCAATAATTGTGCGAATGGCTTTTAAGCCCATAATTGTTCAGAAACAAAGTCTAATGGTTTAAGCTCCAAAATCCTTTATAACATACGCTTAACACTATGAAAAATTAAAACCAACGCAAGTTTTGCCATGTTTCTTTGTTTGAGCAAGTTTAAAACATTGGATTCAAGATATTCGAGATCATTTGCATTTAAAAAACCTGCTAAAACAATGCCTTCGTATTTTAAAGCTTGATACCAGTGAAAATCATTTTCAGAGCAAAACATAAAATTTCAAAAGCATTAGGTTTCGAGTGCTCTCCTTATAAAACTGCTGAAACAATTTAGCAGACAATTAATCACATCAGGCACCAATAACAACTCCACAAATAATATCCAAATATGAAGATCGTTCATATGTAATTCCTCAACTCCCTTAGAGCGCCTAAAAATGTATCTAAAAGAAAATAAGTATGAAACACAACGAAAAATTAAAATCGTGCAATAATCGTGCGAAAGACTTTTATGCCCAAAATTGTTCAGAAAGAAAGTCTGATGTTTTAAGCTCCAAAATCCTTTATAACTTACACTTAACACGACGAAAAATCAAAGTCGTGCGATAACTGTGCGAACGAGTTTTACGCCCATAATTGTTCAGAAGCAGAGTCTGATGTTTTAAGTTCTAAAACCCTTTATAACTTACACCAAACATTACGAAAAATTAAAACCAATGCAAGTTTTACCATGTTTCTTTGTTTGAGCAAGTTCAAAACATTGGATTCAAGATATTGAAATTCATTTCCATTTCAAAACCTGCTAAAACAACGCTTTCATATTTTAAAGCTTGACGCCGGTGAAAATCATTTTCAAAGCAAAACATAAAAATTTCAAAACCATTAGGCTTCGAGTGCTCCCCCTATAAACTGCTAAAACAATTTAGCGCATAATTAATCACATCAAGCACCAATAACAACTTCACAAATAATATCCAAATATGAAGATCATTAATATGCAATTCCTCAACATCCTTAGAGCACCTAAAAATGTATCTAAAAGCAAATAAGCATGAATAACAACGAAAAATAAAAATCGTGCAATAATTGTGCGAATGGCTTTTAAGCCCATAATTGTTCAGAAACAAAGTCTAATGGTTTAAGCTCCAAAATCCTTTATAACATACGCTTAACACTATGAAAAATTAAAACCAACGCAAGTTTTGCCATGTTTCTTTGTTTGAGCAAGTTTAAAACATTGGATTCAAGATATTCGAGATCATTTGCATTTAAAAAACCTGCTAAAACAATGCCTTCGTATTTTAAAGCTTGATACCAGTGAAAATCATTTTCAGAGCAAAACATAAAATTTCAAAAGCATTAGGTTTCGAGTGCTCTCCTTATAAAACTGCTGAAACAATTTAGCAGACAATTAATCACATCAGGCACCAATAACAACTCCACAAATAATAACCAAATATGAAGATCGTTCATATGTAATTCCTCAACTCCCTTAGAGCGCCTAAAAATGTATCTAAAAGAAAATAAGTATGAAACACAACGAAAAATTAAAATCGTGCAATAATCGTGCGAAAGACTTTTATGCCCAAAATTGTTCAGAAAGAAAGTCTGATGTTTTAAGCTCCAAAATCCTTTATAACTTACACTTAACACGACGAAAAATCAAAGTCGTGCGATAACTGTGCGAACGAGTTTTACGCCCATAATTGTTCAGAAGCAAAGTCTGATGTTTTAAGTTCTAAAACCCTTTATAACTTACACCAAACATTACGAAAAATTAAAACCAATGCAAGTTTTACCATGTTTCTTTGTTTGAGCCAGTTCAAAACATTGGATTCAAGATATTGAAATTCATTTCCATTTCAAAACCTGCTAAAACAATGCTTTCATATTTTAAAGCTTGACGCCGGTGAAAATCATTTTCAAAGCAAAACATAAAAATTTCAAAACCATTAGGCTTCGAGTGCTCCCCCTATAAACTGCTAAAACAATTTAGCGCATAATTAATCACATCAAGCACCAATAACAACTTCACAAATAATATCCAAATATGAAGATCATTAATACGCAATTCCTCAACATCCTTAGAGCACCTAAAAATGTATCTAAAAGCAAATAAGCATGAATAACAACGAAAAATAAAAATCGTGCAATAATTGTGCGAATGGCTTTTAAGCCCATAATTGTTCAGAAACAAAGTCTAAAGGTTTAAGCTCCAAAATCCTTTATAACATACGCTTAACACTATGAAAAATTAAAACCAACGCAAGTTTTGCCATGTTTCTTTGTTTGAGCAAGTTTAAAACATTGGATTCAAGATATTCGAGATCATTTGCATTTAAAAAACCTGCTAAAACAATGCCTTCGTATTTTAAAGCTTGATACCAGTGAAAATCATTTTCAGAGCAAAACATAAAATTTCAAAAGCATTAGGTTTCGAGTGCTCTCCTTATAAAACTGCTGAAACAATTTAGCAGACAATTAATCACATCAGGCACCAATAACAACTCCACAAATAATATCCAAATATGAAGATCGTTCATATGTAATTCCTCAACTCCCTTAGAGCGCCTAAAAATGTATCTAAAAGAAAATAAGTATGAAACACAACGAAAAATTAAAATCGTGCAATAATCGTGCGAAAGACTTTTATGCCCAAAATTGTTCAGAAAGAAAGTCTGATGTTTTAAGCTCCAAAATCCTTTATAACTTACACTTAACACGACGAAAAATCAAAGTCGTGCGATAACTGTGCGAACGAGTTTTACGCCCATAATTGTTCAGAAGCAAAGTCTGATGTTTTAAGTTCTAAAACCCTTTATAACTTACACCAAACATTACGAAAAATTAAAACCAATGCAAGTTTTACCATGTTTCTTTGTTTGAGCCAGTTCAAAACATTGGATTCAAGATATTGAAATTCATTTCCATTTCAAAACCTGCTAAAACAATGCTTTCATATTTTAAAGCTTGACGCCGGTGAAAATCATTTTCAAAGCAAAACATAAAAATTTCAAAACCATTAGGCTTCGAGTGCTCCCCCTATAAACTGCTAAAACAATTTAGCGCATAATTAATCACATCAAGCACCAATAACAACTTCACAAATAATATCCAAATATGAAGATCATTAATACGCAATTCCTCAACATCCTTAGAGCACCTAAAAATGTATCTAAAAGCAAATAAGCATGAATAACAACGAAAAATAAAAATCGTGCAATAATTGTGCGAATGGCTTTTAAGCCCATAATTGTTCAGAAACAAAGTCTAAAGGTTTAAGCTCCAAAATCCTTTATAACATACGCTTAACACTATGAAAAATTAAAACCAACGCAAGTTTTGCCATGTTTCTTTGTTTGAGCAAGTTTAAAACATTGGATTCAAGATATTCGAGATCATTTGCATTTAAAAAACCTGCTAAAACAATGCCTTCGTATTTTAAAGCTTGATACCAGTGAAAATCATTTTCAGAGCAAAACATAAAATTTCAAAAGCATTAGGTTTCGAGTGCTCTCCTTATAAAACTGCTGAAACAATTTAGCAGACAATTAATCACATCAGGCACCAATAACAACTCCACAAATAATATCCAAATATGAAGATCGTTCATATGTAATTCCTCAACTCCCTTAGAGCGCCTAAAAATGTATCTAAAAGAAAATAAGTATGAAACACAACGAAAAATTAAAATCGTGCAATAATCGTGCGAAAGACTTTTATGCCCAAAATTGTTCAGAAAGAAAGTCTGATGTTTTAAGCTCCAAAATCCTTTATAACTTACACTTAACACGACGAAAAATCAAAGTCGTGCGATAACTGTGCGAACGAGTTTTACGCCCATAATTGTTCAGAAGCAAAGTCTGATGTTTTAAGTTCTAAAACCCTTTATAACTTACACCAAACATTACGAAAAATTAAAACCAATGCAAGTTTTACCATGTTTCTTTGTTTGAGCAAGTTCAAAACATTGGATTCAAGATATTGAAATTCATTTCCATTTCAAAACCTGCTAAAACAATGCTTTCATATTTTAAAGCTTGACGCCGGTGAAAATCATTTTCAAAGCAAAACATAAAAATTTCAAAACCATTAGGCTTCGAGTGCTCCCCCTATAAACTGCTAAAACAATTTAGCGCATAATTAATCACATCAAGCACCAATAACAACTTCACAAATAATATCCAAATATGAAGATCATTAATACGCAATTCCTCAACATCCTTAGAGCACCTAAAAATGTATCTAAAAGCAAATAAGCATGAATAACAACGAAAAATAAAAATCGTGCAATAATTGTGCGAATGGCTTTTAAGCCCATAATTGTTCAGAAACAAAGTCTAAAGGTTTAAGCTCCAAAATCCTTTATAACATACGCTTAACACTATGAAAAATTAAAACCAACGCAAGTTTTGCCATGTTTCTTTGTTTGAGCAAGTTTAAAACATTGGATTCAAGATATTCGAGATCATTTGCATTTAAAAAACCTGCTAAAACAATGCCTTCGTATTTTAAAGCTTGATACCAGTGAAAATCATTTTCAGAGCAAAACATAAAATTTCAAAAGCATTAGGTTTCGAGTGCTCTCCTTATAAAACTGCTGAAACAATTTAGCAGACAATTAATCACATCAGGCACCAATAACAACTCCACAAATAATATCCAAATATGAAGATCGTTCATATGTAATTCCTCAACTCCCTTAGAGCGCCTAAAAATGTATCTAAAAGAAAATAAGTATGAAACACAACGAAAAATTAAAATCGTGCAATAATCGTGCGAAAGACTTTTATGCCCAAAATTGTTCAGAAAGAAAGTCTGATGTTTTAAGCTCCAAAATCCTTTATAACTTACACTTAACACGACGAAAAATCAAAGTCGTGCGATAACTGTGCGAACGAGTTTTACGCCCATAATTGTTCAGAAGCAAAGTCTGATGTTTTAAGTTCTAAAACCCTTTATAACTTACACCAAACATTACGAAAAATTAAAACCAATGCAAGTTTTACCATGTTTCTTTGTTTGAGCAAGTTCAAAACATTGGATTCAAGATATTGAAATTCATTTCCATTTCAAAACCTGCTAAAACAATGCTTTCATATTTTAAAGCTTGACGCCGGTGAAAATCATTTTCAAAGCAAAACATAAAAATTTCAAAACCATTAGGCTTCGAGTGCTCCCCCTATAAACTGCTAAAACAATTTAGCGCATAATTAATCACATCAAGCACCAATAACAACTTCACAAATAATATCCAAATATGAAGATCATTAATACGCAATTCCTCAACATCCTTAGAGCACCTAAAAATGTATCTAAAAGCAAATAAGCATGAATAACAACGAAAAATAAAAATCGTGCAATAATTGTGCGAATGGCTTTTAAGCCCATAATTGTTCAGAAACAAAGTCTAAAGGTTTAAGCTCCAAAATCCTTTATAACATACGCTTAACACTATGAAAAATTAAAACCAACGCAAGTTTTGCCATGTTTCTTTGTTTGAGCAAGTTTAAAACATTGGATTCAAGATATTCGAGATCATTTGCATTTAAAAAACCTGCTAAAACAATGCCTTCGTATTTTAAAGCTTGATACCAGTGAAAATCATTTTCAGAGCAAAACATAAAATTTCAAAAGCATTAGGTTTCGAGTGCTCTCCTTATAAAACTGCTGAAACAATTTAGCAGACAATTAATCACATCAGGCACCAATAACAACTCCACAAATAATATCCAAATATGAAGATCGTTCATATGTAATTCCTCAACTCCCTTAGAGCGCCTAAAAATGTATCTAAAAGAAAATAAGTATGAAACACAACGAAAAATTAAAATCGTGCAATAATCGTGCGAAAGACTTTTATGCCCAAAATTGTTCAGAAAGAAAGTCTGATGTTTTAAGCTCCAAAATCCTTTATAACTTACACTTAACACGACGAAAAATCAAAGTCGTGCGATAACTGTGCGAACGAGTTTTACGCCCATAATTGTTCAGAAGCAAAGTCTGATGTTTTAAGTTCTAAAACCCTTTATAACTTACACCAAACATTACGAAAAATTAAAACCAATGCAAGTTTTACCATGTTTCTTTGTTTGAGCAAGTTCAAAACATTGGATTCAAGATATTGAAATTCATTTCCATTTCAAAACCTGCTAAAACAATGCTTTCATATTTTAAAGCTTGACGCCGGTGAAAATCATTTTCAAAGCAAAACATAAAAATTTCAAAACCATTAGGCTTCGAGTGCTCCCCCTATAAACTGCTAAAACAATTTAGCGCATAATTAATCACATCAAGCACCAATAACAACTTCACAAATAATATCCAAATATGAAGATCATTAATACGCAATTCCTCAACATCCTTAGAGCACCTAAAAATGTATCTAAAAGCAAATAAGCATGAATAACAACGAAAAATAAAAATCGTGCAATAATTGTGCGAATGGCTTTTAAGCCCATAATTGTTCAGAAACAAAGTCTAAAGGTTTAAGCTCCAAAATCCTTTATAACATACGCTTAACACTATGAAAAATTAAAACCAACGCAAGTTTTGCCATGTTTCTTTGTTTGAGCAAGTTTAAAACATTGGATTCAAGATATTCGAGATCATTTGCATTTAAAAAACCTGCTAAAACAATGCCTTCGTATTTTAAAGCTTGATACCAGTGAAAATCATTTTCAGAGCAAAACATAAAATTTCAAAAGCATTAGGTTTCGAGTGCTCTCCTTATAAAACTGCTGAAACAATTTAGCAGACAATTAATCACATCAGGCACCAATAACAACTCCACAAATAATATCCAAATATGAAGATCGTTCATATGTAATTCCTCAACTCCCTTAGAGCGCCTAAAAATGTATCTAAAAGAAAATAAGTATGAAACACAACGAAAAATTAAAATCGTGCAATAATCGTGCGAAAGACTTTTATGCCCAAAATTGTTCAGAAAGAAAGTCTGATGTTTTAAGCTCCAAAATCCTTTATAACTTACACTTAACACGACGAAAAATCAAAGTCGTGCGATAACTGTGCGAACGAGTTTTACGCCCATAATTGTTCAGAAGCAAAGTCTGATGTTTTAAGTTCTAAAACCCTTTATAACTTACACCAAACATTACGAAAAATTAAAACCAATGCAAGTTTTACCATGTTTCTTTGTTTGAGCAAGTTCAAAACATTGGATTCAAGATATTGAAATTCATTTCCATTTCAAAACCTGCTAAAACAATGCTTTCATATTTTAAAGCTTGACGCCGGTGAAAATCATTTTCAAAGCAAAACATAAAAATTTCAAAACCATTAGGCTTCGAGTGCTCCCCCTATAAACTGCTAAAACAATTTAGCGCATAATTAATCACATCAAGCACCAATAACAACTTCACAAATAATATCCAAATATGAAGATCATTAATACGCAATTCCTCAACATCCTTAGAGCACCTAAAAATGTATCTAAAAGCAAATAAGCATGAATAACAACGAAAAATAAAAATCGTGCAATAATTGTGCGAACGGCTTTTAAGCCCATAATTGTTCAGAAACAAAGTCTAATGGTTTAAGCTCCAAAATCCTTTATAACATACGCTTAACACTATGAAAAATTAAAACCAACGCAAGTTTTGCCATGTTTCTTTGTTTGAGCAAGTTTAAAACATTGGATTCAAGATATTCGAGATCTTTTGCATTTAAAAAACCTGCTAAAACAATGCCTTCGTATTTTAAAGCTTGATACCAGTGAAAATCATTTTCAGAGCAAAACATAAAATTTCAAAAGCATTAGGTTTCGAGTGCTCTCCTTATAAAACTGCTGAAACAATTTAGCAGACAATTAATCACATCAGGCACCAATAACAACTCCACAAATAATATCCAAATATGAAGATCGTTCATATGTAATTCCTCAACTCCCTTAGAGCGCCTAAAAATGTATCTAAAAGAAAATAAGTATGAAACACAACGAAAAATTAAAATCGTGCAATAATCGTGCGAAAGACTTTTATGCCCAAAATTGTTCAGAAAGAAAGTCTGATGTTTTAAGCTCCAAAATCCTTTATAACTTACACTTAACACGACGAAAAATCAAAGTCGTGCGATAACTGTGCGAACGAGTTTTACGCCCATAATTGTTCAGAAGCAAAGTCTGATGTTTTAAGTTCTAAAACCCTTTATAACTTACACCAAACATTACGAAAAATTAAAACCAATGCAAGTTTTACCATGTTTCTTTGTTTGAGCAAGTTCAAAACATTGGATTCAAGATATTGAAATTCATTTCCATTTCAAAACCTGCTAAAACAATGCTTTCATATTTTAAAGCTTGACGCCGGTGAAAATCATTTTCAAAGCAAAACATAAAAATTTCAAAACCATTAGGCTTCGAGTGCTCCCCCTATAAACTGCTAAAACAATTTAGCGCATAATTAATCACATCAAGCACCAATAACAACTTCACAAATAATATCCAAATATGAAGATCATTAATACGCAATTCCTCAACATCCTTAGAGCACCTAAAAATGTATCTAAAAGCAAATAAGCATGAATAACAACGAAAAATAAAAATCGTGCAATAATTGTGCGAACGGCTTTTAAGCCCATAATTGTTCAGAAACAAAGTCTAATGGTTTAAGCTCCAAAATCCTTTATAACATACGCTTAACACTATGAAAAATTAAAACCAACGCAAGTTTTGCCATGTTTCTTTGTTTGAGCAAGTTTAAAACATTGGATTCAAGATATTCGAGATCTTTTGCATTTAAAAAACCTGCTAAAACAATGCCTTCGTATTTTAAAGCTTGATACCAGTGAAAATCATTTTCAGAGCAAAACATAAAATTTCAAAAGCATTAGGTTTCGAGTGCTCTCCTTATAAAACTGCTGAAACAATTTAGCAGACAATTAATCACATCAGGCACCAATAACAACTCCACAAATAATATCCAAATATGAAGATCGTTCATATGTAATTCCTCAACTCCCTTAGAGCGCCTAAAAATGTATCTAAAAGAAAATAAGTATGAAACACAACGAAAAATTAAAATCGTGCAATAATCGTGCGAAAGACTTTTATGCCCAAAATTGTTCAGAAAGAAAGTCTGATGTTTTAAGCTCCAAAATCCTTTATAACTTACACTTAACACGACGAAAAATCAAAGTCGTGCGATAACTGTGCGAACGAGTTTTACGCCCATAATTGTTCAGAAGCAAAGTCTGATGTTTTAAGTTCTAAAACCCTTTATAACTTACACCAAACATTACGAAAAATTAAAACCAATGCAAGTTTTACCATGTTTCTTTGTTTGAGCAAGTTCAAAACATTGGATTCAAGATATTGAAATTCATTTCCATTTCAAAACCTGCTAAAACAATGCTTTCATATTTTAAAGCTTGACGCCGGTGAAAATCATTTTCAAAGCAAAACATAAAAATTTCAAAACCATTAGGCTTCGAGTGCTCCCCCTATAAACTGCTAAAACAATTTAGCGCATAATTAATCACATCAAGCACCAATAACAACTTCACAAATAATATCCAAATATGAAGATCATTAATACGCAATTCCTCAACATCCTTAGAGCACCTAAAAATGTATCTAAAAGCAAATAAGCATGAATAACAACGAAAAATAAAAATCGTGCAATAATTGTGCGAACGGCTTTTAAGCCCATAATTGTTCAGAAACAAAGTCTAATGGTTTAAGCTCCAAAATCCTTTATAACATACGCTTAACACTATGAAAAATTAAAACCAACGCAAGTTTTGCCATGTTTCTTTGTTTGAGCAAGTTTAAAACATTGGATTCAAGATATTCGAGATCATTTGCATTTAAAAAACCTGCTAAAACAATGCCTTCGTATTTTAAAGCTTGATACCAGTGAAAATCATTTTCAGAGCAAAACATAAAATTTCAAAAGCGTTAGGTTTCGAGTGCTCTCCTTATAAAACTGCTGAAACAATTTAGCAGACAATTAATCACATCAGGCACCAATAACAACTCCACAAATAATATCCAAATATGAAGATCGTTCATATGTAATTCCTCAACTCCCTTAGAGCGCCTAAAAATGTATCTAAAAGAAAATAAGTATGAAACACAACGAAAAATTAAAATCGTGCAATAATCGTGCGAAAGACTTTTATGCCCAAAATTGTTCAGAAAGAAAGTCTGATGTTTTAAGCTCCAAAATCCTTTATAACTTACACTTAACACGACGAAAAATCAAAGTCGTGCGATAACTGTGCGAACGAGTTTTACGCCCATAATTGTTCAGAAGCAAAGTCTGATGTTTTAAGTTCTAAAACCCTTTATAACTTACACCAAACATTACGAAAAATTAAAACCAATGCAAGTTTTACCATGTTTCTTTGTTTGAGCAAGTTCAAAACATTGGATTCAAGATATTGAAATTCATTTCCATTTCAAAACCTGCTAAAACAATGCTTTCATATTTTAAAGCTTGACGCCGGTGAAAATCATTTTCAAAGCAAAACATAAAAATTTCAAAACCATTAGGCTTCGAGTGCTCCCCCTATAAACTGCTAAAACAATTTAGCGCATAATTAATCACATCAAGCACCAATAACAACTTCACAAATAATATCCAAATATGAAGATCATTAATACGCAATTCCTCAACATCCTTAGAGCACCTAAAAATGTATCTAAAAGCAAATAAGCATGAATAACAACGAAAAATAAAAATCGTGCAATAATTGTGCGAACGGCTTTTAAGCCCATAATTGTTCAGAAACAAAGTCTAATGGTTTAAGCTCCAAAATCCTTTATAACATACGCTTAACACTATGAAAAATTAAAACCAACGCAAGTTTTGCCATGTTTCTTTGTTTGAGCAAGTTTAAAACATTGGATTCAAGATATTCGAGATCATTTGCATTTAAAAAACCTGCTAAAACAATGCCTTCGTATTTTAAAGCTTGATACCAGTGAAAATCATTTTCAGAGCAAAACATAAAATTTCAAAAGCGTTAGGTTTCGAGTGCTCTCCTTATAAAACTGCTGAAACAATTTAGCAGACAATTAATCACATCAGGCACCAATAACAACTCCACAAATAATATCCAAATATGAAGATCGTTCATATGTAATTCCTCAACTCCCTTAGAGCGCCTAAAAATGTATCTAAAAGAAAATAAGTATGAAACACAACGAAAAATTAAAATCGTGCAATAATCGTGCGAAAGACTTTTATGCCCAAAATTGTTCAGAAAGAAAGTCTGATGTTTTAAGCTCCAAAATCCTTTATAACTTACACTTAACACAACGAAAAATCAAAGTCGTGCGATAACTGTGCGAACGAGTTTTACGCCCATAATTGTTCAGAAGCAAAGTCTGATGTTTTAAGTTCTAAAACCCTTTATAACTTACACTAAACATTACGAAAAATTAAAACCAATGCAAGTTTTACCATGTTTCTTTGTTTGAGCAAGTTCAAAACATTGGATTCAAGATATTGAAATTCATTTCCATTTCAAAACCTGCTAAAACAATGCTTTCATATTTTAAAGCTTGACGCCGGTGAAAATCATTTTCAAAGCAAAACATAAAAATTTCAAAACCATTAGGCTTCGAGTGCTCCCCCTATAAACTGCTAAAACAATTTAGCGCATAATTAATCACATCAAGCACCAATAACAACTTCACAAATAATATCCAAATATGAAGATCATTAATACGCAATTCCTCAACATCCTTAGAGCACCTAAAAATGTATCTAAAAGCAAATGAGCATGAATAACAACGAAAAATAAAAATCGTGCAATAATTGTGCGAATGGCTTTTAAGCCCATAATTGTTCAGAAACAAAGTCTAATGGTTTAAGCTCCAAAATCCTTTATAACATACGCTTAACACTATGAAAAATTAAAACCAACGCAAGTTTTGCCATGTTTCTTTGTTTGAGCAAGTTTAAAACATTGGATTCAAGATATTCGAGATCATTTGCATTTAAAAAACCTGCTAAAACAATGCCTTCGTATTTTAAAGCTTGATACCAGTGAAAATCATTTTCAGAGCAAAACATAAAATTTCAAAAGCGTTAGGTTTCGAGTGCTCTCCTTATAAAACTGCTGAAACAATTTAGCAGACAATTAATCACATCAGGCACCAATAACAACTCCACAAATAATATCCAAATATGAAGATCGTTCATATGTAATTCCTCAACTCCCTTAGAGCGCCTAAAAATGTATCTAAAAGAAAATAAGTATGAAACACAACGAAAAATTAAAATCGTGCAATAATCGTGCGAAAGACTTTTATGCCCAAAATTGTTCAGAAAGAAAGTCTGATGTTTTAAGCTCCAAAATCCTTTATAACTTACACTTAACACAACGAAAAATCAAAGTCGTGCGATAACTGTGCGAACGAGTTTTACGCCCATAATTGTTCAGAAGCAAAGTCTGATGTTTTAAGTTCTAAAACCCTTTATAACTTACACTAAACATTACGAAAAATTAAAACCAATGCAAGTTTTACCATGTTTCTTTGTTTGAGCAAGTTCAAAACATTGGATTCAAGATATTGAAATTCATTTCCATTTCAAAACCTGCTAAAACAACGCTTTCATATTTTAAAGCTTGACGCCGGTGAAAATCATTTTCAAAGCAAAACATAAAAATTTCAAAACCATTAGGCTTCAAGTGCTCCCCCTATAAACTGCTAAAACAATTTAGCGCATAATTAATCACATCAAGCACCAATAACAACTTCACAAATAATATCCAAATATGAAGATCATTAATACGCAATTCCTCAACATCCTTAGAGCACCTAAAAATGTATCTAAAAGCAAATAAGCATGAATAACAACGAAAAATAAAAATCGTGCAATAATTGTGCGAATGGCTTTTAAGCCCATAATTGTTCAGAAACAAAGTCTAATGGTTTAAGCTCCAAAATCCTTTATAACATACGCTTAACACTATGAAAAATTAAAACCAACGCAAGTTTTGCCATGTTTCTTTGTTTGAGCAAGTTTAAAACATTGGATTCAAGATATTCGAGATCATTTGCATTTAAAAAACCTGCTAAAACAATGCCTTCGTATTTTAAAGCTTGATACCAGTGAAAATCATTTTCAGAGCAAAACATAAAATTTCAAAAGCGTTAGGTTTCGAGTGCTCTCCTTATAAAACTGCTGAAACAATTTAGCAGACAATTAATCACATCAGGCACCAATAACAACTCCACAAATAATATCCAAATATGAAGATCGTTCATATGTAATTCCTCAACTCCCTTAGAGCGCCTAAAAATGTATCTAAAAGAAAATAAGTATGAAACACAACGAAAAATTAAAATCGTGCAATAATCGTGCGAAAGACTTTTATGCCCAAAATTGTTCAGAAAGAAAGTCTGATGTTTTAAGCTCCAAAATCCTTTATAACTTACACTTAACACAACGAAAAATCAAAGTCGTGCGATAACTGTGCGAACGAGTTTTACGCCCATAATTGTTCAGAAGCAAAGTCTGATGTTTTAAGTTCTAAAACCCTTTATAACTTACACTAAACATTACGAAAAATTAAAACCAATGCAAGTTTTACCATGTTTCTTTGTTTGAGCAAGTTCAAAACATTGGATTCAAGATATTGAAATTCATTTCCATTTCAAAACCTGCTAAAACAATGCTTTCATATTTTAAAGCTTGACGCCGGTGAAAATCATTTTCAAAGCAAAACATAAAAATTTCAAAACCATTAGGCTTCGAGTGCTCCCCCTATAAACTGCTAAAACAATTTAGCGCATAATTAATCACATCAAGCACCAATAACAACTTCACAAATAATATCCAAATATGAAGATCATTAATACGCAATTCCTCAACATCCTTAGAGCACCTAAAAATGTATCTAAAAGCAAATAAGCATGAATAACAACGAAAAATAAAAATCGTGCAATAATTGTGCGAATGGCTTTTAAGCCCATAATTGTTCAGAAACAAAGTCTAATGGTTTAAGCTCCAAAATCCTTTATAACATACGCTTAACACTATGAAAAATTAAAACCAACGCAAGTTTTGCCATGTTTCTTTGTTTGAGCAAGTTTAAAACATTGGATTCAAGATATTCGAGATCATTTGCATTTAAAAAACCTGCTAAAACAATGCCTTCGTATTTTAAAGCTTGATACCAGTGAAAATCATTTTCAGAGCAAAACATAAAATTTCAAAAGCATTAGGTTTCGAGTGCTCTCCTTATAAAACTGCTGAAACAATTTAGCAGACAATTAATCACATCAGGCACCAATAACAACTCCACAAATAATATCCAAATATGAAGATCGTTCATATGTAATTCCTCAACTCCCTTAGAGCGCCTAAAAATGTATCTAAAAGAAAATAAGTATGAAACACAACGAAAAATTAAAATCGTGCAATAATCGTGCGAAAGACTTTTATGCCCAAAATTGTTCAGAAAGAAAGTCTGATGTTTTAAGCTCCAAAATCCTTTATAACTTACACTTAACACGACGAAAAATCAAAGTCGTGCGATAACTGTGCGAACGAGTTTTACGCCCATAATTGTTCAGAAGCAGAGTCTGATGTTTTAAGTTCTAAAACCCTTTATAACTTACACCAAACATTACGAAAAATTAAAACCAATGCAAGTTTTACCATGTTTCTTTGTTTGAGCAAGTTCAAAACATTGGATTCAAGATATTGAAATTCATTTCCATTTCAAAACCTGCTAAAACAACGCTTTCATATTTTAAAGCTTGACGCCGGTGAAAATCATTTTCAAAGCAAAACATAAAAATTTCAAAACCATTAGGCTTCGAGTGCTCCCCCTATAAACTGCTAAAACAATTTAGCGCATAATTAATCACATCAAGCACCAATAACAACTTCACAAATAATATCCAAATATGAAGATCATTAATATGCAATTCCTCAACATCCTTAGAGCACCTAAAAATGTATCTAAAAGCAAATAAGCATGAATAACAACGAAAAATAAAAATCGTGCAATAATTGTGCGAATGGCTTTTAAGCCCATAATTGTTCAGAAACAAAGTCTAATGGTTTAAGCTCCAAAATCCTTTATAACATACGCTTAACACTATGAAAAATTAAAACCAACGCAAGTTTTGCCATGTTTCTTTGTTTGAGCAAGTTTAAAACATTGGATTCAAGATATTCGAGATCATTTGCATTTAAAAAACCTGCTAAAACAATGCCTTCGTATTTTAAAGCTTGATACCAGTGAAAATCATTTTCAGAGCAAAACATAAAATTTCAAAAGCATTAGGTTTCGAGTGCTCTCCTTATAAAACTGCTGAAACAATTTAGCAGACAATTAATCACATCAGGCACCAATAACAACTCCACAAATAATATCCAAATATGAAGATCGTTCATATGTAATTCCTCAACTCCCTTAGAGCGCCTAAAAATGTATCTAAAAGAAAATAAGTATGAAACACAACGAAAAATTAAAATCGTGCAATAATCGTGCGAAAGACTTTTATGCCCAAAATTGTTCAGAAAGAAAGTCTGATGTTTTAAGCTCCAAAATCCTTTATAACTTACACTTAACACGACGAAAAATCAAAGTCGTGCGATAACTGTGCGAACGAGTTTTACGCCCATAATTGTTCAGAAGCAAAGTCTGATGTTTTAAGTTCTAAAACCCTTTATAACTTACACCAAACATTACGAAAAATTAAAACCAATGCAAGTTTTACCATGTTTCTTTGTTTGAGCCAGTTCAAAACATTGGATTCAAGATATTGAAATTCATTTCCATTTCAAAACCTGCTAAAACAATGCTTTCATATTTTAAAGCTTGACGCCGGTGAAAATCATTTTCAAAGCAAAACATAAAAATTTCAAAACCATTAGGCTTCGAGTGCTCCCCCTATAAACTGCTAAAACAATTTAGCGCATAATTAATCACATCAAGCACCAATAACAACTTCACAAATAATATCCAAATATGAAGATCATTAATACGCAATTCCTCAACATCCTTAGAGCACCTAAAAATGTATCTAAAAGCAAATAAGCATGAATAACAACGAAAAATAAAAATCGTGCAATAATTGTGCGAATGGCTTTTAAGCCCATAATTGTTCAGAAACAAAGTCTAAAGGTTTAAGCTCCAAAATCCTTTATAACATACGCTTAACACTATGAAAAATTAAAACCAACGCAAGTTTTGCCATGTTTCTTTGTTTGAGCAAGTTTAAAACATTGGATTCAAGATATTCGAGATCATTTGCATTTAAAAAACCTGCTAAAACAATGCCTTCGTATTTTAAAGCTTGATACCAGTGAAAATCATTTTCAGAGCAAAACATAAAATTTCAAAAGCATTAGGTTTCGAGTGCTCTCCTTATAAAACTGCTGAAACAATTTAGCAGACAATTAATCACATCAGGCACCAATAACAACTCCACAAATAATATCCAAATATGAAGATCGTTCATATGTAATTCCTCAACTCCCTTAGAGCGCCTAAAAATGTATCTAAAAGAAAATAAGTATGAAACACAACGAAAAATTAAAATCGTGCAATAATCGTGCGAAAGACTTTTATGCCCAAAATTGTTCAGAAAGAAAGTCTGATGTTTTAAGCTCCAAAATCCTTTATAACTTACACTTAACACGACGAAAAATCAAAGTCGTGCGATAACTGTGCGAACGAGTTTTACGCCCATAATTGTTCAGAAGCAAAGTCTGATGTTTTAAGTTCTAAAACCCTTTATAACTTACACCAAACATTACGAAAAATTAAAACCAATGCAAGTTTTACCATGTTTCTTTGTTTGAGCAAGTTCAAAACATTGGATTCAAGATATTGAAATTCATTTCCATTTCAAAACCTGCTAAAACAATGCTTTCATATTTTAAAGCTTGACGCCGGTGAAAATCATTTTCAAAGCAAAACATAAAAATTTCAAAACCATTAGGCTTCGAGTGCTCCCCCTATAAACTGCTAAAACAATTTAGCGCATAATTAATCACATCAAGCACCAATAACAACTTCACAAATAATATCCAAATATGAAGATCATTAATACGCAATTCCTCAACATCCTTAGAGCACCTAAAAATGTATCTAAAAGCAAATAAGCATGAATAACAACGAAAAATAAAAATCGTGCAATAATTGTGCGAATGGCTTTTAAGCCCATAATTGTTCAGAAACAAAGTCTAAAGGTTTAAGCTCCAAAATCCTTTATAACATACGCTTAACACTATGAAAAATTAAAACCAACGCAAGTTTTGCCATGTTTCTTTGTTTGAGCAAGTTTAAAACATTGGATTCAAGATATTCGAGATCATTTGCATTTAAAAAACCTGCTAAAACAATGCCTTCGTATTTTAAAGCTTGATACCAGTGAAAATCATTTTCAGAGCAAAACATAAAATTTCAAAAGCATTAGGTTTCGAGTGCTCTCCTTATAAAACTGCTGAAACAATTTAGCAGACAATTAATCACATCAGGCACCAATAACAACTCCACAAATAATATCCAAATATGAAGATCGTTCATATGTAATTCCTCAACTCCCTTAGAGCGCCTAAAAATGTATCTAAAAGAAAATAAGTATGAAACACAACGAAAAATTAAAATCGTGCAATAATCGTGCGAAAGACTTTTATGCCCAAAATTGTTCAGAAAGAAAGTCTGATGTTTTAAGCTCCAAAATCCTTTATAACTTACACTTAACACGACGAAAAATCAAAGTCGTGCGATAACTGTGCGAACGAGTTTTACGCCCATAATTGTTCAGAAGCAAAGTCTGATGTTTTAAGTTCTAAAACCCTTTATAACTTACACCAAACATTACGAAAAATTAAAACCAATGCAAGTTTTACCATGTTTCTTTGTTTGAGCAAGTTCAAAACATTGGATTCAAGATATTGAAATTCATTTCCATTTCAAAACCTGCTAAAACAATGCTTTCATATTTTAAAGCTTGACGCCGGTGAAAATCATTTTCAAAGCAAAACATAAAAATTTCAAAACCATTAGGCTTCGAGTGCTCCCCCTATAAACTGCTAAAACAATTTAGCGCATAATTAATCACATCAAGCACCAATAACAACTTCACAAATAATATCCAAATATGAAGATCATTAATACGCAATTCCTCAACATCCTTAGAGCACCTAAAAATGTATCTAAAAGCAAATAAGCATGAATAACAACGAAAAATAAAAATCGTGCAATAATTGTGCGAATGGCTTTTAAGCCCATAATTGTTCAGAAACAAAGTCTAAAGGTTTAAGCTCCAAAATCCTTTATAACATACGCTTAACACTATGAAAAATTAAAACCAACGCAAGTTTTGCCATGTTTCTTTGTTTGAGCAAGTTTAAAACATTGGATTCAAGATATTCGAGATCATTTGCATTTAAAAAACCTGCTAAAACAATGCCTTCGTATTTTAAAGCTTGATACCAGTGAAAATCATTTTCAGAGCAAAACATAAAATTTCAAAAGCATTAGGTTTCGAGTGCTCTCCTTATAAAACTGCTGAAACAATTTAGCAGACAATTAATCACATCAGGCACCAATAACAACTCCACAAATAATATCCAAATATGAAGATCGTTCATATGTAATTCCTCAACTCCCTTAGAGCGCCTAAAAATGTATCTAAAAGAAAATAAGTATGAAACACAACGAAAAATTAAAATCGTGCAATAATCGTGCGAAAGACTTTTATGCCCAAAATTGTTCAGAAAGAAAGTCTGATGTTTTAAGCTCCAAAATCCTTTATAACTTACACTTAACACGACGAAAAATCAAAGTCGTGCGATAACTGTGCGAACGAGTTTTACGCCCATAATTGTTCAGAAGCAAAGTCTGATGTTTTAAGTTCTAAAACCCTTTATAACTTACACCAAACATTACGAAAAATTAAAACCAATGCAAGTTTTACCATGTTTCTTTGTTTGAGCAAGTTCAAAACATTGGATTCAAGATATTGAAATTCATTTCCATTTCAAAACCTGCTAAAACAATGCTTTCATATTTTAAAGCTTGACGCCGGTGAAAATCATTTTCAAAGCAAAACATAAAAATTTCAAAACCATTAGGCTTCGAGTGCTCCCCCTATAAACTGCTAAAACAATTTAGCGCATAATTAATCACATCAAGCACCAATAACAACTTCACAAATAATATCCAAATATGAAGATCATTAATACGCAATTCCTCAACATCCTTAGAGCACCTAAAAATGTATCTAAAAGCAAATAAGCATGAATAACAACGAAAAATAAAAATCGTGCAATAATTGTGCGAATGGCTTTTAAGCCCATAATTGTTCAGAAACAAAGTCTAAAGGTTTAAGCTCCAAAATCCTTTATAACATACGCTTAACACTATGAAAAATTAAAACCAACGCAAGTTTTGCCATGTTTCTTTGTTTGAGCAAGTTTAAAACATTGGATTCAAGATATTCGAGATCATTTGCATTTAAAAAACCTGCTAAAACAATGCCTTCGTATTTTAAAGCTTGATACCAGTGAAAATCATTTTCAGAGCAAAACATAAAATTTCAAAAGCATTAGGTTTCGAGTGCTCTCCTTATAAAACTGCTGAAACAATTTAGCAGACAATTAATCACATCAGGCACCAATAACAACTCCACAAATAATATCCAAATATGAAGATCGTTCATATGTAATTCCTCAACTCCCTTAGAGCGCCTAAAAATGTATCTAAAAGAAAATAAGTATGAAACACAACGAAAAATTAAAATCGTGCAATAATCGTGCGAAAGACTTTTATGCCCAAAATTGTTCAGAAAGAAAGTCTGATGTTTTAAGCTCCAAAATCCTTTATAACTTACACTTAACACGACGAAAAATCAAAGTCGTGCGATAACTGTGCGAACGAGTTTTACGCCCATAATTGTTCAGAAGCAAAGTCTGATGTTTTAAGTTCTAAAACCCTTTATAACTTACACCAAACATTACGAAAAATTAAAACCAATGCAAGTTTTACCATGTTTCTTTGTTTGAGCAAGTTCAAAACATTGGATTCAAGATATTGAAATTCATTTCCATTTCAAAACCTGCTAAAACAATGCTTTCATATTTTAAAGCTTGACGCCGGTGAAAATCATTTTCAAAGCAAAACATAAAAATTTCAAAACCATTAGGCTTCGAGTGCTCCCCCTATAAACTGCTAAAACAATTTAGCGCATAATTAATCACATCAAGCACCAATAACAACTTCACAAATAATATCCAAATATGAAGATCATTAATACGCAATTCCTCAACATCCTTAGAGCACCTAAAAATGTATCTAAAAGCAAATAAGCATGAATAACAACGAAAAATAAAAATCGTGCAATAATTGTGCGAACGGCTTTTAAGCCCATAATTGTTCAGAAACAAAGTCTAATGGTTTAAGCTCCAAAATCCTTTATAACATACGCTTAACACTATGAAAAATTAAAACCAACGCAAGTTTTGCCATGTTTCTTTGTTTGAGCAAGTTTAAAACATTGGATTCAAGATATTCGAGATCTTTTGCATTTAAAAAACCTGCTAAAACAATGCCTTCGTATTTTAAAGCTTGATACCAGTGAAAATCATTTTCAGAGCAAAACATAAAATTTCAAAAGCATTAGGTTTCGAGTGCTCTCCTTATAAAACTGCTGAAACAATTTAGCAGACAATTAATCACATCAGGCACCAATAACAACTCCACAAATAATATCCAAATATGAAGATCGTTCATATGTAATTCCTCAACTCCCTTAGAGCGCCTAAAAATGTATCTAAAAGAAAATAAGTATGAAACACAACGAAAAATTAAAATCGTGCAATAATCGTGCGAAAGACTTTTATGCCCAAAATTGTTCAGAAAGAAAGTCTGATGTTTTAAGCTCCAAAATCCTTTATAACTTACACTTAACACGACGAAAAATCAAAGTCGTGCGATAACTGTGCGAACGAGTTTTACGCCCATAATTGTTCAGAAGCAAAGTCTGATGTTTTAAGTTCTAAAACCCTTTATAACTTACACCAAACATTACGAAAAATTAAAACCAATGCAAGTTTTACCATGTTTCTTTGTTTGAGCAAGTTCAAAACATTGGATTCAAGATATTGAAATTCATTTCCATTTCAAAACCTGCTAAAACAATGCTTTCATATTTTAAAGCTTGACGCCGGTGAAAATCATTTTCAAAGCAAAACATAAAAATTTCAAAACCATTAGGCTTCGAGTGCTCCCCCTATAAACTGCTAAAACAATTTAGCGCATAATTAATCACATCAAGCACCAATAACAACTTCACAAATAATATCCAAATATGAAGATCATTAATACGCAATTCCTCAACATCCTTAGAGCACCTAAAAATGTATCTAAAAGCAAATAAGCATGAATAACAACGAAAAATAAAAATCGTGCAATAATTGTGCGAACGGCTTTTAAGCCCATAATTGTTCAGAAACAAAGTCTAATGGTTTAAGCTCCAAAATCCTTTATAACATACGCTTAACACTATGAAAAATTAAAACCAACGCAAGTTTTGCCATGTTTCTTTGTTTGAGCAAGTTTAAAACATTGGATTCAAGATATTCGAGATCTTTTGCATTTAAAAAACCTGCTAAAACAATGCCTTCGTATTTTAAAGCTTGATACCAGTGAAAATCATTTTCAGAGCAAAACATAAAATTTCAAAAGCATTAGGTTTCGAGTGCTCTCCTTATAAAACTGCTGAAACAATTTAGCAGACAATTAATCACATCAGGCACCAATAACAACTCCACAAATAATATCCAAATATGAAGATCGTTCATATGTAATTCCTCAACTCCCTTAGAGCGCCTAAAAATGTATCTAAAAGAAAATAAGTATGAAACACAACGAAAAATTAAAATCGTGCAATAATCGTGCGAAAGACTTTTATGCCCAAAATTGTTCAGAAAGAAAGTCTGATGTTTTAAGCTCCAAAATCCTTTATAACTTACACTTAACACGACGAAAAATCAAAGTCGTGCGATAACTGTGCGAACGAGTTTTACGCCCATAATTGTTCAGAAGCAAAGTCTGATGTTTTAAGTTCTAAAACCCTTTATAACTTACACCAAACATTACGAAAAATTAAAACCAATGCAAGTTTTACCATGTTTCTTTGTTTGAGCAAGTTCAAAACATTGGATTCAAGATATTGAAATTCATTTCCATTTCAAAACCTGCTAAAACAATGCTTTCATATTTTAAAGCTTGACGCCGGTGAAAATCATTTTCAAAGCAAAACATAAAAATTTCAAAACCATTAGGCTTCGAGTGCTCCCCCTATAAACTGCTAAAACAATTTAGCGCATAATTAATCACATCAAGCACCAATAACAACTTCACAAATAATATCCAAATATGAAGATCATTAATACGCAATTCCTCAACATCCTTAGAGCACCTAAAAATGTATCTAAAAGCAAATAAGCATGAATAACAACGAAAAATAAAAATCGTGCAATAATTGTGCGAACGGCTTTTAAGCCCATAATTGTTCAGAAACAAAGTCTAATGGTTTAAGCTCCAAAATCCTTTATAACATACGCTTAACACTATGAAAAATTAAAACCAACGCAAGTTTTGCCATGTTTCTTTGTTTGAGCAAGTTTAAAACATTGGATTCAAGATATTCGAGATCATTTGCATTTAAAAAACCTGCTAAAACAATGCCTTCGTATTTTAAAGCTTGATACCAGTGAAAATCATTTTCAGAGCAAAACATAAAATTTCAAAAGCGTTAGGTTTCGAGTGCTCTCCTTATAAAACTGCTGAAACAATTTAGCAGACAATTAATCACATCAGGCACCAATAACAACTCCACAAATAATATCCAAATATGAAGATCGTTCATATGTAATTCCTCAACTCCCTTAGAGCGCCTAAAAATGTATCTAAAAGAAAATAAGTATGAAACACAACGAAAAATTAAAATCGTGCAATAATCGTGCGAAAGACTTTTATGCCCAAAATTGTTCAGAAAGAAAGTCTGATGTTTTAAGCTCCAAAATCCTTTATAACTTACACTTAACACGACGAAAAATCAAAGTCGTGCGATAACTGTGCGAACGAGTTTTACGCCCATAATTGTTCAGAAGCAAAGTCTGATGTTTTAAGTTCTAAAACCCTTTATAACTTACACCAAACATTACGAAAAATTAAAACCAATGCAAGTTTTACCATGTTTCTTTGTTTGAGCAAGTTCAAAACATTGGATTCAAGATATTGAAATTCATTTCCATTTCAAAACCTGCTAAAACAATGCTTTCATATTTTAAAGCTTGACGCCGGTGAAAATCATTTTCAAAGCAAAACATAAAAATTTCAAAACCATTAGGCTTCGAGTGCTCCCCCTATAAACTGCTAAAACAATTTAGCGCATAATTAATCACATCAAGCACCAATAACAACTTCACAAATAATATCCAAATATGAAGATCATTAATACGCAATTCCTCAACATCCTTAGAGCACCTAAAAATGTATCTAAAAGCAAATAAGCATGAATAACAACGAAAAATAAAAATCGTGCAATAATTGTGCGAACGGCTTTTAAGCCCATAATTGTTCAGAAACAAAGTCTAATGGTTTAAGCTCCAAAATCCTTTATAACATACGCTTAACACTATGAAAAATTAAAACCAACGCAAGTTTTGCCATGTTTCTTTGTTTGAGCAAGTTTAAAACATTGGATTCAAGATATTCGAGATCATTTGCATTTAAAAAACCTGCTAAAACAATGCCTTCGTATTTTAAAGCTTGATACCAGTGAAAATCATTTTCAGAGCAAAACATAAAATTTCAAAAGCGTTAGGTTTCGAGTGCTCTCCTTATAAAACTGCTGAAACAATTTAGCAGACAATTAATCACATCAGGCACCAATAACAACTCCACAAATAATATCCAAATATGAAGATCGTTCATATGTAATTCCTCAACTCCCTTAGAGCGCCTAAAAATGTATCTAAAAGAAAATAAGTATGAAACACAACGAAAAATTAAAATCGTGCAATAATCGTGCGAAAGACTTTTATGCCCAAAATTGTTCAGAAAGAAAGTCTGATGTTTTAAGCTCCAAAATCCTTTATAACTTACACTTAACACAACGAAAAATCAAAGTCGTGCGATAACTGTGCAAACGAGTTTTACGCCCATAATTGTTCAGAAGCAAAGTCTGATGTTTTAAGTTCTAAAACCCTTTATAACTTACACTAAACATTACGAAAAATTAAAACCAATGCAAGTTTTACCATGTTTCTTTGTTTGAGCAAGTTCAAAACATTGGATTCAAGATATTGAAATTCATTTCCATTTCAAAACCTGCTAAAACAATGCTTTCATATTTTAAAGCTTGACGCCGGTGAAAATCATTTTCAAAGCAAAACATAAAAATTTCAAAACCATTAGGCTTCGAGTGCTCCCCCTATAAACTGCTAAAACAATTTAGCGCATAATTAATCACATCAAGCACCAATAACAACTTCACAAATAATATCCAAATATGAAGATCATTAATACGCAATTCCTCAACATCCTTAGAGCACCTAAAAATGTATCTAAAAGCAAATAAGCATGAATAACAACGAAAAATAAAAATCGTGCAATAATTGTGCGAACGGCTTTTAAGCCCATAATTGTTCAGAAACAAAGTCTAATGGTTTAAGCTCCAAAATCCTTTATAACATACGCTTAACACTATGAAAAATTAAAACCAACGCAAGTTTTGCCATGTTTCTTTGTTTGAGCAAGTTTAAAACATTGGATTCAAGATATTCGAGATCATTTGCATTTAAAAAACCTGCTAAAACAATGCCTTCGTATTTTAAAGCTTGATACCAGTGAAAATCATTTTCAGAGCAAAACATAAAATTTCAAAAGCGTTAGGTTTCGAGTGCTCTCCTTATAAAACTGCTGAAACAATTTAGCAGACAATTAATCACATCAGGCACCAATAACAACTCCACAAATAATATCCAAATATGAAGATCGTTCATATGTAATTCCTCAACTCCCTTAGAGCGCCTAAAAATGTATCTAAAAGAAAATAAGTATGAAACACAACGAAAAATTAAAATCGTGCAATAATCGTGCGAAAGACTTTTATGCCCAAAATTGTTCAGAAAGAAAGTCTGATGTTTTAAGCTCCAAAATCCTTTATAACTTACACTTAACACAACGAAAAATCAAAGTCGTGCGATAACTGTGCGAACGAGTTTTACGCCCATAATTGTTCAGAAGCAAAGTCTGATGTTTTAAGTTCTAAAACCCTTTATAACTTACACTAAACATTACGAAAAATTAAAACCAATGCAAGTTTTACCATGTTTCTTTGTTTGAGCAAGTTCAAAACATTGGATTCAAGATATTGAAATTCATTTCCATTTCAAAACCTGCTAAAACAATGCTTTCATATTTTAAAGCTTGACGCCGGTGAAAATCATTTTCAAAGCAAAACATAAAAATTTCAAAACCATTAGGCTTCGAGTGCTCCCCCTATAAACTGCTAAAACAATTTAGCGCATAATTAATCACATCAAGCACCAATAACAACTTCACAAATAATATCCAAATATGAAGATCATTAATACGCAATTCCTCAACATCCTTAGAGCACCTAAAAATGTATCTAAAAGCAAATAAGCATGAATAACAACGAAAAATAAAAATCGTGCAATAATTGTGCGAACGGCTTTTAAGCCCGTAATTGTTCAGAAACAAAGTCTAATGGTTTAAGCTCCAAAATCCTTTATAACATACGCTTAACACTATGAAAAATTAAAACCAACGCAAGTTTTGCCATGTTTCTTTGTTTGAGCAAGTTTAAAACATTGGATTCAAGATATTCGAGATCATTTGCATTTAAAAAACCTGCTAAAACAATGCCTTCGTATTTTAAAGCTTGATACCAGTGAAAATCATTTTCAGAGCAAAACATAAAATTTCAAAAGCATTAGGTTTCGAGTGCTCTCCTTATAAAACTGCTGAAACAATTTAGCAGACAATTAATCACATCAGGCACCAATAACAACTCCACAAATAATATCCAAATATGAAGATCGTTCATATGTAATTCCTCAACTCCCTTAGAGCGCCTAAAAATGTATCTAAAAGAAAATAAGTATGAAACACAACGAAAAATTAAAATCGTGCAATAATCGTGCGAAAGACTTTTATGCCCAAAATTGTTCAGAAAGAAAGTCTGATGTTTTAAGCTCCAAAATCCTTTATAACTTACACTTAACACAACGAAAAATCAAAGTCGTGCGATAACTGTGCGAACGAGTTTTACGCCCATAATTGTTCAGAAGCAAAGTCTGATGTTTTAAGTTCTAAAACCCTTTATAACTTACACTAAACATTACGAAAAATTAAAACCAATGCAAGTTTTACCATGTTTCTTTGTTTGAGCAAGTTCAAAACATTGGATTCAAGATATTGAAATTCATTTCCATTTCAAAACCTGCTAAAACAATGCTTTCATATTTTAAAGCTTGACGCCGGTGAAAATCATTTTCAAAGCAAAACATAAAAATTTCAAAACCATTAGGCTTCGAGTGCTCCCCCTATAAACTGCTAAAACAATTTAGCGCATAATTAATCACATCAAGCACCAATAACAACTTCACAAATAATATCCAAATATGAAGATCATTAATACGCAATTCCTCAACATCCTTAGAGCACCTAAAAATGTATCTAAAAGCAAATAAGCATGAATAACAACGAAAAATAAAAATCGTGCAATAATTGTGCGAACGGCTTTTAAGCCCGTAATTGTTCAGAAACAAAGTCTAATGGTTTAAGCTCCAAAATCCTTTATAACATACGCTTAACACTATGAAAAATTAAAACCAACGCAAGTTTTGCCATGTTTCTTTGTTTGAGCAAGTTTAAAACATTGGATTCAAGATATTCGAGATCATTTGCATTTAAAAAACCTGCTAAAACAATGCCTTCGTATTTTAAAGCTTGATACCAGTGAAAATCATTTTCAGAGCAAAACATAAAATTTCAAAAGCGTTAGGTTTCGAGTGCTCTCCTTATAAAACTGCTGAAACAATTTAGCAGACAATTAATCACATCAGGCACCAATAACAACTCCACAAATAATATCCAAATATGAAGATCGTTCATATGTAATTCCTCAACTCCCTTAGAGCGCCTAAAAATGTATCTAAAAGAAAATAAGTATGAAACACAACGAAAAATTAAAATCGTGCAATAATCGTGCGAAAGACTTTTATGCCCAAAATTGTTCAGAAAGAAAGTCTGATGTTTTAAGCTCCAAAATCCTTTATAACTTACACTTAACACAACGAAAAATCAAAGTCGTGCGATAACTGTGCGAACGAGTTTTACGCCCATAATTGTTCAGAAGCAAAGTCTGATGTTTTAAGTTCTAAAACCCTTTATAACTTACACTAAACATTACGAAAAATTAAAACCAATGCAAGTTTTACCATGTTTCTTTGTTTGAGCAAGTTCAAAACATTGGATTCAAGATATTGAAATTCATTTCCATTTCAAAACCTGCTAAAACAATGCTTTCATATTTTAAAGCTTGACGCCGGTGAAAATCATTTTCAAAGCAAAACATAAAAATTTCAAAACCATTAGGCTTCGAGTGCTCCCCCTATAAACTGCTAAAACAATTTAGCGCATAATTAATCACATCAAGCACCAATAACAACTTCACAAATAATATCCAAATATGAAGATCATTAATACGCAATTCCTCAACATCCTTAGAGCACCTAAAAATGTATCTAAAAGCAAATAAGCATGAATAACAACGAAAAATAAAAATCGTGCAATAATTGTGCGAACGGCTTTTAAGCCCGTAATTGTTCAGAAACAAAGTCTAATGGTTTAAGCTCCAAAATCCTTTATAACATACGCTTAACACTATGAAAAATTAAAACCAACGCAAGTTTTGCCATGTTTCTTTGTTTGAGCAAGTTTAAAACATTGGATTCAAGATATTCGAGATCATTTGCATTTAAAAAACCTGCTAAAACAATGCCTTCGTATTTTAAAGCTTGATACCAGTGAAAATCATTTTCAGAGCAAAACATAAAATTTCAAAAGCGTTAGGTTTCGAGTGCTCTCCTTATAAAACTGCTGAAACAATTTAGCAGACAATTAATCACATCAGGCACCAATAACAACTCCACAAATAATATCCAAATATGAAGATCGTTCATATGTAATTCCTCAACTCCCTTAGAGCGCCTAAAAATGTATCTAAAAGAAAATAAGTATGAAACACAACGAAAAATTAAAATCGTGCAATAATCGTGCGAAAGACTTTTATGCCCAAAATTGTTCAGAAAGAAAGTCTGATGTTTTAAGCTCCAAAATCCTTTATAACTTACACTTAACACAACGAAAAATCAAAGTCGTGCGATAACTGTGCGAACGAGTTTTACGCCCATAATTGTTCAGAAGCAAAGTCTGATGTTTTAAGTTCTAAAACCCTTTATAACTTACACTAAACATTACGAAAAATTAAAACCAATGCAAGTTTTACCATGTTTCTTTGTTTGAGCAAGTTCAAAACATTGGATTCAAGATATTGAAATTCATTTCCATTTCAAAACCTGCTAAAACAATGCTTTCATATTTTAAAGCTTGACGCCGGTGAAAATCATTTTCAAAGCAAAACATAAAAATTTCAAAACCATTAGGCTTCGAGTGCTCCCCCTATAAACTGCTAAAACAATTTAGCGCATAATTAATCACATCAAGCACCAATAACAACTTCACAAATAATATCCAAATATGAAGATCATTAATACGCAATTCCTCAACATCCTTAGAGCACCTAAAAATGTATCTAAAAGCAAATAAGCATGAATAACAACGAAAAATAAAAATCGTGCAATAATTGTGCGAACGGCTTTTAAGCCCGTAATTGTTCAGAAACAAAGTCTAATGGTTTAAGCTCCAAAATCCTTTATAACATACGCTTAACACTATGAAAAATTAAAACCAACGCAAGTTTTGCCATGTTTCTTTGTTTGAGCAAGTTTAAAACATTGGATTCAAGATATTCGAGATCATTTGCATTTAAAAAACCTGCTAAAACAATGCCTTCGTATTTTAAAGCTTGATACCAGTGAAAATCATTTTCAGAGCAAAACATAAAATTTCAAAAGCGTTAGGTTTCGAGTGCTCTCCTTATAAAACTGCTGAAACAATTTAGCAGACAATTAATCACATCAGGCACCAATAACAACTCCACAAATAATATCCAAATATGAAGATCGTTCATATGTAATTCCTCAACTCCCTTAGAGCGCCTAAAAATGTATCTAAAAGAAAATAAGTATGAAACACAACGAAAAATTAAAATCGTGCAATAATCGTGCGAAAGACTTTTATGCCCAAAATTGTTCAGAAAGAAAGTCTGATGTTTTAAGCTCCAAAATCCTTTATAACTTACACTTAACACAACGAAAAATCAAAGTCGTGCGATAACTGTGCGAACGAGTTTTACGCCCATAATTGTTCAGAAGCAAAGTCTGATGTTTTAAGTTCTAAAACCCTTTATAACTTACACTAAACATTACGAAAAATTAAAACCAATGCAAGTTTTACCATGTTTCTTTGTTTGAGCAAGTTCAAAACATTGGATTCAAGATATTGAAATTCATTTCCATTTCAAAACCTGCTAAAACAATGCTTTCATATTTTAAAGCTTGACGCCGGTGAAAATCATTTTCAAAGCAAAACATAAAAATTTCAAAACCATTAGGCTTCGAGTGCTCCCCCTATAAACTGCTAAAACAATTTAGCGCATAATTAATCACATCAAGCACCAATAACAACTTCACAAATAATATCCAAATATGAAGATCATTAATACGCAATTCCTCAACATCCTTAGAGCACCTAAAAATGTATCTAAAAGCAAATAAGCATGAATAACAACGAAAAATAAAAATCGTGCAATAATTGTGCGAACGGCTTTTAAGCCCGTAATTGTTCAGAAACAAAGTCTAATGGTTTAAGCTCCAAAATCCTTTATAACATACGCTTAACACTATGAAAAATTAAAACCAACGCAAGTTTTGCCATGTTTCTTTGTTTGAGCAAGTTTAAAACATTGGATTCAAGATATTCGAGATCATTTGCATTTAAAAAACCTGCTAAAACAATGCCTTCGTATTTTAAAGCTTGATACCAGTGAAAATCATTTTCAGAGCAAAACATAAAATTTCAAAAGCATTAGGTTTCGAGTGCTCTCCTTATAAAACTGCTGAAACAATTTAGCAGACAATTAATCACATCAGGCACCAATAACAACTCCACAAATAATATCCAAATATGAAGATCGTTCATATGTAATTCCTCAACTCCCTTAGAGCGCCTAAAAATGTATCTAAAAGAAAATAAGTATGAAACACAACGAAAAATTAAAATCGTGCAATAATCGTGCGAAAGACTTTTATGCCCAAAATTGTTCAGAAAGAAAGTCTGATGTTTTAAGCTCCAAAATCCTTTATAACTTACACTTAACACAACGAAAAATCAAAGTCGTGCGATAACTGTGCGAACGAGTTTTACGCCCATAATTGTTCAGAAGCAAAGTCTGATGTTTTAAGTTCTAAAACCCTTTATAACTTACACTAAACATTACGAAAAATTAAAACCAATGCAAGTTTTACCATGTTTCTTTGTTTGAGCAAGTTCAAAACATTGGATTCAAGATATTGAAATTCATTTCCATTTCAAAACCTGCTAAAACAATGCTTTCATATTTTAAAGCTTGACGCCGGTGAAAATCATTTTCAAAGCAAAACATAAAAATTTCAAAACCATTAGGCTTCGAGTGCTCCCCCTATAAACTGCTAAAACAATTTAGCGCATAATTAATCACATCAAGCACCAATAACAACTTCACAAATAATATCCAAATATGAAGATCATTAATACGCAATTCCTCAACATCCTTAGAGCACCTAAAAATGTATCTAAAAGCAAATAAGCATGAATAACAACGAAAAATAAAAATCGTGCAATAATTGTGCGAACGGCTTTTAAGCCCGTAATTGTTCAGAAACAAAGTCTAATGGTTTAAGCTCCAAAATCCTTTATAACATACGCTTAACACTATGAAAAATTAAAACCAACGCAAGTTTTGCCATGTTTCTTTGTTTGAGCAAGTTTAAAACATTGGATTCAAGATATTCGAGATCATTTGCATTTAAAAAACCTGCTAAAACAATGCCTTCGTATTTTAAAGCTTGATACCAGTGAAAATCATTTTCAGAGCAAAACATAAAATTTCAAAAGCATTAGGTTTCGAGTGCTCTCCTTATAAAACTGCTGAAACAATTTAGCAGACAATTAATCACATCAGGCACCAATAACAACTCCACAAATAATATCCAAATATGAAGATCGTTCATATGTAATTCCTCAACTCCCTTAGAGCGCCTAAAAATGTATCTAAAAGAAAATAAGTATGAAACACAACGAAAAATTAAAATCGTGCAATAATCGTGCGAAAGACTTTTATGCCCAAAATTGTTCAGAAAGAAAGTCTGATGTTTTAAGCTCCAAAATCCTTTATAACTTACACTTAACACAACGAAAAATCAAAGTCGTGCGATAACTGTGCGAACGAGTTTTACGCCCATAATTGTTCAGAAGCAAAGTCTGATGTTTTAAGTTCTAAAACCCTTTATAACTTACACTAAACATTACGAAAAATTAAAACCAATGCAAGTTTTACCATGTTTCTTTGTTTGAGCAAGTTCAAAACATTGGATTCAAGATATTGAAATTCATTTCCATTTCAAAACCTGCTAAAACAATGCTTTCATATTTTAAAGCTTGACGCCGGTGAAAATCATTTTCAAAGCAAAACATAAAAATTTCAAAACCATTAGGCTTCGAGTGCTCCCCCTATAAACTGCTAAAACAATTTAGCGCATAATTAATCACATCAAGCACCAATAACAACTTCACAAATAATATCCAAATATGAAGATCATTAATACGCAATTCCTCAACATCCTTAGAGCACCTAAAAATGTATCTAAAAGCAAATAAGCATGAATAACAACGAAAAATAAAAATCGTGCAATAATTGTGCGAATGGCTTTTAAGCCCATAATTGTTCAGAAACAAAGTCTAATGGTTTAAGCTCCAAAATCCTTTATAACATACGCTTAACACTATGAAAAATTAAAACCAACGCAAGTTTTGCCATGTTTCTTTGTTTGAGCAAGTTTAAAACATTGGATTCAAGATATTCGAGATCATTTGCATTTAAAAAACCTGCTAAAACAATGCCTTCGTATTTTAAAGCTTGATACCAGTGAAAATCATTTTCAGAGCAAAACATAAAATTTCAAAAGCATTAGGTTTCGAGTGCTCTCCTTATAAAACTGCTGAAACAATTTAGCAGACAATTAATCACATCAGGCACCAATAACAACTCCACAAATAATATCCAAATATGAAGATCGTTCATATGTAATTCCTCAACTCCCTTAGAGCGCCTAAAAATGTATCTAAAAGAAAATAAGTATGAAACACAACGAAAAATTAAAATCGTGCAATAATCGTGCGAAAGACTTTTATGCCCAAAATTGTTCAGAAAGAAAGTCTGATGTTTTAAGCTCCAAAATCCTTTATAACTTACACTTAACACAACGAAAAATCAAAGTCGTGCGATAACTGTGCGAACGAGTTTTACGCCCATAATTGTTCAGAAGCAAAGTCTGATGTTTTAAGTTCTAAAACCCTTTATAACTTACACTAAACATTACGAAAAATTAAAACCAATGCAAGTTTTACCATGTTTCTTTGTTTGAGCAAGTTCAAAACATTGGATTCAAGATATTGAAATTCATTTCCATTTCAAAACCTGCTAAAACAATGCTTTCATATTTTAAAGCTTGACGCCGGTGAAAATCATTTTCACAGCAAAACATAAAAATTTCAAAACCATTAGGCTTCGAGTGCTCCCCCTATAAACTGCTAAAACAATTTAGCGCATAATTAATCACATCAAGCACCAATAACAACTTCACAAATAATATCCAAATATGAAGATCATTAATACGCAATTCCTCAACATCCTTAGAGCACCTAAAAATGTATCTAAAAGCAAATAAGCATGAATAACAACGAAAAATAAAAATCGTGCAATAATTGTGCGAATGGCTTTTAAGCCCATAATTGTTCAGAAACAAAGTCTAATGGTTTAAGCTCCAAAATCCTTTATAACATACGCTTAACACTATGAAAAATTAAAACCAACGCAAGTTTTGCCATGTTTCTTTGTTTGAGCAAGTTTAAAACATTGGATTCAAGATATTCGAGATCATTTGCATTTAAAAAACCTGCTAAAACAATGCCTTCGTATTTTAAAGCTTCATACCAGTGAAAATCATTTTCAGAGCAAAACATAAAATTTCAAAAGCATTAGGTTTCGAGTGCTCTCCTTATAAAACTGCTGAAACAATTTAGCAGACAATTAATCACATCAGGCACCAATAACAACTCCACAAATAATATCCAAATATGAAGATCGTTCATATGTAATTCCTCAACTCCCTTAGAGCGCCTAAAAATGTATCTAAAAGAAAATAAGTATGAAACACAACGAAAAATTAAAATCGTGCAATAATCGTGCGAAAGACTTTTATGCCCAAAATTGTTCAGAAAGAAAGTCTGATGTTTTAAGCTCCAAAATCCTTTATAACTTACACTTAACACAACGAAAAATCAAAGTCGTGCGATAACTGTGCGAACGAGTTTTACGCCCATAATTGTTCAGAAGCAAAGTCTAATGGTTTAAGCTCCAAAATCCTTTATAACATACGCTTAACACTATGAAAAATTAAAACCAATGCAAGTTTTTTCATGTTTCTTTGTTTGAGCAAGTTTAAAACATTGGATTCAAGATAATCAAATTCATTTGCATTTAAAAACCTGCTAAAACTTTGCTTTGATATTTTAAAGCTTGATACCAGTGAAAATCATTTTCAAAGCAAAACATAAATTTTCAAAACTATTAGGCTTCAAGTGCTCCCCCTATAAACTGCTAAATGAATTTAGCACATAATTAATCACATCAAGCACTGATAAGAACTTCACAAATAATATCCAAATATGAAGATCATTAATAGGTAATTCCCCAACATATTAGAGCACCTAAAAATGTATCTAAAAGCAAATAAGTATAAATAACAACGAAAAATAAAAATCGTGCAATAATTGTGCGAATGCTTTTTAATCGCATACTTGTTCAGAAAAAAAGTCTAATATTTTAGGCTCGAAAATCCTTTATAACATACACTTAACACTAAGAAAACTTAAAACCATTGCAAATTTTACCATATTTCTTTGTTTGAGCAAGTTTCAAACATTGGATTCAAGAAATTCAAATTCGTTTTCATTTAAAAACCTGCTAAAACAACGCTTTCATATCTTAAAGCTTAACACCAGTGAAAATCATTTTCAAAGCAAAACATAAAATTTCAAAACCATTAGGCTTCGAGTGCTCCCCCTATAGACAGCTAAAACAATTTAGCAGATAATTAATCATATCAACCACCAAAACAACTTCACAAATAATATCCAATTATTAAGATCATTAATACCTAATTCCTCAACATCCTTAGAGCACCTAAAAATGTATCTAAAAGCAAATAAGTATGAATAACAACGAAAAATAAAAATCGTGCAATAATTGTGCAAATGCTTTTTAAGCCCATAATTGTTCAGAAAAAAAGTCTAATATTTTAGGCTCGAAAATCCTTTATAACATACACTTAACACTATGAAAACTTAAAACCATTGCAAGTTTTACCATATTTCTTTGTTTGAGCAAGTTTCAAACATTGGATTCAAGAAATTCAAATTCATTTTCATTTAAAAACCTGCTAAAACAACGCTTTCACATCTTAAAGCTTGACACCAGTGAAAATCATTTTCAAAGCAAAACATAAAATTTCAAAACCATTAGGCTTCGAGTGCTCCCCCTATAAATTGCTAAAACAATTTAGCACATAATTAATCACATCAAGCACCAATAACAACTTCACAAATAATATCCAAATATGAAGATCATTAATACGTAATTCCTCAACATCCTTAGAGCACCTAAAAATGTATCTAAAAGCAAATAAGTATGAATAACAACGAAAAATAAAAATCGTGCAATAATTGTGCGAATGGTTTTTAAGCCCATAATTGTTCAGAAACAAAGTCTAATAGTTTAAGCTCCAAAATCCTTAATAACATACACTTAACACTATGAAAAATTAAAACCAATGCAAGTTTTGCTATGTTTCTTTGTTTGAGCAAGTTTAAAACATTGGATTCAAGATAGTCAAATTCATTTGCATTTAAAAACCTGCTAAAACAATGTTTTCATATTTTAAAGCTTGATACAAGTGAAAATCATTTTCAAAGCAAAACATAAAATTTCAAAAGCATTAGGCTTCGAGTGCTGTCCTTATAAAACTTCTAAAACAATTTAGCACACAATTAATCACATCTAGCACTAATAACAACTTCACAAATAATATCCAAATATAAAGATCGTTCATAAGTAATTCCTCAACTTTCTTAGAGCGCCTAAAAATATATCTAAAAGAAAATAAGTATGAAACACAACGAAAAATTAAAATCATGCAATAATTGTGCAAAAGATTTTTATTCCCAAAATTGTTCAGAAACAAAGTCTGATGTTTTAAGCTCCAAAATCTTTTATAACTTAAACAAAGAAATTGTGCGAATAGCTTTCACACCCAGAATTTTTCAAAAATTATATATGATGTTTTAAGCTGTAAAATCCTTTATGGGTTACACTTAACACTGTGAAAAATTAAAACAATTCAAGTTTTACCATGTTTCTTTGTTTGAACAAGTTGAAGACATTGGATTGAAGATATTCAAATTCATTTCCAGTTAAAAACTTGCTAAAACATTGCTTTTTCATATTTTGATGCTCAACTCTAGCGAAAATCATTTTCAAAGCAAAACATAAAATTTTAAAAGCATTAGGCTTCGAGTGCTCCCCCTGTTAACAGCTAAAACATGTTAGCACACAATTAATTAGCTAAAACATGTTAGCACACAATTAATCACATCAAGCGCCAATAACAACTTCACAAATAATATACAAATATAAAGATCATTAATACGTAATTCCTCAACATCCTTAGAGCACCTAAAAATGTATCTAAAAGCAAATAAGCATGAATAACAACGAAAAATAAAAATCGTGCAATAATTGTGCGAATGGTTTTTAAGCCCATAATTGTTCAAAAACAAAATCTAATGTTTTAAGCTCCAAAATCCTTTATAACATACACTTAACACTAAGAAAAATAAAAACCAATGCAAGTTTAAAACATTAGATTCAAGCTTTTCAAATTCATTTCCATTCAAAAACCTACTAAAACAATGCTTTCATATCTTAAAGCTTGACACCAGTGAAAATCATTTTCAAAGCAAAACATAAAATTTCAAAATCGTTAGGCTTCGAGTGCTCCCACTATAGACAGCTAAAACAATTTGGCACATAATTAATCATATGAAGCACCAATAACAACTTTACAAATAATATCCAATTATTAAGATCATTAATACCTAATTCCTCAACATCCTTAGAGCACCTAAAAATGTATCTAAAAGCAAATAAGTATGGATAAAAACGAAAAATAAAAATCGTGCAATAATTGTGGGAATGGTTTTTAAGCCCATAATTGTTCAGAAACAAAGTCTAATGTTTTAAGCTCCAAAATCCTTTATAACATACACTTAACACTATGAAAAATTAAAACCAATGCAAGTTTTGCCATGTTTCTTTGCTTGAGCAAGTTTAAAACATTGGATTCAAGATATTCAAATTCATTTGCGTTTAAAACCCTACTAAAACAATGCTCTTATATTTTAAAGCTTTACACCAGTGAAAATCATTTTCAAAGCAAAACATAAAATTTAAAAACCATTAGGCTTCGAGTGCTCCCCTATAAACTGCTAAAACAATTTAAAATATAATTAATCACATTAAGCACCAATAACAACTTCACAAATAATTTTCAAATATAAAGATCATTAATAGGTAATTCCCCAACATCCTTAGAGCACCTAAAAATGTATCTAAAAGCAAATATGTATGAATAACAACGAAAAATAAAAATTGTGCAATAATTGTGCGAATGGTTTTTAAGCCCGTAATTGTTCAGAAACAAAGTCTAATGTTTTGAGCTCCAAAAACCTTTATAACATACACTTAACACTAAGAAAAATTAAAACCAATGCAAGTTTTACCATGTTTCTTCCTTTGAGCAAGTTTAAAACATTAGATTCAAGCTTTTCCAATTCTTTTTCATTTAAAAACCTACTAAAACAATGCTTTCATATCTTAAAGCTGAACACCAGTGAAAATTATTTTTAAAGTAAAACATAAAATTTCAAAACCATTAAGCTTCGAGTGCTCCCCTTATAGACAGCTCAAACAATTTAGCACATAATTAATCATATCAAGCACAAATAACAACTTCACAAATAATATCCAATTATTAAGATCATTAATACCTAATTCCTCAACATCCTTAGAGCACCTAAAAATGTATCTAAAAGCAAATAAGTATGAATAACAACGAAAAATAAAAATCGTGAAATAATTGTGCGAATGGTTTTTAAGCCCATAATTGTTCAGAAACAAAGTCTAATGTTTTAAGCTCCAAAATCCTTTATAACATACACTTAACACTATGAAAAATTAAAACCAATGCAAGTTTTACCATGTTTCTTTGTTTGAGCAAGTTTAAAACATTGGATTCAAGATATTCGAATTCATTTGCGTTTAAAACCATGCTAAAACAATGCTCTTATATTTGAAAGCTTTACACCAGTGAAAATCATTTTCAAAGCCAAACATAAAATTTCAAAACCATTAGGCTCCGAGTGCTCCCTCTATAAACTGCTAAAACAATTTAAAACATAATTAATCACATCAAGCACCAATAACAACTTCACAAATAATTTTCAAATATGAAGATCATTAATAGGTAATTCTCCAACATCCTTAAAGCACCTAAAAATGTATCTAAAAGCAAATAAGTATGAATAACAACGAAAAATAAAAATCGTGCAATAATTGTGCGAATGGTTTTTATGCCAACAATTGCTCAGAGACAAAGTCTAATGTTTTAAGCTCCAAAATCCTTTATAACATACACTTAACACTACGAAAAATTAAAACCAATGCATGTTTTACCATGTTTCTTTGTTTGAGCAAGTTTAAAACATTGGATTCAAGATATTCAAATTCATTTGCATTTAAAAACTTGCTAAAACGTTGCTCTTATATTTTAAAGCTTGACACCAGTGAAAATCATTTTCAAAGCAAAACATAAAATTTCAAAACCGTTAGGCTTCGAGTGCTCCCCCTATAAACTGCTAAAACAATTTAAAACATAATTAATCAAATCAAACACTAATAACAACTTCACAAATAATATCCAAATATGAAGATCACTAATACCTAATTCCTCAACATCCTTAGTGCACCTAAAAATGTTTCTAAAAGCAAATAAGTATGAAAAACAACGAAAATTAAAAATCGTGCAATAATTGTGCGAATGGTTTTTAAGCCCATAATTGTTCAGAAACAAAGTCTAATGTTTTAAGCTCCAAAATCCTTTATAACATACACTTAACACTATGAAAAATTAAAACCAATGCAAGTTTTACCATATTTCTTTGTTTGAGCAAGTTTAAAACATTGGATTCAAGATATTCAAATTCATTTCCATTTAAAAACCTGCTAAGACAATGCTTTCATATCTTAAAGCTTGACACCAGTGAAAATCATTTTCAAAGCAAAACATAAAATTTCAAAACCATTAGGCTTCGAGTGCTGTCCTTATAAAACTACTAAAACAATTTAGCACACAATTAATCACATCAAGCACCAATAAAAACTTCACAAACAATATCCAAATATGAAGATCGTTCATAAGTAATTCTTCAACTTCCTTAGAGCGCCTAAAAATATATCTAAAAGAAAATAAGTATGAAACACAACGAAAAATTAAAATCGTGCAATAATTGTGCAAAACATTTTTATGCCCAAAATTGTTCAAAAACAAAGTTTGATGTTTTAAGCTCCAAAATCCTTTATAACTTACACTTAACACAACGAAAAATTAAAGTCGTGCAATAATAGTGCGAATGGGTTTTACATCCAGAATTGTTCAGAAACAAAGTCTGATGTTTTAAGCTCCAAAATCCTTTATAACTTACACTTAAAATTATGAAAAATTAAAACCAATGCAAGTTTTACCATGTTTCTTTGTTTGAGCAACTTTAAAATATTTGATTCAAGATATTCAAAATCATTTCCATTTCAAAACCTGCTAAAACAATGCTTTCATATTTTAAAGCTTGACACCGGTACAAATCATTTTAGCACATAATTAATCACATCAAGCACCAATAATTAATCACATCAAGCACCAATAACAATTTAGCACATAATTAATTACATCAAGCACCAATAACAACACAAATATTATCCAAATATGAAGATCATCAATACGTAATTCCTCAACATCCTTAGAGCACCCAAAAATGTATCTAAAAGCAAATAAGTATGAATAACAACGAAAAATAAAAATCGTGCAATAATTGTGCGAATGGTTTTTAAGCCCATAATTGTTCAGAAACAAAGTCTAATGTTTTAAGCTCCAAAATCCTTTATAACATACACTTAACACTATGAAAAATTAAAACCAATGCAAGTTTTACCATGTTTCTTTGTTTGAGCAAGTTTAAAACATTGGATTCAAGATATTTAACTTCATTTGCGTTTAAAAACCTGCTAAAACAATGCTCTTATATTTTAAAGCTTGACACCGGTGAAAATCATTTTAAAAGCAAAACATAAAATTTCAAAACCATTAGGCTTTGAGTGCTCCCCCTATAAACTGCTAAAATAATTTAGCACATAATTAATTAATCACATCAAGCACCAATAACAACTTCACAAATAATATCCAAATATGAAGATCATTAATACGTAATTCTCCAACATACTTGAGCTCCTAAAAATGTATCTAAAAGCAAATAAGTATGAAAAATAATTGTGCAATAATTGTGTGAATGGTTTTTAAGCCAATAATTGTTCAGAAACAAAGTCTAATGTTTTACGCTCCAAAATCATTTATAACATACACTTAACACTAAGAAAATTTAAAACCAATGCAAGTTTTACCATGTTTCTTCGTTTGAGCAAGTTTAAAACATTGGATTCAAGCTTTTCCAATTCATTTCCATTTAAAAACCTGCTAAAACAATGCTTTCATATCTTAAAGCTGAACACCAGTGAAAATCATTTTCAAAGCAAAACATAAAATTTCAAAACCATTAGGCTTCGATTGCTCCCCCTATAAACTGCTAAAACAATTTAGCACATAATTAATCACATCAAGCACCAATAACAACTTCACAAATAATATCCAAATATGAAGATCATCAATACATAATTCCTCAACATCCTTAGAGCACCCAAAAATGTATCTAAAAGCAAATAAGTATGAATAACAACGAAAAATAAAAATCGTGCAATAATTGAGCGAATGGGTTTTAAGCCCATAATTGTTCAGAAACAAAGTCTAATGTTTTAAGCTCCAAAATCATTTATAACATACACTTAACACTATGAAAAATTAAAACCAATGCAAGTTTTACCATGTTTCTTTGTTTGAGCAAGTTTAAAACATTGGATTCAAGATATTCAAATTCATTTCCATTTAAAAACCTGTTAAAACAATGCTTTCATATTTTAAAGCTTGACACCAATGAAAATCATTTTCAAAGCAAAACATAAAATTTTAAAACCATTAGGCTTCGAGTGCTCCCCCTATAAACTACTAAAACAATTTAGCACATAATTAATTAATCACATCAAGCACCGATAACAACTTCACAAATAATATCCAAATATGAAGATCATTAATACCTAATTCCTCAACATCTTAGAGCACCTAAAAATGTATGTAAAAGCAAAATAAGTATGAAAAACACTGAAAAATAAAAAATCATGCAATAATTGTGCGAATGGTTTTTAAGCCCATAATTGTTCAGAAACAAGGTCTAATGTTTTAAGCTCCAAAATCCTTCATAACAAACATTTAACACTATGAAAAATTAAAACCAATGCAAGTTTTACCATATTTCTTTTTTTGAGCGAGTTCAAAACATTGGATTCAAGATATTCAAATTCATTTCCATTTAAAAACCTGCTAAAACAATGCCTTCATATCTTAAAGCTTGACACTAGTGAAAATTATTTTTAAAGCAAAACATAAAATTTCAAAACCATTAGGCTTCGAGTGCTCCCCCTATAAACTGCGAAAACAATTTAGCACATAATTAATCATATCAAGCACCAATAACAACTTCACAAATAATATCCAAATATGAAGATCATTAATACATAATTCCTCAACATCCCTAGAGCACCTAAAAATGTATCTAAAAGCAAATAAGTATATTAATCATGAAATTTGAATATGATAAATGATTGATAACATTCATAAAAGATCTTACATTACTTTGTGATAATCAAGGATAATGAGATTAAAAACAAAAACAAAAAAAAAATGAAAAACACAAAAATAATCAAAATAAAAAAAATGGAAAAGCACCTATTTTCAAATTCATCATGGTAAAAACTTGTTGGAAGTAGTGTTGGATCAGCAAATGATCATTGTAAATCACAAGAAAGCAGTCATAGAATATACAAACTGGGATTAAGAATGGTTGTTTTAAAAAAAAAAAAAGATTAATGTAAGGAACCTTATTACCACAATTTGGATGCGTCATATTGGTTTATAATAATACTTACATTCATGCATTACGTTTAATATATTTTTTTTAGAAAAATTTAAGCTTTGTTGTTAGAGGAAGAATCATTAAAATAAAGGATCGAGATATGAAAAATGAGTTTAAAACAATCATAACTTAAGAAATCTTCCATCCACAACATCATGAGTCATTTCCAAACTAGTTTTAAAATAAACAAAAAGAGAGAGAAAAGAAAAACAAGATTTTTGAGTTTTAAAACCTTTGTTTAAGAAAAAAAAACATTATAAATTTTTAAAGTTTCAAGACCTCTATTTAGAGGAGCTTTCAAGGCTTTTGATTAGACCTCTGAGCAAAATTGTTTTTAAAAAAAGAGTTTCAAAGCCTCTGTTTGGAGGGAGCCATTTTTAAAGTTTCAAAGCCTCTATTTTGGGGGGAAGTCATTTTCAAAAAACAAAAACAAAAACCAAAAAAAAAAAGAAAAACTCTCTCAAAAGCACTATCTAGACAAAATTGTTATCTATGTCTTTGCATTATTTATGTTTCTCAAAAATATGTAAAAAGGAGCAGCTATAGATACCAAATCTTGTCCTGAACATTTTAATATGGTTGAACAAAGCCTATTTAAAGCCCGTAAAAAGGCTCATTTAAGAATCCATAAAATATAAAGATATTTAGGCCTAATAAACAAAGAAAAAGAAACCCATGTGGTTATTGTTAAATTATTTTGCATGGGATTTATATGGAAGATACATTTTCACATGAATGCATGAGAAGTAAAAAATAAATAAAATGGGTAAATCTCGAAGTCAACCTGGTCAAAATTACACAAAACTTAATCAAAATTAATAAAATCGGAGTTAATCTTCAAAGTTCAAAGTCTAATTGAAATCAATGTGGTTCAAAATAAAATTTGGTGATTTAAAACACTAAAAATTTTTATTGCACTAGGGGAAGTATAAAATTACCAAAATACCCTTATAAAGGATATTTTCGTAATTTGACGTCTTCAAGCTTGAATTTTTATGAAATTTTTTAGATCTTAATTTTATAATATTTCATGACTTTTAATGCATTTGAAATCACAGCCGTACCCCGAGAAGTGTGAAAGTACCAAAATGCCCCTATAAATGTATTTTCATAATTTGGCCTTTCTAAGCTTCAATTGTCATGAAATTTTTCAGATCTTAATTTCATAATATTCCATGATTTTTGGTGCATTTTAAATCATAGTAGTACCCCAAAAGTATGAAATTACTAAAATATCCCTTATAAGGGTATTTTCATAATTTGACCTTTCTGAGCTCGGATTTTCATGAAACCTTTCAGATCTGAAATTTATAATATTTCATGATTTTTGGTATTTTAAAATCCCAAAAATGAGTATGGGAACATTAATATCCAATAAAATGACCTAAACACCAAAAACTTTGCACTAGGGGTAAATGGTCTTTTCATGTGTTTGGAGGGCATAAAAGTCTCATCTTTGTAATAAATAATGTGGACCATTGGATCCTTTAATGATCTAGATCCAATGGCCAAAGGTGATTCCTTGCAAAGAATAAAAAGACAAGCTTTGACCCTTAGATGAAATCTCATCCAAGGATCCATATTCATCAAGAATCAGATTTTTTTTAAGCTGACCATTAAAGGGGGCTGGAAAGGTTCAGTCAAGGGGAGAAAAAAAATAGAATGCTGGGAGGCTAGAAAGGTAAAAAAAAAAAAAAAAAGAGAGAGAGCCAAACATGTGAATAAGGGAAAAAAAAAGTCACTGAAAAAAAAAAAAAAGCTAGTCGAATAGAATAGGTGAAAGAGAAGGCAAGAAGAAAAAAGAAGAGAGGAGTTGGTTGGCTGGGAAGTTTGATCAAAGAAAAATGCTGAAGGGAAAAGAAAAAGAGCCAAACACGTGAAGAAGGAAAGGAAAGTAAGTTGTTGAAAATAAAAAAGAGAAGAGCTAGCCAAATAGAATAGGTGAAAGAGAAAGGAAAAAGAAAAAAGAAAAAAGGAGTTGACTAACTAGGAAGTTCAACCAAAGAAGGAGGCTAAAGGGAAAAGAAAAAAGCCAAACATGTGAAGAAGGAAGAGGGAAGAAGCTATCAAAAAGGGAAGATAGGAATCAAGCTAAAGTAGAAAGGTTTCAAGTTGACTTCCTTTGTTCTTCCATATGGCATGATTTCAATCATTCCTTTGTTGTTTTTAGCTACTACCATGTTCTCACTTATATAATTTAGTTGTTGACTGAATTGGCTTCATTTTCTTTACATGCCATATGCATTTTCAACTTGACTTCATAGAAGTTGTGGTCAATGCATTTCCAAGTTGATTTGTTTGATGCTAAATTGGATTTGGTCATATTCATTGAATATATTGGTCTTTGGTATAAGGAATACTCATGAAAGCTGGAATTTCTATTTTTATTTTTTTTTGTTAATGATATTATTTCACCTAGCTTAAAATCATCTCTTATTCTTCTTTTTGAATTGTTTACAACTTTGTAAAGTTTTGAAAAGATGTTAAAATTTCTCTAATGTTGTTTCAAATGTGAGTATAATTTAAATCCCATGTATTTTCCTTTCATTGTTAGTTTGGTTAAATTTCCATGTTCACTTTAATCTTTACGCAATTTAGTTTTTACACCTTAATTTATTTTAATTGTAAAATTGTTTTTCATTTATAATAATAAATCAAATAAAATTTTTCGAGGATGATATTTTAGAGAAATCTGAGTGGTGATTCTCTAAAATGTTTAAGTGAGGATATTTTTCTAAAAATACTACCAAAGTAATGGAGTATTTAGAAAAATATTCAATAAAATAGTTTCATATGTCAATTTCTCCTAATTTTTTTTATAGATGTTAATAATAATGTGTAATGACTCCTCTAGTAATAAAATTGGTGTGATCGAAGTTTAAAATTAGATAAAATTTTTTTTAATTAAGTAAGAAAGGACAAAGTGAATAAAAGTTTCCAATGATAGGATTCTAAGGAAGTCCTAGTAGAGATTCCTAAGAAATCCTTAGGTGAGAAATTTTTCTAAAATACCACCAAAGTATCAAAGTATCTAGGAAAATTTTCAATAAAATTTTGATTTATTTTGTTTCTTTCAAAAGTGTTGGTTAGAAAACAATTAAAAAAGATTAAAACATAATAAGTGTTATATTTTTGTATGCATATTCTACTTTATTGTTTGCATTACATAATTTAAAATACAAATGAAATTTTCGATGATGGGATTCTCAGAAATTCTGAGTAAAGATTCTGAGAATTTCCTACATGTGAAAAGACTTCTAAAAGTTACCAAAGTATTGAAATATTTAGAAATTATTTTCAATATTTTTATTAATCTGAGCAATTCCCTTGAAAAGATAATAAAAATTTATAAAAGTATGCATTTCTTAAAAAAAATTTAGTAATAAAAATTTTCAAAGATAGCACTCCAAGAATTTTCTATGTGAGAATTTTCTATGTGAGAAAAATCTTCTAAAAATTACCAAAGTATTGGAATATTTAGAAGTTTCTTTTCAATACAAAAAATTTATATTTTATCATTATTCTTAATTTGAGTAGTTTTTTAGGAAAATATACATTTTTGGAAATAAATTTGTTTATAGATAATAATATTATTACATGATTTTAAAGTGATAAAAATTTTCGATGATGGGACTCTGGGAAGTTCGAGTAGTAATTCCTGAGAATTTTCTAAGTGAGAAAAGTCTTCTATAAATTACCAAAGTATTTAAATATTTAGAAGTTTCTTTTCAATATGAAAAATTTTCATTTTATAAACATTTTCTTTTATTTGAATAATTTTTCTTAATAACTAAGAGTGTTTTTAGAAGATAAATGTATTTGTGGATAATATCATTATTATATGACTTTTAATACTTTTAAAAACAAATGAAAAATCCCTGAAGATAAGATCCTAAAGAATTTCAAGTAGCGATTCTTAAAATTTCTTAGGTGAGATGGTTCCTTTCAATATTCTTAGAATATTGGAATATTTTTAAGAATTTTTCAATACAAGGTTTTTATTTATTTTCAAACTTACTGAAATTTAAAAAATATGTTTTTAAGAAAATTAAGAAAATTAATCTTTAAATACCAAAATTAAGACCATTTTAGTCAATATTAAATGATAACACATAATTAATTAGTATCATTTTAAACGGGCAATGTGAGGGTGCTAATCATTTCCCATGCATAACCGACTCCTGAGCCTAAGCTATTTTTTACAAACCCAAAAATTATCTTTTTGATAAATTTTAATTAATTTTAAAATTTTATTTAAAAAATAGGCTTTAATAAGTAGCCAATCACACCTAACCAAAAATATTTATGGCAATTCCATTTTTTTTGTTGTTTGAAATTCATCTAGTGACCCCCTAAACCGTTATGACTATTTTTGTTTAATCATGATGTTTCTTTTGTAAATCTTGACTATATATGGCTCAAGTAAATGTTGTGCCTTTGTATAAAGGTTAACTGGTATGGCTCCAGTAAATGTAAAAAGATTTTGTATAGATTTTATAAGCACTTTGTAATGAAAAGTTTTAAATATAGATTGATAGTTTTGTTGTAAAAGTTGTGTTCTTTAATTTTACTCAATTTCATTACCTGATTATTTTCTAAACCTTAAATTTTTTTTTCAATTCTTGATTCACGTGACTGCTAAGTATAATGGTGCAAACATGATATAGTTATTATGTTGAAATTTTTTAGTAGCTTTAAACTTGTATAATAAAGGGCAAAGAAGAAAATATAAATGTTAAAATTTGCTAACTTTTTAAAAATGATATGGGACAATTTTAAAACTCAATAGTAACAAGTTTATTGTGACGGAGGGAGTAATATTTTTGTATCTAACTTACATAACAGTTATTGATAATGGATGGGAAAAGCGAACAAATTTCCTTTGCATTGCAACTTGTTCCTTACTTAATCCAAGAAGTTAGTGCACAACTTGAAGAATATAAGAATTCCAATGGAAATTTTAGATTGTCTCTAGCTATTCGTCTAAGGAAAAAATTTAAATTTAGGTATAACATTTTTTTGATACAACCATATTTGTCATTACCTTTTGGTTGGTGCATAAATTAAATTATGTAATATCATAACTTAATTTTATTTATTCATAGTTGCTTGGTGGGAGTAATTTGGCAATAGTACCCTCGGACTTACAAAATTTTGCAATTCGAGTACTTAGTCAATGTACAAGTGCAACTGGATGTGAGATGAATTGAGGTGGAGTACCTTTGAGTTCATTCATTGCAAAGGCAAAATAGGTTGGAGCTCAAATTCATTCACTATAATTTGAAACTACGAAAAAGTTAAGTTTCATATAAGTATTAAATATCGCTATGATTTTTTTTTTTTTTCGCATTTTGAAACTAAGTTAGAGTATATCTTGTTTTAATCATTTATATATTCTGGTTGGCACCAATTTTGTATTTAATCAATTGTATCCTATTTTATAGGATTATTCGAAGGAGGAAAGAGACCTTGAACCCTATTAATCTTGAAAACATTGACACTATGCAAAAATGAGTTGCAAATTTACCTTCCTTCCTTGATAAAGATTGGGAATAAGTTGAAGAAACAATATCTTGAATGAGATTGATGAAGACGTTGTTTTTATAAAAAAAAAAAAAAAAAAAGGATGAAATTATTCTTCCACCAAATGAAAGCCAATGGGAGTGTGTTGTCCTTGGTGTGGATGATAACGATTGATTTTCTTTATGAAAAATTATTTTTTTAATCTAAAGTTCTAGTTAGTTTTTATGTGTTTATCTTATGATAAATTAGTGATATTATTTTTTATACTTTTAAATGTATTTATTTAATTTTTGAAGGTATTATATAATTATTTTACGTATTATTAATAGTATTATATATAAATTCATGTGTATATATATGTGTATGTATGCTAAACTCAAAAAATTGTAATAATATATTAAAACAATTGATCTAACATATATTATTTATAAAAACCAAATAACAAAAAAACAAAATACTATCCGATACAATATTAATAACTTTGCCTTTTCTAACCTCTATGGGGACAAAACAAGCCATTATATGACAGTACAAAGTGAATGTTAAAATGAGGAATAATGAAGTCCACATTCCCATATGTGGTTTCAAATAATAACTGATTTTTTTTTTCTTTCAAAGGTAATTTATTTCTTGTTGACAGATAAAAAGTCAAGATGTTATAATTAATAACATAAAACTGGAAATCTAAAAAAATTTTTTGTTTCTAAAGGGGATAGAGCCCTGTAACAAAGTAGAGGAGAGGAGATTGGGGTCGAATCCCAATTTTGAGTATTTTCTTAAAGTTTTTTTACTACTAAATCAAAAAATTAAAGACGAAAACTTAACAAATTTTTATTTTTTTAAATGGTGAAATCTTTCGGCATTCTAATTTATTTATTTATTTTGGAAAAAATCTAATTTATTCTAATTTAATGTTAACCATTTAATATACTTTTTAGTTAATGGTATATTAGTATTAGTCATAACAAAATCAGCAATAAAAAGGTAAGACGTAAAAGCAAAGTCAACAATATTTATTACTTTATATGTGTCATTTAAGGTTCAACCTTTAGGTTAATGTACATCCGATTCATCGGGTTTGCTAAAAAACTACATAAATGATCAATCTTGTTTTTGACGGATTAATTACATAAACGTCTAATAATAAAATCAAATCAAATGAAGTTCTAGATCATAAGCCGCTTATCCAATCCCATTTTAATAACTATGAATGACCCAACTGCAGCCAGTTGGGTAATTAAAACTTGTTGAAGAAAGTTTGCTATGAACTTGCCTTGGGAACCTAGGCGAGCTTGAATCCTAACAATATATCAACTTGATTACACCCTAACTGTGATGATATTCTTTGCATTATTTTCAACTCCTTATCTTCTACTCTTCCTTGACTTGATTACATCCCCTAATTGTCCTCATGTTCTCTGCATTATCTTATACTCTTTCTAATTCTAAAACAAGAACAACGGCAAGTCTTCCCCTATGTCGATACAATCACCGCCATGGGAACCAATTTCCACTGTAAATGAGACTAAAATAATTTTTTATTTGAAGTGAATTTTAATGAAATTTTCGTGTCAAATGTATAATTTTAGGCCATAAAGAAAACTTTCTATAAATAAAAGAAGAACCATGGAATAGTTGATAAGGAAACATGAAACTGCAATGAATGCTCAGGCTTTGGTTTCACTTACACTAGATTACGCATTAGTTTCTGATGAACTAAAGAACAGTTTCAAAGACCAGTTAAAAAATCCTTGATTTCCCAAAGGTTGCTGTCACTGCCTCAACATGAGGAAATCACTTCATTACTTCATTCACTATCTCATTCCCCACAGGCGGAAGCAGCTGAAATACATACCACCACTTGAGACACTATTGACCTTTCAACTTGCATCCATGTCAATTTGCCTTAGTAAATGCAAGATACACAGGATTCATCCTCAAGGCCTACAGTAAATGCTCCGAAATTTTTCTATTTTGAAACATCAGCAATGACAATTAGTACAATTTACTTACACATGAAGCTGCTATATTTGGTAATCTCTTTGGGCATGTTATAAATGACAATTTTCAAATCAATATTCTAGATCTCTGATATTTTTGGTGTTATCATTTGGCCACTTTCTCATTTCTAATCTCTAATAAACTATCATTTCTAATACAACTTTGTTGTGGTGAATGGTAACTGGTGTATGACAAGCCTCTATGACTATGGGGGGAAATTTTAGTCCTTCATGAGACATCTACAAGAAGCTTTGAACCAATCACCGCTGCTACTTATCAACCATGACATCAGCTCAGTCTCTTTTCTGCAATGAATTGGGCGAAGAAGGGATATGGTTGTATTCACTTGATCAACAAACCTGCATAAGAAAAGTAAATTACCGGATCAGCCCCAAAATTTTAACTGCTTGCAAATCACTGTTTTAACTGTTCAAGGATATAGAGAGAGACTGTAAGAAAACAAAAACCTTCACCAAAACATGTTTAGAACAAGTGGAATTGGTCATTATTTGCACTCAAAAAAAACCAATTAACACAAAGAATGAAGGGTGCTCTGCCGCACAAGCTGCAATTCTGAGAGCAGTTAGAGAGGGAATGCAACCATTACAAGTTTACAAGTGCCATAATTAGCATTTAGAGAATCAAAGAGCAAGAAAACCAACAAGTCAATCTACAAAGGTAGAGGTTCTTACTGCTTATAGACGTGAAAACCCAATACCCACATCTCACAAAACACACACACAAAGGAGACCAATTTTCTACCAAAGTGAGATAACAGTTCCCATGTGCCACATTGATTTTGTGAGAAATTGGAGGAAACAATTTGAAAAGCTTCTAAGTGGCTTCTTAACTTTTGTGGCCAAGGCATTGGTCGCCATTCTTCCCCAAAAAGCTCTCTCTCTCTCTCTCTCTCTCTCTCCAGAATTAGCTATTAAAAAAAGAAAACAAGGATAGGGCTCCTATTTATTTTTTTCGCTCGTTCTTTTAGATCCCCAAGTTTCTTCAGGTTTCAGGTTTTGAATAGAATCTATCTGAATTTGAACAGGTCATTTTAGTTCCATAAAATAAAAGTCTCACCAATGGTCAAAAATTCAAAATACCATTATGAGTTGATTAAATATTTAGTATCTGAACTTATGGACAATGTATGAATCGGTATCTAAATAAATAAAATATATAGTTTGCATCATGAACTTTCAAATTATATATCATGTGAACCAAAACTCTTATCCCGTTAATCATATCAACTTATATATATAGCATTTGATAATTATTATCAAATTACGTGTTCAACACACATACTATCAACATTTTTCACTAAATTAAAATATATATTATTTTACCTAAACAATAAAAGAGTTTAGGATTGGTCAATTATTATTTGTCATGTAGCATCCACATGACATTCATGTGAAGTTTTTACTAAATATTTAACACTTTTATTTAAAAAATAGCATGCATATAATATAATTATACTGGTTAAATATCATATAAGTGAGTGTTAACAGTATTAAAATTTGAATTAAAATGATACATTATTTGAAAGTTCATGGTGCAAGTTGTAAATTTCTTTTTTTTTTCAGTACCAAAGTTGTACATTTTCCCAAAATTCAAACCAAAAGCGTAATTAACTCTGCTATTATTGAAGTTGAGTTCATAACAGTAAGCCCCATGATAATGAATTAATTGAACCACAATCCAATGAAATATCATAAAAATCTAAATCCGACTGGACCTCTTGAATTTTTCATTACAACAGAAAAATCATAACATCAAATTCAGGAAAGCAGTTTGCTTTTAAGAAATCAGAAGCTATTACCACAAAATTGGAACATCCTCCAATGAAATATCATAAACATCTAAATCTCACTGGCTGTCTTGACATTTTAACTCAAAAGAAATATCATTCCGTCAAACACTTAATTTTAGGAGATCATAAGATATTACCACATATTAGGGCATTGAGCAGCTGTAGAAAAAGATTACTGAATCATAGATATCAAGTAAGGTGCTCAGAGTCAGATTGTTCTAACTACCAATTCAGTTAATAGATAAAACTAAGTCCACATCTCCATCAACCAAATGCAAAATATGGCCAAAAAGCATGGAACTTAAAGGCCGGATGAAACAACTGCACAGAATATTAGGCTTTGTTTGGTTTGAGAAAATGTTTTTTTGTTTTTATTTTTTATTTTCATTTTTTAGAAAATATTTTTTATTTTTTATTTTTTATTTTCTAAAAAATGTATTTGGTAAACGAAAATAAAAATTGTTTTCTAAAATGAAAAAATAAATAAATAAATAAAATATTCAATAATATTACTATTAATGTCATTTAATTATAAATATAATATATATTTATTAATTAATGATATTAAAAAATGTTTAAATATGATAACTTATAAAAGGGTAAGGAAAAAAGTAATGTACACCCTTTGTTTTCACAATTGAAAACATCTTTTTTTTGTTTTCATATTTCACTCCATTTTCATTTTTGTTTTCTACAAACTTGTTTTCATTTTTAATTACCACACACGCTTCCACTCATTTTTATTTTCTTGGAAAATGAAAACAGAAAATGATTCTGTTTTTTGAAATCAAACCCTATCTTAGTTTTTGCTATTTTCATTTGCTTAGCATTGCTTAAAGAGTTTTATGTGCTTCACCTCATGTTCTTTCCAATATTTACTTGTTGAAAAGATTTTCATCCATTTAAATATTATATTTTCCTCAATAAGTATTTTGCTCGTCTTTTTTAAGAGCTAAAAGCTTATTTTAAGAATTTCACTTCACTATTTAAAAATTAATGTGTTTGCATGTGGATGTTCAAATATAAGAAAGAAAAAAATCGCATCAGTTAATCATAAGAAGCCTTCTTTTTCTAACTGATAAGATTACTAAATCTAAAACAAAGATCGCAATTTATCTGCATAACTATTTTCAAATTTAACCAAAAAATTAGAAGGGCAGGAAATAATGAAACTTTTTAGCGAAAACAAACCCTTTGGATGCTTCTTCTAAGGTATATAGCAGTCTCATGGCATCTAAATAATTTCAATTCTCCAGAAATAATTGAAATCTGAAAAAGAAAAATGCATGTTAGCCTGTACAGCAAACAGTCACCACCATCATATAAGTAAAATATGATATTAATTGAATTAATTAAATAACATTAATCAAAGATGACAACAAGTGCACTTACTCTTCTCCATAAGCTGACAACATAATTATACTTGTTCACTAGCTCACGCTCCTGAGATTGAAAGTATTTAAAGGTTTTCTCAGCTGCTATTTGTTAAGTCTCCCTTTGTAGAAACTCCATCAAGACTAAATATAATCTAAAAGCAGTTCTAGATTCAAAAGATGAACACAATCAACCATAGCAAGGTTTGAGCATCAGAATTTGTTGACTTAAAAACCAGTCAAACTGCAGGAACATTTTCTCGTGGGAACAGTCATACCCAAATATACAGTACAAAAATGATGAATAAGAGGTATCAAACCCACAACAATGGTTATTCACTAAATCCCAAGTCTATAATATGACTAGCGGATTATGAAAAGGCCACCTTCCTTGCATAATTTTGTGTGTAAGCACCTTATTAGTCGTGTGTGGGCGCAAGCATGCTGTGGTTCTCAATTATTTATTTGCCACAAGAAAAGGATATTTGTATGCTCCCATAGTAGAAGGCGCATGGCTGAATTGACCTATTTTATTGACTCCTCAAGAGTTGTGATGATGTAACTCTGAGCAATCGCATTTGATTGAAATTTTGATATATGCCAACCTGGAGAAGTAATAAAGAAAGGGTTGCATCCCATAAACCATATCCAATCCTATCAAAAAAACATAAGCAATAAAGTTTGCTCAAATTATTTAGGGTGACCCTACTTCTCTACATGCTATGGCCTCTTCATTGCAAATGTCAGCCTTATACGTACATGGAACTTGCATGTTACGTCAACATGACATAATATGCGTTGAACAATCAAAATGTGCATGGGAATAGGTCCACCCAATTATTTATCACATATTGTAATCCACATATCTAAAACACCACTTCAAGCATTTTTTTTTCCTTTTGGTGGGTTTGCTAGGTCCTCACTGTATTGCAAGGCAGGGGCAGCAACACTGAAGGCTATCTCCCCCCCCCCCCCCCCCAAAAAAAAAACAATGGTGAGCTACTATTATAGGTCCTTCCCCTTAAAGGAATTTTATTTTATGTGAACCTGTACGCTCAGGTGCTATCAAATCTAAACTGATAAGAGAAAATGCCACACTTTCTTTTCTTTGCAAAAAAAAAAAAAAAGCTAACAGATATTGACACTTAATTCAAGTGAACCTATAGGCTCTCATGTTATCAAATTGTAAACTGAAAACAGATACTACACTTTAATTTATTTTTGAAAGTTATCAGATACCACACTTAGGGCTAATTAAGCATTGCTGTTGCAGTTGAAAAAGTTTGGACCGAAAAAAATGTATTTAAAAAGTGTGGTTAGAAATTTTAAGTGCTTAGTATAGCAATGAAAAAAAAAGCTGAGTATTTGAAATATCTAAGATGCATAAAATAACAAAACTGTAGAAAAACTAAAAAATAAAACTGTGTGAAAAATTAAGAGTAAAACTGAATGTATATTGAAAAACTGCTCATAAAGAATTATACAAGCACCTTAGGTTTATATGCAACTAACTACTGTGTAAATTAGGAAACTAAATATTCCTAAAACTGATCTTATAATTGAGAGATTATTTATCCTTATTTTGGTCCTTAATTCTAGGGATAGAAATACTTAATTCTAGATATACAAATACAAATATACAGATTACAAGATTATAATCAGCTGTAAATAAGTGTTTTCTCACACTTCCCCTAAAGCTGGTGAATAAGTGTTTTCCATTCCTAGCTTGAAAATAATTTATTGAAATGTTGCACTACTAAGACCTTTAGTCAACACATCTACAAGTTAACCCTTGGTTGATGCATACGACATACAAATCAACCCACTGTCTAATTTCTTTTTTATGAAATGCCGGTCTACTTCAATCTGTTTTGTTCTGTCATGTTGCACAAGATTGTGTGCAATGCTTATTGCAGAATTGTTATCACAGTAAAGTCTCATTGGTCCATCCCACTTGATCTTCAAGTCTTTTAGGATAATCTTTAACCATTGTAGCTCACAAATTTCTTGAGCCATTGCTCTAAACTCTACCTCAGCACTTAATCTTGCCACCACATTCTGTTTTTTACTCCTCCAAGTTACAAGATTATCACCTAGGAAAGTGCAGTAGCCTAATGTGGATCCTCTATCAATTACTGAACCTACATAATCAGCATTTGTATATGCTTTTAGAACTAGTCCTGAATTTCTTTTGAATAAAATACATCTCCTAGGATTGGCCTTCAAATAGTGCAATACACAGTAGACAACCTGTAGGTGCACTTTTTTAGGACTACGTATAAATTAACTTACCACACTCACAGCATATGCTATATCAGGTCTACTATGTGAGAGATAAATGAGTCTTCCAACTAACCTTTAGTACATCTCTCTATCTACAATAGCATCTTCATTAGCTTCTCCAATTTTTTGATGAAGGTCTATAGGGGTATTCACAAGTTTACATACGAGCTTCCCAGTTTCCTTAAAAAAACTCATCACATATTTTTGTTGTGAGATGAAAATACCATGCCGTGAGTGATCTATTTCAATTCCCAGGAAGTACTTCAATCTCCTTAGCTCTTTTATCTCAAATTCTCTAGCCAAACACTGTTTTAGAGATTCTTTCTCTTTTTCATAATCTCCAGTTACAATTATATCATCATCATACACTAATAAAACTGTCACTCTCCCTAAATCAAAGTACTTGATAAATAATGTGTGATCTCCTTGACTCTATTTATATCTCATTGCTAGCATCACTTTGGCAAATCTCCTGAACCAAGCCTAGGAGACTGTTTAAGGTCATATAAAGCCTTTTTCAGCTTGCATACTTTATTTGCTTCTAGATGACCTCCAAATTTCGGTGGAACCTTTATATATATTTCTTCTTCCAAATCACCATGTAGAAAACCATCTTTACATCAAATTGTTGAAGCTACCAATTGTAATTTGCAGCCAATAATAACAAAATCCTAACTGTATTCATTTTGGCAACTAGAGCAAAAGTTTCTTGAAAATCCACTCCATAGGTTTGAGTGTAGCCCTTAGCCACTAACCTAGCTTTATACCTTTCAACAGTACCATCCACCTTATATTTTACAATGAAAACCCATTTACACCCTACTGGATTTTTTTCTTTAGGCAACTCTACCAGTTCGCATGTCTTATTTTTCTCTAAGGCCTTCATTTCTATTTTTATGGCTTGCCTCCATTTCTCACTAGATAATACCTCGGATAATGTAGTTGGAACAGAAATAGTGTTTAGGCTCACAAGAAAATTTTTGTGGAATAGTGAGAATTTTTCAAGTGACACAAAATTAGATATTAGGTATAATAGATGCTTAGTACATTCTCTGGTTCCTTTCCTAATGACAATAGGCAGATCATAATCACTAGTTATAGTTTGAGGAGATTCAAGCTCATTTTGAGAAATAGAGTCAAAAACTGTAGTTACCTCATTTCCAAAGTTAGGATTAGGTTCTTGGACTGGCACTGGTTCAGGATCTGGAACTTTCTTTCTTGAATGCACTTGTAATTACTTCATAGAATCAAGAACAATATTATCCTTTGTCACATCTTCTGTGTTTGGAATGGGTTCAGACTCAAATTCAATGTTTGACTTAAGCTCAACAGAAATAGATTTCGACTTAGAAGAATTAATGGGTGAAAATGTTGAAGAAGAGGATAAATCAAGCAAAAAGAAGTCTTTATCCTTATCTTCCATGAATGAAGTCTCACCCTGAAGATAGGGTTGCGTAAAAAATGGTTTACTTTCTTCAAAAGTGACATCTGCAAACACAGAATTTTTTAGTTGGAGGATGATAATATTTATACCATTTTTGAGTTGATGAATATCCCATAAAAATACACTTAATTGCTCTATGATCCAACTTCCCCCTATTGGGACTGTGAACATGAACAAATGATGTACAACCAAATATCCTAGGTTTGAGGTTGTTTGTGATATTAAAGTTGAGATAGAATTGTGAGAATAGTTTCATAAGAGTTTTCAATCCCAAAACCTTTGAAGGTAACCTATTTATAATATGTTTGGTAATGAGAACAGCTTCCTCCCAAGAGGATTTGGGTACGTTTGCTTGAAAAAATAAAGCTCAAGTTGTCGCTACTAAATGACTATTTTTTCTCTCCACCACTCCATTCTGCTATGAAGTATTAACACAACATGACTCATGGATAATCCTCTCATTTTGGAAATAGGTAGATAAACTCTAGTTGAAATAGTCTCCTGCATTATCAGACCTAAATCTCTTGATTTTCACTCCAAATTAATTTTGGATCATGTTGTGGAAGTTTAAAAACACACTAGTCACATCTAATTTAGATTTAAGTAAAAATATCCAAGAGAACCTGGTACAATCATCTATGAAAGAAACAAATCACCTTACACCTAAAATATTAGGAATTGTAGAGGGACCCTATATGTCACTATGAATCAAGTAAAAAGGAGTAGAACTTCTTTTATTGCTAACTGGAAAAGACACGTCTATGTGTTGCAAGTTCACAAACATTACAATGAAAATTTTTTACATTTAATCCTTTGAACAAAAAAGGAAATATGTTTTTCAAAGTTCCAAAAAAAGGATGCCCAAGATGAAAATGATAAAGCCAGATTTTGTCTTTATTGAAAGATTTTTTAGAAAGAAATGACAAAGGTAAACTATTCTTGAAATTACTTGTGTTGTTTGATGTCTCAAGATAATATAGTCCATCCTTTTCCGTAGCAAATCCAATCCTCTTCCCCGAACTCTGGTCCTGAAATTTACAATAAGATGGATAAAAAGTCATTTTGCAATTCATATTTCTGGTAAGTTTTTGTATAGATATTAGATTAGTAGACAATCCAAAAACATGAACATCTTTAAGAACAAACGAGGGACTAATTTAAACATCTCCTAATCCTACCACTGTAGTAAGTGAACCATCTGCAATAATAATTTTCTTATTACTAGGACATAGGGTATATATACTAAACTTTTGTGAGGAATGTGTCATATGGTCTGTGGCTCCTGAGTCAATGACTCAAGAACTCGCAATAGGCTTAACCGAGACAGTTAATCCATGAGAACCAGAAGCTTTACTTGAACTAGAGACCTTACCCAAGGAACATACCCCATTAGGCTTTTCAAGGGTTTTCAATAGGCTTCTCAACTTCTCAATCTCTTCTCTGTCCAACTCTCCTTATTTCTAAGACATCTGTAGTACTCCGATGATTTTTTCAGTTGACACTTCCTCAAATTGGGTGGTAATGATATCTTTCTTTGAACTGAAACAAGTCTTAAGATATAACCAAAAATGACTTAGCAATGAAGGCTAAAGAAGGGAAAAATAAAATGGCTATGAAGGCCTTAACAAGGTTCCGCAATGAAGGCCTAAAGTAGAAGTCAGCAATGAAGGCTGAAAATTTTACTTTCCAATAAGAGCCTAAAGCTTTAATACCATGTGAAAAAACTAAGAAATAAAACTATATGAAAAACTAAGAATAAAAACTGAATGTATATTGAAAAACTGCTTATTAAGAATTATACAAGCACCTTAGGTTTATATACAACTAACTAGGGCTTAAACTAGGAAACTAAATCTTCTTAAAAACTGATCCTATAATTGAAGGATTATCTATCCTAATTTTTTTTCCTTAATTCTAGAGATACAAATACTTAATTCTAGAGATCCTAACTATCAATATACAGATTATAATATTACAACCAACTGTAAATAAGTGTTTTCCCACAAATACTTAATAGACAAACAGAATGGACAACGTGAACATATAAGCAACAAAGAAACCCGTAAATACCTCTTTTAGTAAAGTTATTTTGAACTCAGATAAACCTCTCTTGTCAATTGATTTTTAAAAAGTAAAGACTAAGAAAGAAACAGAACAAATAAAAAAAGCTAAATAATTGATAGAATAACTAAATGAGATTAGGTATAACAATTAGTTTAATTACCAAAGGAAGTAACTGATTCTTATAATCAAATAAATAAACAATAAGCTAGATAGTTTTGGTAAGTAGATAATGGATTAGAGTATCATACTTTGTAATGATAAGTAAGACTAAGTATAAGTTCAATTATATCGTAGGATGATTCCAACAATTTAAAGAGGAAGATCATGCATTTATGTCACCAATTAAATGGTGGCAGCCTTGGCAATAGGGAATGGTGGTTTAACATTGACAATGGAACATGTTAATAGCATATCAGTTAGTAACAGATTGATTTGCGCTTTAAACTCTAAAGTACAAGGTCTGAGAAATAATGTACATTTTTCTCAAAAGTCAGAAGTTATGGTACGGAAAGACCATTATTAGTGCATTCTGTCTTTATGTGGTTGGCAATTCAATATATATATATATATATATATATATATGTATATTTAAATAAAGAAAAGATGTCTTTATGTGGAACCAAAATAATTTTCCAGGTCACTAATAGTTCTATGTTAATTGTTAGACAGACATTTCAGTATAGTAAACAAATCTAGATTTAAATAATAGTGCAACAGATAGTCCACTCTGTATCATAAGCCTACTGCAACATCAAAAAAGCTACAAGGTAGAGAAAAGCTAGATTAGGTTGGAAGGAAAAAGAACATAAATTTATCTCAATTAATTGGTAAGAACAATGAAATATTAAGACCAATAGCTGGAACTAAAGGCATAAGTTTGAAGGACTAGTTCATATGTATGGTTTTACAATTTTTGGTTTTGTTTGTCCTAAAAACTAACGAAAAAGATAAATGCAATTTTCTTACTAAAATACACACCAGTATCCATATTTGGCTCTTCTTTAATCACATCAAGGATTCAAAACGAAGATGTTATATGCATCTTCAAGCTGAAGGTATTCAACAAGGCTAGTGAAAAGAACATCCATCATGTCCACATCCACTTGCCAAAGCGAATCAGTGCCATCCCTGTCAACAATGAGCCGTGGTATTAGTGAATGAAGATAAGGACATGAAATTCAGATTAAAAAAACCTAAACCAACCAAATGGGAAGAATATTTGATGAGACACTTTAACAGTTTACAGAAAACAGTCTGCACAAGAGACTATGTTCTTAACCAGCTAGAACATTTCATTATTGATGCTTTTCATCAAAACATTTAATCATTGAATGTTTTCCTCATCTCACAAGATTTTAAACATCAAAAGTTGAAAAAACTATAAAAGTTCCATTTCCCAATTTTAGTGGTTGCCATGTGCAAATGAGATTTTTTTTCTAGTTAAAAGGAATATACAAGTCAGATTTGAGCCCACAAGTAGAGTGACAAACACCCCAAACAATTTAAAAAAAAAAAAAAGAAAAAGTAATGTTATTTAAGTAACATAAACAATCAAATAAAAGAGAATTTGGGTTAGGACTTGTTTCACCTGTCATCAGATACATCATCTTTGTGGGCTAAAACATTGATAGCACGTCCAAAGACAGAAGTCACCTTTTCACCCATTTGTATGGCATGGACAGAGAAACTGCAGAGAAATTCATCAATACATTACAATAATATGAAAATCTTAATTTAAGAGTTGCTAGGAAACATATCTTGCCATCAAGTGTATAAATCAACAACAAATTAATAAAAACAAAAAAAAAAGAGTATTACTTGTAATAAATATGACTGATGCTGGGAAGATGGTGATGTTGCATTTTATCTATGCTAATTTTGTTAAATGGGTTGATAAGTTCTCCATTTTGCGGAACTAGTGTATGTGCAAGGATGTGATCTATTTTGGTAAACCATCCCTCAAGTTCTTCTGGATGAAGCTTGAACTCTATTTACAAACGAAAACAAATGTGATCAAGGAAATGAAAAATCAGAATTACAAGTATCATCAAAGTGAAAAAAAAAAAAAACAAAAAAGATAGTAGTAACTGAAGTAAAAAAGAAATGTAAAAGTTTGGGATACCTTGGTTCCCCTTTCCTTCAAATCCTATGAAAATGAAATTGACAGGAACCGGAAGGTACATAGAATCGACTTCCATAAGGTTTAGGTAATTTGCAATGTTACCTCCAAAAGGGATGAAGACATATGGTGAACTGAAATGCAATTCATGAAATTGAAATGTTAGGGCAAATTCAAAACCAAATTAACGCACAATTTGTTCAATTACCTGCCTTGGTGTAGTTGTAAACACCCATTTCATAAGGGCTCCTGGTTTCAAAATCATCCAAATCTGAAAAAAGATAAGGAGAGAAATCTTTTAAAGAAACAATAATAACAACAACAACAAAACTTGAAAAGAAAATTGAGAGTATATTTTCCGGGAAAGGAAAAGAAAATCATGGGTACCTCCACGTATAACAGCCTCACTCCAAAACCTACTCTTTTCTTTAATAGTGAACAAAGAAAAAACCGAAGACGAAGAAAACTTGCCACTCTTACGACTTCCAACTCTGCCGTTAGCTACCAACTGATGATTGCCATCCCCAAATCAATACACAAATGATACTAATAGAATCTTAAAACAAAGAAAGCAAACCCTTTTGAAATTACCAGTATGATCATACAAACAAGGAGCAGAGATATAATTCCATCCATCTTCATTTCCAGTAGGATTCTCTGTCTCAGACCACGCCGCACGAACTGCACTGCCCCTCTGCTTTTCTTTTCCTTTTTTTCTTTTATATGAAGGTATTAGCACAAGGACTTGAGAAAGAGGGAGAATTTAAATGTCACGTCGAATGTCCTCTGTTACTCTTTCTTTCTTTTTTTTTTTTTAATTCCAATTTCAATAAAACCTAAAATAATTTTATTTAAATAATTTAATAAAAATATTAAATAAACTATTACATATTAAACAAATAAAATTTTAAATAAATCATTATTTATTCACATGTTATAAATATCAAATATCACCAAAGATATTGCAGTAAGAGATTTTATTAAACAATCTTATATTCCTCTAATTAAATTGAAAAATCTTACATTTTTTAAAATCAACAAAATCTAATAATACACATTCTCTTCTATAACTTTTTTTTAAATCATTTTTTCTCTTGAAATTTAGGAATATTTGATGTATACATTAAAAAATTATTAACTTACACTAATATAAAATAAAGTGTTTTTATTTTTTTATTATTGATTTTAATAAATCCAAAATATGATAGAGACAAGTCAAAAAAAGAAAAAAATTTGTTTAATCTCTTTCTTAAGATTTAATGAAATTAATAGTTAAAAAAAAGTATAAAACCTTTTAATTTTATTCTAGTATAGATTGATCATGACTTTTATATATAATATAAAAAGAGTAAAAATTCACTATATTAGTGTAACTCTCGTACTTTTTTTTCTTCTTGATCAAAATTAAATTTATAACAAATTTGAATCAAAATAATATTTTTAAACTTAATTATATATATATATATATAAATATGTATATGTTAACTTAGAATTATCAACACAATTAATAAAAGTAAAATTTATCCACCTATTACTTGGGTATTTTTAGAAAAGATACTTGCATTATAGGATTAAATTTATAATTATTAAAAAAATTTATTAATGTTTAAAAAAAATTTTTGATGTTTTTTTTATCTATTTTTTGTTATATATTTGATAAAGGAAAATTTTAAAAAATTAATAAGTAAATAAAAAATAAGAATACAAATGCATTATCATTAGATTATTTAGGTATACTCAAGGTTAAAACTTTTTATTTTAAAAAAGAATAAATAATTTCATTATGATTTTTTATTTTTTTATACAGGTAATAACAATTTTTGAAAGTAATAAATTTTTTTAATGAATACATGAAATACCACGATGATATAATAAGATTAAAATAATATAAACTTAAAATCCAATAGACTATGCTTTAATTGTTAGCTATTTGTGCTATAAAAGAAGCATTGTAATTTTTCTATTTTTAAAACTAATAAAGAATTTAATCATAAATTATATGTATAATAAGACAAAAAATAAAGAAAATTATTTTTTACTATTATTCATTATTATCTTGAAATTTAATTTATTAACCCATAATAAGATAAAATAATTTTGCATTTATTGTATGATTTATTGGTTAACATTTATTCTCTTTGTAATTTTTATTTTTTAAAAATCTTTTTTATATATATGCAATTTTGTCCAAAATCTCTTTCAATATTATTAAGCCTCGAGTTTTTATTTATTGGGCTTCAATTTTGCCCACAGTCGAAAAAGGCCCTAAAGTTTTTATTTATTTTTTGTATTTAACTTATTTCTATTTTCTTTTAATTTGTTGGCCAAAATGAAAATTAAAAAAGTAGAAAAAAAAAGTAAAAAGGGAAAATCGAAAGTTGCTTTTGGTTTAATCTTCTTCCGAAAAAATTGAGTTTTTTTATTTGAATCCCTTGCAAATTAAAACTCTAATGATAGAATTGTTATGGAACAAATCATCTTTCTAAATTCAAATTCTTTTTAGATTGAGACTAACTCTCTATAAAAACAACTCAAAGATTCATTGATAGGGAAAAAGAGCCAAAATAAGTGTGGCATTGCTTGGGGTTAAATTCTTTTAGGTAAAGTTTGAATTCTTTAGTAGCCAAAAAACAAAAGGAATTGATCTTGGTTTGGTGGATTGATTTAGGCTAAGGTTGGTCTTTGGGTATTTTTTAAAAACAAAAAAGAAAAAGGTTGTAGCAACAAGGTATAGAGTGTTTTAAGGTCTAGTTTTCATGGAGTTGTTTAAGGTTTCATAAATTAATAGTTAAAAAAAGAGAAGGACAATAAGAATCAATGACATAAAAAAAAATGGAGTCTTGAGTTATTAGCATAAAAAAATATATGGGAAGACCAAAACAATAAACCTAATAATAATCAACAGCAAATAAAAAGAGAAAACAAGAAAAATTCAAAAAAGGTTTTCTACCAATTGGGGTTGTTTCTTTGAGTTTTACCCTTTTCTAGGTTTTAGTTTTTTTGGTTTCTAGGTTAGTGAGTGAAAAACATTTTTATGATCTTTAGGTGTTTGTCGATAATGGCGACATTAGTGGTGACTCAATGTGGTGCATATATTCTGAGAAATCTAAAACAACAAAGAGGGAGATCATATTAAAGAGTACTAAAACCTGGTGTCATTCAGATTGGTAGGGATAACCCTTATAAGGGTGCTAACCAAAAAGTTTGAACTTAAATCTAGGACAATTTAAAAGGTTTTTGGAAAATCCATTGAACTAGATCTAAAGAGGAGTCAAGTAGAACATTTGGGTGAAGTCTCTGAACCATCACCGATAGACGACGGATGATAATAGCCAAGATGTTGGTGACCGAGGTAATTGGCCAGATTTTGGTTTGGGGTTGGTCGATGTTTTTGGGCTTCTTGAATTTTAGAGAAAAGTTAGAGATGACTCTAAAAGAGAGAGACAGAAGAAGAAATGAAAAAATTTTTTTGGGCTATTTATATTGAATCAAAACAGTGTCGTTTAATGCAAAAATGAGCTTAACCCACATTAACTCTGTAATGACTTGTGCTTCGCCCGACTTATATGCTGACCCATTTGATTATTTTCTTTTTTATTTTTTCTTTATTTTTATTTAATTTTTTTAATCGTTTTATTTACTAACTTTTTTCTTTTCAATTTTTTTAGTACTTTTATTTGATTTATTATCTAACCCTTTTTCTTTTTATATAAATTATTTATTATTTATTTGCTACATATATTTTTTTAACTTATTAATGTATTATTATTGATTTAAAATTTAATTTTTGAAAATTAATTTCGAGATAAAATCCTACCAACCTATTTGGAGGATTTTATTATATTGAAATTCAAATGTTGAAAATTCATTTTTTAAAGTAAAATTTTATCAACATATTGGAAAATTTTATAACTTTTTAAATAAAACTTTTTTGAAAATAAATTCTTGAAATCCTACTAATATATTGAAGGATTTTCCCAAGTTTTAAAAAAATAATTTTAAAAATTAATCTTGTTAGACTATTGGAGAATTTAAAATATGCAATTAATCTTACTAAACGATTGAAAGGTTTAATGATCTTTATAAAGAAAATTAGAAAAACAAAATTAATGAAATTAATGTTATTAAATTATTAGAGGATTTAAATCTTAAAATTAAATCTTACCAAATTATTAGAAAGTTTAATGATTTGTTAACAAATTTATAGAAATCTTATAAACTATTGGAGAATTTAAATTTTAAAATAAAATTTTACCAACCTATTATAAAATTTTATTGATTTTATTGAAAATAATTTCTTGAAAATCTTAATGAATTTGACAACAAAACTTTCTCAGGATAGACAATATTATTCTTTAATACTTTTGATGTAAAAAATATTTTTAAATTGCTATCAAATTATTGGAGTAATTTAAAGAATAATTTCTAATATTAAATTATTTGGTAAAATTTTTTAAAGCTTTGGATAACATTAAAACTAACTAGCATCATCCCTTTATATGGGGCATTATAGATATGCTATAACTTTCCCTACACATAATCACATTCTCAAACTTAGTTCTATTTCGTGGATCAAAACCTATTCTTTTTAAAGAACCTAAGTTGATTTTAGGATTTATCTTTAAAAATAATAGTAAATTAGATAGCCAATCGCACCTAAACAAAAAAAAAATTTGTGCAACTCCTAGTTTGTGTAATGATTGAATTTTTAGACTTGTACATTATGATAATTTGGCGATTCCGTTAGAAAATTTGAGAGTTGAGTTGATAATTGATTTTGTGTTATCCAAACCTTAACAAATTTAATGGTTTTACTTAATTATTTTCATGTAGTATTTGTTAGCATTTAATGTTCTTCTATGCACACACACTACACATGCATGCATGAACTCTATACTTGGGTTTCATCCTTCTAAGAAGGAGTAAAACATGTATGTTTTCGTAAGGTTTTATACCTTTGCATGGGTTAACAAAATACTCTCATTCAAATTGAACTCTTTTCATTTATAGCTTGTGGTGGATGATGCCTTACTAGTCAATCATAGACGATACTAAAAAACATTTTAAGAACCTTTTAGATTGTGAAACATCCTAAACAAGCATGTAGTGAACTTATAGAACTTAGCCTTAAGGTAAAGCTATGTCAATCCCTTATCAATAATATGTCTTTGTATTGATCTTGTATTTGTTGATATTTTATTTTGTTGAATTAATTTTTGTAATTTAAATTTAAATTTTTTTCTTTTTTTTTTTAAAAGAGTTTTATTTACTTAAAAAAAGTGAGATTTTGAGTTTTGTTGATCCATGTCTTTGTGTTGATCCACTTTTCAAAATAAGAGTTTTATTTACTCAAATTCATTGCATCATGCATTACATACATGCATTTGTGCATACATTTTTTTTCATCCATGTAAGCATTTCATGCAAGCATTACTTCATTTCACTTCTCCATACATAAAAAAAAAAAAGTAAATACATAATTGTGATTAGGAGCAATTTTCACTTTTTTTTGTTTTTACATAGTTTTATTGAAAATTAACTCTTGTTTTATTTGTTTGAAAAAGCTTTTTAAGCAGTACAACATGTTACCATGCATTGGAAAGGATTTGTGAATACTAAAAATTCTTTTCTTTCCTTTATAAAGTTTAAAATTCTTTAACAACAAAAGTCTATATGATTTTTTCCATGACTGAAAAAAAAATCTTTTCAAAAGAAAAGGAAACTTTGTGATAATAATCTTAAAAGGATTGGTGATTATAATTACGAATGAACACACCCATTCATTTCACTAATCCTATCTTGCTCTTATTTAGTCATTCAAAGCCTTAAATCCTTAAGGGGCATTTGTTTAAGTTTCATAAAGTTTACTTCCACTTTGACCATGATGATCTCAAAGTCAATTATCTTTATTAAAGTTATAAGTAATAAAAAGACTTGTTAATTTGCCAAATATTTTAAAAATTCTTTAAAAGCCAATGTATGATGCACTCTTTGAAAGATTTTGAATTATGGTAATTTGAATTATTGAGGCTATTCCAAACACATTGCTATCCAAGTTCTTTCATAAAACTCAAACCTTTAATTCCTTCCTTAAAGTAAATTACTGATAAGACCATTTTTTCTCTAATATCTTTAACCAACATCTTTACCTATGCAACATTCTTTTTTTTTTTCAATCATTTTCCCAAAGTTGTTATTAACCCACATTTTGGGGCAAATTTATCAAAAGACCAAATTATCTAATTTTCACAATATCATTTGTTTCAACATTTTAATTTGTGTGATATTCATTATCATTGAACGAAGAATGCATGAACAACTTAAGTGGACTTGAAATGAAAATTGTTACATTAGGCATTTGCTTGATTAGAAAGTTAAGATGATGCATTCTGAGATGAATTGTGAAAAAAAAAAAAAAGAAAAAAGAAAAAAAGATGAAAAAATGAAAAAATGAGTTCATTGTAATATCATGCAAGTGAGACATTTAAATGATTCCAAAAGCAAAGAGAAAAGAAACTTTCCTAAAAGATTACTCTGTAATGGAAATATCTACATTTGAAATGATAAATCACCATTTTTCAAATTCCTTTCACAAAATAAGAAATTATCCATTTGCTACCCCTTTTGAGCTTACTAATTTTCTTTTCTAAATGAATCCTAATAAAGGATTATTGAGAGAAAGTTCAAGAAAAGATCTCATCAAAATGGCATGGATCCTATGTTAAGGGCTAGGAAAGAATGCCTTATCTTAAGGGACAAATTTGAAGTAAGCTTAGTTTCAAAAATTTTGAATTCATCTTGTCAAAAAATGGAAAATTGCAAGAAAAAAGAAAAAAAAAGGAAAAAATGAGAAAAAAATAAAAAAAGGAAATGAAAAGATTGCTTGAGAAATGTAAAGGACAAATGTCTTTATTAAAAAAAGATCATTGGTTTAATTACCATTGAATACATTTTTAAGCCTATTTATCTTTTTTTTCTAAACCTTAAACCCTAACATACGTTATATCATTCGAAAATCCATTTTGATCATGTGTGCATACCTAAGATGGAGAGTTTGTTCATTAGGAAATTATTAATATTTGGTTTTGGATGAATTTTAATTTCTCAAATGCATGTTGGAATAGTCAATAAAATAAAAAAAAAAGAAAAAAAATGAATGAATGAAGCTCTAGGTTAAAAACTAAAAAGGTAGTATAAAGCAAGACAAACTTTAAAAGTAACTCATGAATTTACATACATCCAATATGAAACATAAGACATTAGAAGAGGACACTTTGGATAAATCAGGAAAACCAACCTTACTTTGAAGAAGTGTTATGAATTTTTTTTTTCCTTTCATTTTTTTGAGCCTATCATAGCTAGTTTTGACATTCATTAAAAAGCTACAAATTAAGAACTTAAATGAGTGCCAGAATGGATTATGTTTTAAAAGAGAATTGTCATATGTAAGGCAAGATAAATAAGCATTGATTTCTTTTTCTTATCCTATAGCAAAGTCTTCTTTAATAATTAAGATGTTGATGTGTCAAATTGTTGTATTCTTTTGGAAAGACCAAATATTGTTATTCATGCCATGCATTTTAGCTAGCAATCACTAGTTCTCAAGAGATTTGTTTACATGCTTTTAAAATGAAGAATTAATTCATTTTCATCTTGATGAAGGAAAATAAGTTATGTTGTCTTTCAATAAGTTAGGAAAGAATATGAACATTTTGAAAAAATAAAGTTCTAATAACCTTTTTAGGATAATTGTTATTATCATTGTTTTGCAAGTTCTTATAAACATTCAAATTTGAAATGTTGCATTTTGATAAATTAGGGATGATTTCCAAATCAATAAGATAAAAGTGATTTTTTAAGGCAAATAAAACGTTTTGTTTTGATAATTGCATTTGTATCATGATTTGGACATTCATTTGCATCACTCAGTGAACATTTGAATCATTGTTTTGAATATTGCAATTGCGTCATTATTTAGAAAATGCATTTACATCATGTAGTGAGAATCTAAATTATTAATTAGATTATTTCATTTGCATCATTAAGAAGGTATTTACATCATTACCAAGGCATTCATTGCATACACAAAATTTTTACTTTGATTAAAAGTTGAAAATTTTCATGAGAAGAAATTTTGAACTTGTGAATCCTCAATGAGGAAAACTTTTCAAGTTGAGATTTTGACTTATTAAATGTGGAAAACTTTTTCAAGATGAGATTTTTAAATCCTTGAATGAGAAAATGAGAAAAATTTTTCATGATGAGATTCTTTGGATGGGGAAAATATTTCAAACTTTTAAAGTTGTAAAGTCTTTATTTAAAGGAACTTTTTCAAAGATAAACATGATTTATAAGATCTCTAGGCATAATCTCGTAAGGCCTCAAAGCATTATTTATAAGACCTCCGGGCATAATCTCAAAAGTCTTTAAGAATGATTTATAAAATCTTTAGGTATAATTTTTAAATATTTTCGAATGAGAAACTTTGAAATTATGAATGTGTAAAATTTTTCGAATGTGAATCTTTAAAAATTTTCAATTGTGAATCTTTGAATTTTAGATGTGAATTTCTAAAGTTTTTCAAATACGACTTTTTGAAGTTTCATTTGTGAATCTTTGGAATTATTTACTATTCTTTATGATTGCAAATCTTTGAATTTAATATGTGAATCTTTATAATTACAAAACTTTGAAATTTCATTTTTGAATCTTTAAAATTATTTGTGAATCTTTTTAATTAGGAATCAATGAATTTTGACAAAACTTTGAGCTATTTTGAGTCTTTGAACTTTTTTGCAAATCTTTGAAATTTTAAGAACTTTGAATCTTTTGTGAATTTCAAATTATAAATCTTTGAGTGTCATGTTGCGAATCCTTTGAATGTCAAATTGTGAATCAGTGAGTTTTGCATTATGAATCTTTAGTTCATATAAGAACTTTTGAACTTTTATTCTGAGTCACACTCAAACATAATGGATATTTATGTGTTTGCACAATTCTTGTTTCATACAAAATGCATAAAGAGAGACAGCTATAGATATCGAATTTTGTTCGAGGTCTTTTCAATATTATTAGACCTTAAGTTTTATATTGATATTGGGCTTTAATTTTGCCTATAGTTAGATTGGCCTCAAAGTTTTTATTTATTGTTTATTATTTAATTTATTTTTATTTTCTTTTAATATATTGGTCAAAGTCAAAATTAGAAAAGTAAAGAAAAAAAGGAAAATTAGAAGTTGTTTCTTGAATCTTTTTTTGGAAAAATTGAGTTATTGGGTTTGAATCCATTGCAAATAAAAACTCTAATGATAGAATTGTTAAGGAACAAATCATCTATCTAAATTTAAATTCTTTTTGGATTGGGATTTACTTTTTTTAAATACAATCAAAGAGTCATTGATAAAGAAGAGGAACCGATACGAGTGTAGTATTACATGGGGTTAAATTCTTTTAGGTAGAGTTCGAATTCTCAAGTAATGGAAAAAAAAAGAGGAATTGGTCTCAATTTGGTGGATTGGTTTTGGTTGAGGTTGGTCTTTAGGGATTTTTTAGAAGAGAATAAGGAATGGTTTTAACAATAAGGGTTTAAAGTGTTTTAGGGTCTAGTTTTCAAGGTTTTATTTAAGGTTTCACAAATTAGCAGCTAAAAACATGCAGGGACAACAAGAATCGACAACACTAAAGAGGCGATCTTGAGTTAGTAGCACAAAAAACATAAGGGGAAATCAACACAATAAACCTAACAATAATTAATAGCAAAGAAAAAAAGAAAATAAAAAAAATACAAAATGATTTTCTACCGGTTAAGGTTGTTTCTTTAGGTTTTACCTTTTACTAGGTTCTTAGTTTTTTTATTTCTAGGTTACTAAGTGAAAATTTTTTTTGTGTTCTTTAAGTGTTAGTCGATAGTGGCGATGCTAGTGGTGACTCAATGTGGCACATGTGTTTGAGAAATTTGAAATGGCAAAGAAAGATATCATATTGTGGAGGATAACATACTAAAAGCTGGAGTTGTTTGAAGTGGTGGAAATAGGCCTTTTGAAGGGTGCCAGCAGCAAAGTTTGAACTTAAACTTAGGATAATTTAAAAGATTTTTGGAAAATCTATTTGGCTAGATTGAAAGAGGTTGTTAAGAGGAACTTTTGGGTGAAGTCTAGAATCAAACTCACTTCGATGGACAATGGCTGAAGGTAATGGCAACAGAGGCAATTGACCAAAATTTAGGCTATGGCCAGTCGGTGTTCTTAGGCTTTGTTGTATGTTTAGATAAAAGTTGGAGAAGACTTTAGAATAGAGTGGAGGGAAACGAAAAGTGAAGCAAAAAATTAAGGCTATTTGTATTGATTCAAAATGGTGCCATTTCACGCAAACGGAGCTTGATCCTCGTTGACCTGTCAGTGACCTTTGGTTTACTCAACTTTTGACCTAACCATTTCACTGTTTCTTTTTTTCTTTTCTTTTTCATTTTCTATTTTTGTTTTATTTTTATTTAACTTCTTTTATTCATTTTATTTACTATTTAACTTTTTTTCTTTTTTTATTTTCAGGTTTTTCTAATAATTTATTTGATTTATTATCTAACCCTTTTTTCTTTTTATATAATTTATTTATTTGCTACATATATTTTTTTGTAAATTATTAATATATTATTATTGATTTAAGTTTTAATTTTTGAAAATTAATTTTGAAATAAAATCTTACCAAATTATTTGGAGTATTTCATTGTCTAAAATTCAAATGTTGAAAATTCTTTTTTTAAAATAAAATCTTCCCAATATATTAGATGATTTATAACTTTTTTTAAAAAAAAACTTTTTTAGAAATAAATTCTTGAAATCTTACCAACATATTGGAGGATCTTTATGGGTTTTAAAATATAAATTTTAAAAATTAATCTTATTAAATTATTAGAGAATTTAAATCTTGAAATTAATTCTTATCAAACTATTGAAAGGTTTAATAAACATTTTAAAGAAAATTAGAAAAATAAAAATTTTAAAATTAATCCTACTAAACTAATGGAGAATTAAAATTTTAAAATTAAATCTTACTAAACTATTAGAAAGTTTAATGATTTAAAAAAAAAACTATGAAAATTTAATTATACTAACTTATTAAAGGATTTAAATTTTAGAATAAGATCTTACTAAACTATTAGAATAAGTTATTGAAAATAATTTCTTGAAAATCTTAATGAATCTAACTACATAGCCATTTCAAGAGAGACAATATATTTTTGAATACTCTTGAGGTAAAAAAATATTCTTAAATTACTATTAAACTATTGGAGTAATTTTAAGAATAATTGCTAATATTAAATTATTTGGTAAAATTTTTTAAAGATTTAGATAAAATGAAAACTAACTGGTATCGTCCTTTCAGATAAATGTTATAGGGGTACTATAATATTTCCAACACATAATTATATTCTTGAACCTAGTTTTGTTTCATGGATCGGAAGCTATCCTTTCTAATAAACTTAAGTTGAGTTTAAGATCTCTCTTTAAAAAAGAATAGATTTAATTAGGTGACAAATTGCATATAAATAGAAAAGATTGATGATAACTCCTAATTTGTATCTAATGATCAAGTTTTTAGATTTATGTGCTAAGACATTTTTATGATTATTATTTTTATCATTTTTATTTTTATGATTATGTTGTTTGTCTCTTGATTTTTATTTTTTGCTTTTCATTTTATAATATTAACAATTATTAATCATAATTTACTCCTTGATTTTTTACCTATAATTTTTTATAATATTTGTAATAATTGGTTTTGGTATCTCTTATATTTTTTGACATAATTATTGGTTTTTTATAATTTTGATATAAACAAAAAAATACTTGTTAACACTAAAAATGAAAATACCCTTTAAAACCTATTATCTTATCATGGGTGCTTTGATAATTTTACTTTTAATCCTAAAAACAATAATATCCTTCAAAGTCCTTTATCTTATCATGGGGTAATTCAATAATTTTAATTGCATCTTAATTTCAGCATACTCTAAATTAGAATGTTTCTTTCGTTACGATAAGGAATATCAACATTTTCTTTTAAATTAGTACATTTTCTCGTGTTTTGCAATAAGTCTTAATTTTTATTTATAAAATTACAAATTATTTAATAAAATTGTTATATTTATTTAAATTTAAAAAATACTTATAAAAATAAAAATAAAAATGAAAAACATTAAATAAGAGAAAATTTAAAATAAATGAAAAAAGAATCATATTCTTTTTAGTTTTTAACAATCCTTTTTTTCCTTTCTCATTCTCTCAAATCTCTCTTTCTTTCATCCAAAAAATAATAATTTACCAACTAAATTCTTTAAATGCATGTTAATTAACTATGCACATATTTTGAATTTTTTTCTTAAATTGTTCTTAATTATATGATTGTTCTAAAATTTATTAAAGAAAAAAATAAAAAATTGATAAAAATGGACAATTGGTAAAACATCTAAAAGCTCATTTATCACATTAATTCAAAATTTTAAAAAATAACTTTAAAAATATACAAATTCCTTTCTTTTCTTAAAAAGATAGATGTTGTCACTTTATGAGCATATAATTAAATTTCAATTAAAGATAGATTATAAGAAAGAATCAAATTTTGAAAATTTAAGGAACCCACCTTAAAGGAAATTGAAAAAAAAAAAATTAAAATGAGTAAACATTGACAAACACAAATAATCTAAACCTTTCAGAATATAGATGAAAGGAAATTTAGCTAAAAATTTTGAAAAATGAAAAAAAAGGTACCTTTGTACTACTAAATAGTAAGAAGAACAGAATGAAAGAAACGAAATGAGAAGTAGAAATAATAAAAAATAGAGGATTCTAAATATTGAAAATGATAACAAAAAAAACTACATATAATAAACAAAGTTGACAAACATAATACAAAAATAGTTACCAAGAGAAATAACAAATAATATGTAAAATGACTATTAATGTAAAAAAACTATATCAAAATATATTCATCATAATATAGGAAATAACATAGATAGTTACAACATTAGATTTATATCACTATCATATTTATCATAATCAAATTTCTCCTCTTCAGTGCAATCTTCAAACTTTTTTGACTTTTTCCATCGATTTCTTCCATGCATGCAACATTATCTATTTTAATTGTTTTTTTATCACTAAAGCAGAATCTATGACGTATGTAGCAATATCGTCCCTATCTAGTGGTCTTTTGTTTTTTTCAATTTGCATAATCTTATCACTCTAAAATATTTCAATCTCTTCATCTATTTGCTATTCATTCACACAAAAGATTTCACCAACTTCCACATATTGCATCTTTGGAACATCATACAAGTGTTTATCATAAAACTTTTATATTATTCTTTAATCTTTCCCCAACTTGGTGTCATCCAAGAAAAAAATGTGCTTCACTTGAATTGATAACATAAACAGGTCATTTTCATACCAAGATTTATTTATATTTATACTTACTAAATGACCATATTTATGAATTTCTCCTCTTACTATCAAAGATAAACCAGTAACACCTAACAAAATAACTTGACAATCTTTTATGTAATCTAACTGAATAAATATCAATTGCAACATTATCAAAGTCAATCTGAACCCTTTCATCACTGTTTTCAACCATCACATCATTATTTTGACTTTTCAAATGGAAATCATGTTCTTTCTTGTGGAACTTGTCCCCATTAACAAGGAATCCATTTTCTTTGAAACACATCTATCAAGACCATAAGCTAAAGAAAATAACTTATAAAAAATTTCTTTTAAACTTTGACCTCGCAACCATTTAATCTATCATTAATGGAAAAAAGAAAATAATATAAATATTATTAATGAAATCAATATAATATTCATTTCATATATTTACTTACATGTCTTTTAAACCATAAAAGAAATTGCTCTTTATGTCTTTCTTTCGATAGATAATTTATTTTGCAACTCAAGCTTTGTTTTATGTTTTCTATAACAAATAAAAATAATTAAAATAAAATTTAATTGAAATAAAAGTTTAGCTTACTTTAATAATTCATTATTAAAAGCAAAAGATTTCGACTATGGTTCGACCCCATCATAATTGTTTAATATATACCATTGAATCATTTCAAACTCTTGATATGATAAGACATCATATTTTGATGCTCCACAAAGGTGAACACATCTTGAAAAAACATTTAGGCCTTTCGCATTCATTTCATTTCCTCTATCATAGTTTTTCTCTTCTTGATTAAATTATGTCTCAATCCTAGAAAAATAAATAGAACAAATTGTTTAAGCATTCACTATAAGTATATGCCTTTGCTATACATCTTTTTGGATGAACTTTATTCCGAGTATATGTCTTTAGTTTACCTAAAACCTATTATTAAACAAATAAAACTTTATTAGATTTTATTTTCTAATTAAACACTTAGAAATTTAAATTAGTAAAAAATGTGCAACTTTTCAATGGGATACATTCAGTGATAATGCGTAAGTCCTCTAATCATGACCTTGTGTGGCAAGTATCAACCAAATGCACCATTACATAAAAAAAACTAAATGAAAATTTTTTTCCAACTTATACAAAAATGAGGACAATATCTACTCATAAATTTTTCACATTCTTTCTATCCTTCATACCTTACAACATAATCTTAAAAAGAAATTGCTTAGCTTATCCAATGTTTCAAAAATATTTTTTTGGTACAAACTTCCTAATAGCTATAAAAAGTAGTCTTTGTAAAAGAATATGGCAATCGTTACCCTTCAATCCTAAAACCTTACCTTCACTTACATTAGCACATGGTGAAATGTTCGATGCATATCCATCTCGAAACTTTATTGATTTCAGAAAGTCACAAAATGCCTTTCTTTTCTTTTTTATTAAGTGTAGCATGCATGAGGCATTACATGCAAACCATCTAAGAACATTTTCAAGTACAAGTTTCTCTTTATTTCCATATCCTCTAATTATAACCTTACTTTTACTATATCTTTTGTCTTAATTTGAATGTTTAAAAATGTTCCTAAAACATTATCAAAAATGTTTTTTAAATGTGCATGACATCAAAATTGTGTCATAATTTTAGTGTTTGTCAATATGGCAACTCAAATATGATGCTCTTTTTAGTCCAATTTAATTCTTCACTTGTATGCTTTTTTTTCCTACTGTTTGGATGCTTTCCAAAATTGATACTTTCAAAGCATCTAATTATTTTAACAACTCACTTTTGGATAACTCCCTAAGCTTAGGCTTAGGCTTATTTTTTACCTTACCATCAAATATTTTGTTTTTTTTGCTAAATGTGGTCATAAGGCAAATAATAGTGGGGATACATAAAATAAAATTTATATCTTAATTTTTATGAAAAAGCATCATCGTTACAAATAGGACATACCAAATATCCTTTTGAAATCCAACTTGATAAATCCTTGTAAGCCAAAAAGTCATTAATAATCCATAGAACTACAATAAACATTTAAAAACATTAATCCTTCTTGTAAGCTCATAAGTCTTTAACCCACTTTTTCTATAGATGTTTCAACTCATTTATCAATGGTCTCAAATATATATATATATATCAATATCTTTTCCTAGAGAGTTTTATCAAAGAATAAATAATGATATCATCATGAAAGGCTCCTTTATACATTTTCAAAGTGAAAAATTATATGGTAAAACCACAAAGGGCCACATGTTATAGGTAGAGCTCATCATCCCAAAAAAATTAAAGCCATTAGCACAGAAAGCCTCCCTCCATAGTCCTAGTATCGTATTTATTGCCTTGTTGGTCATTTGATAATAACCCTTTATGCGTAATGATTTTACAATAAAATACAACTCAGACATGTTGGTGTATTTTGGTAATAATCCATATTATGCTTCATTCAAAAGTTTATTAAGATTTTTAGCTTATTCCTCACCCAAATTAGAATTAAAATTAAGACCATCTTTATCCAATCTAGGAAATACATCTTCTAATATATCATACACTCTATCATTTAAAGGTTCATCATTAATTATCATTCTTTCATAGAAACTATTACTCTCATTAGCTGCATTCCTAAAAGTTGGCATCATGAAATTAAATTGCTCATAGTGATAAATCCACTTAGTGTAGCTCTCTAATACACTTTTCAAAAGCAAATGATCTTCTACCTCATTTTTACATCTAGTAAATAAATTTAAACAATCTCGACAAGGACACCGACTTTTACGTCATTCTCCTATATTGATGAATACAAATTACATGAAAGCTGAAACTTCAAAAACATACTTATTAGAACATTTGGCCTCCACCATCCAACTTTTATCCATGTTAATAATTTGTTTCTACAAAAATTTAAACACAAAACAAAATTACCTTATGAAACTACTTTTTTAAAATATTTAGTTATTTAGGACACAGTAAGTATTATTTACTTTGTTTAAAAGTAATTACTAAATCAAAAAATCAAGTCATAAAGCATTGAGACATTTGTTGAAGTATGACATAATAATTTAATGTAAAACAAGCATGAGAAAATTTAAATCATTATAACTATATATAACTAGTTTTCAATCCATGTTGTTGTAGTTGTTAGTTTTATTTCTATTTATGATACAAAGTTATATAGTATTGGTAACATATAAATGAGATTATTCAAACTTTAAGCATTTTATATAAATGTCTAAATGTCATAGCAAGAAGTTCATAAAAATTTTTCCAAATGAGAATAAGATAAATTATTTGTAGCATATTTTTTTGGGGAAGAATTAATGCAATATTTCTTCATTTATTTCTATGGTATTCTTTAGATGATTGTTATTGAATGAAAAACTATAATAAGTAAGCAATAATTTTTAATGTGTTGTGAATATGTTTTGGTTGCAAATTTTTTAAAATATAGTAAAGTATCTAAATTTACATTTCTAAAATGTTGTTTTTCTATTAATTCAACCTATGTTGATTTTTTTATTTGTTAGTACCTGATTCGACATCAATTGTATTACTTGAAGGGACTTTGTCATTAGTTGTTGAGTCATGAATAGTATTCTCATTTAGGATGTATTGCATGGCATATAAAGATGTTCGTACACATTTAGGTCTACAATTAATTAATATTTCCTTTCAATTATCTGTTAGAGACAATGAATCTAATTCGATTCTTTAGCACCTTAATAGATTATGAAATATTACCCATTCTTTTTCCATTTTCTTTTAAGATTTCTAATCTTGTAGCTCTATTTTATGTAGGTTAGGTGATACTCTTCTTGTCCATTATCATTGTAAAGAAAATTTAAATAGAAAGAATATATAATTAGTTTTTTACATTATATATTACCCAACATATTTATTATTGGTATGCAATATGTTATTATCTTTCATAAATATAAAAATACATTATGAAGAATATATTAGCATAAAAACTAATAATTTGCATTGTTATTAACATAGCAAAACAATTATTTAAATAACATAGCATAGAAAGTTTATAATAATTAATAATACTAAAATTTAATTATCATATAGTTTTATATAAATAGGGCATGTTTGTTAGAAAAGTACCTGGTGTGGAGCGCAAGATAGCTATATTACCGGTAGAGCATCTATCTATAAAAATTTTTTCAGTTGAAATGTACAAAAGGAAGAGTTTAATATGAGATTTGAATACATTTATATGGTAAAGCTATAAATTAAAGGGGAATGTAGATAATATAATTTAACTATTAGACATAATATCATATGCAATATATATATATGTAAAAGAATATTGATGAACAGAATATAATGGTATTCTCAAACAATTTAATTAAAATACTTTTTGAGTTGCAAACTAAAAAGTCAGACAAAATAGGGAATCTTAATTATCATTCATAAACTAATTACACTAATTCATATTTGCAATTTCTTATGAGCAAATGAAATTATAAATAATATTGAAAAATAAAAATTGGCTCTAATTTGTTTAAACAACAAACCGAAAATTGTAAAATTTAGTAAGCTTCATTCAATCTCAAACCCTTAAAGCAATCGTCTACTGTAGTTTTTTTTGCAATTGATTTGAACAGTGATTCTTGATGGTTGTTGTTCCTTTTTGCAAATGATGGTTAGGGGAGTGATGGATTCTTAAATAACAAAGAAACATGGAAGTATAAATAACATTAACTGAAGGAAATTGGATATAATTTTTTTTAACAATGAATTGGGAATTGTAAAATTTGGTAAGCTTACCTCCAATCTAAAACACTTAGAGAAATTATCTGCCGCTCTTCTATTTGGAATTGATCTAAACAATGATTGTTGAAGGTTATTGTTCCTATTTGCAAATATATAAAGAAAGTAATAGGATTTTAAGCAGCATAGAAATAAAAATTTTTTTTTTGTGGGTATGAAATATATAAAGCAAGAAAAATAAAATAAGAGATAATGTTGAAAAATCCATAAGATAAAAAAGGATTAGGGAGGCAATGAGATATCAAAATCTTATGAATTATTGCCAAATCTTCTCTTTGATTTTTTTTCCAAAAAGTCATGAATTTTTCATTATTAATCTAAAAAAAGAAAAACTTTTTAGATGGTTTTCTTGTTGAAAAATAGAAAGTTTAAAATAAAGGAAATAAATGTACATTATGAAATGGACATTGAAAAAAAAGGAATGGGAGAATGGTAGGCAATAAGGGGGAGTGTATGTGATGAAGTTAAAGTGGCAGTATACATGTGGGATTAATTGGATTTGGTGATGTACATTAAAAAAAAGGAGTGGATTCAATGAATTTGAAATAGCGGTTAGCATGTAGGATTAATTGGAGTTGATATGTCATTATCCACATGGTGCAATTTTGGCTAATAAGGATGAAAATATATGTAAGTTAGATTAAGTTACCTAATGACATGTAAACAAAAACTGACATGGCAATGTACATGTGTTATAACTTTAAGCAACAGGAGATGAAAATATATATATGTTAAATATGCCCTAAATGTTATATGTTGTCAATATTCATATTCTTTAAACATACATGTAGAAGGGATCTAGGTTCAAATAGTTATATATATTCTGACAGAATCGAAAGCTAGTGCATCACCTAAGATTTTTGTTAGCATCTGAAAAGAAATAATGCAACTCAAAAGTATAATATAATTCTTGTTTCCATTTGTGATTCTTCAAGTAAAAAATCCAAAGAGAAACTTTTCTTTTTCTTATTGTTGCAAATAAAAAATAGAATTAGGGATTGTTTGGATGGTTTCGTAACTAAACCAAAGTAAGAAATTTCATTCACTTCGAGATAACAAATAAGTCAACAAATAAAATCCTTTGTTTTGATAGATCATACGAAATACTAATACATGTCATGAAAGTATCCTATGCTTTGTAAAGCCTAGGGTATCTAGATCATACACAATACTAAGTTATATTTTTATATTTGAAACATAAACCCATTATTTTGACATTTCTTTCAAATACAAAATACTAATCCATGACATCTCTTATTTTGTATTTTTTTAATTGAGAAAAAGAATATAATCGACCAAAGTAACTCGTGTTTGAGATTTAGGTTGCCTTGGCTAGTTTTGGCCATTAAAGGCTAAAAAGAGAGAAATGGTAATGAAATTGATTTCATTAATATTTTTAGAATTGTGTGGTATCCTCGTAAAAATTCTCTTTAATATCAAATATCTATTTAGTTAAGAGTTTCTTCACCTCACTTTTTATCATTAAAAACAATATATAGTTGAATTGTATACTTGTTTCTTCCTTAATTTATCATTTTTTTAATTCAATACTGAAACTTTTGACTTCACCCATGAATGTTAAAATTTGGCGTTGTTCTTTGGAAACCCTTGATCTTTCATCTTATTTTCCCTAGCTCAACCTAGACACTAGAAAATTTATTATTTTCAAAAGAAAAAAAAAACCAAAGATTAATGAGAAAATGAAACAGTTATAAACGAATCGAATACACACTTTGGCTTTTAGTTGATATACATTGGCTAAAATTGCTTCATATGCTTTTTGAAGAGAAAATTTTCAAAAAATGGTGGTAGAAAAGAATTTCAAAAATAAAAAATAGAGGATGGATGGGAAAGGAGGAGAGGAGAACTAGAGAAGATACAACACATAGGAAATTCACAAAATGATTGAGTGGGTAATGGAGGGAGAGTGAAATAACCTAAAAGAATTACTTTTTCCTTTAAACAATGTAGTTTAGGGAAAATATCTTAAAATTCTTTCCTTTAAAAAATTCTTTTTAAATGATGTAGAATAGAAAAAAATAAAGGACTTTCCTTTTAAAATGTCTTTTAAAAAGTTTCTTCACAATTATATTTTATGTTTAAAAAATTCCTTTTAAAAAATTTATTATTTCCTTTAAACGTTGTAGTGTTGGTTCCTTTTTTTATGGGAACCTAAAATATATTTTTTTCTTTATCAAAACCCACAAGTTTTACTAATTTTTTTAAGTCAATTTTTTTTGGCCAATGTTTAAATGTTTGTCTTAATTAGGCAAAATAAATTAATAATGAAACATGTATTTTAATTTTTTTAATTAGATAAATAAAGTATAAAAAACTAAATTGTATATGCAACATTTAATCTATTTTCCTTAATTAAAAGTTTCTCAGATATGTAAAAAAACAAATAATTTGTAAACTAATAATGTTTAAAATAAATTTATTGATCTAAAGTTTATCTTATTTAATTTCGATAAGTTAACTATATAACTCCATAATTAAATATATTATGCTTAAAAAAATTGTATCATTAGATAGATATATAGCATAAATTTGTCTTTCACTTTTAAATTACATATCAATTTGATCTTATTAGTGACCGACAAATAATGTAATCAAATCATTTAAGAGTTTAAGACATTTCTTATATCGTCATATAACATCAGACATTTATGTGACAAAATTGTATCATGATTAATAACTATGTTTTGGTGATATATATGTTTGTCACCATATTTTCTTGAGAGCACAAAGGAAGATAAATTGTCATCAATAAAACATATTTTAAATAGTGACATCAGGCTAAACTTTTTTATAAAACAATGTTACGCAATACATCATAGATAAAATATTTAATTTGTGACAAAAATTGTTAACGTTAACTAAAATCTGAATCATTACAAAAAAAATTTTCACCTTGGTAAACTTTGGTGCCAAGTTTTTAGTGACATTATGACATGATAATTTAATATATAATCATATAAATATCAAAACAACCAAAAAGCATGATGAATCATAATGTTCATAATGTTTAACGTATTTTGTTTGACAAAATGTTATACATCATTTCGAAAAATCGTTACAAATTACTAGATTTATTGTAGTAAAATGACGGAAGACAATAACAAATCCATCTAACAATCTTTTACCCCTATATATCAAAAGAATTCTAAAGGGGTTCAATAATGACCATTGTTAAGTGAATAGAGAAAGGGGGAGGGGTAGCTTCTAGAGACTTAAAAAGAAAAAAAAAAAGAGAAAACATAAAGGAAAATGAAAAAGTGAAGAAAGATAAAAATAAAATATAAAGTAGTGTTTGGTTTTAGAAAACATAATCATTTTTTGTTTTCATTTTCTTGGAAAATGAAAAATATGAGTGACAACTTGTTTGGTAATTGAAAATGAAAATAACCTTTTTAGAAAACAAAAATGAAAATGGGTAAAAATAGGAAAACAAAAAAAAAAGATGTTTTCAATTATGAAAACAAGGGATCTACATTACTTTTTTCCTTATGTTTTGCAAGTTACCATATTTAAAACACTTTTTAATGTCATTAATGAATAAATATATTATATTTATAATTAGATGCCATTAATAGTAATATTATTGAATATATTACTTATTTCTTTATCTTTGCATTTTTAGAGAATTATTTTTATTTTCGTTTATCAAATACATTTTTTAGAAAACAAAAAATAGAAAATAAAACTATTTTCTAGAAAATGAAAATTAAAAATTTTAAAAAATATTTTTTAAAACCAAATAAAGCCTAAGTTTCTAGAGGTTTTTAAAGTTACACACTTAAAAAACTAAAATGAGAGAGAAAGAAGAAGGAGAAAAAGAAAGAGAAAAGCAACAATAACAACTATCTAGATCAACCATTCACATCTCATTGATGCCACCTGTAGAGGTTCAAATATCTCCTTCTTTCTTTTTCTCCTTCTTTTATTCTTTTGTCCTTTTAAACCTCTATTTGGTTGGTGAAAAAAGAAATAAGAAATGAGAGAAAAAGAAAATCTTTTTGTCATTTTTTTTACATTTCCTATTTTCTACAAAGTTTGTTAATTATAGATCTAATAGTAAATTGCTCAAAAATATGGTTTATTTATATGTGCAATTTTTTTTCTTTTTGGTTTACTTAGTAACCGAATGATTGAAAGTTATTGTTTTGATAATAGAGATAATATGTAAGGAAAACAAAAGGTATTGGCCTCATAAAATTTAAGGTTTTTCTTATCATTTTTTTTATTACATAAAGGAAGAACCTATGAATTGTCATCAATTTTTATTAACTATAAATCCTATCATTTTTGTTGTCATGCTATGCAAAATATGAGTTGAAAATATGGGAGTTTCCAAGTGACAACTACCTTTTTTTTTTCAAATTTCATTTTCAGGCTTTTGCATTAATATTTAATTCTTCTCAAATGTTTGTTGATCATAGGTTGTAGTGATGAAAAGCTCATTCATAGGGATAGTTTTGATCTTTTTGCTATAGCGTCTACTTTAAAAGTCTTACGATATGTTGATTCTTGATTAATAAATTTAATCATATACTATCATTTAATATGTATTTTATTTTGATTTGATAAGAGAGTGAATATCTCTTATGATTGCTATCAAACTCTTTCACAAGGGATTTATATAAATGATACTTTTTCATGTGGATGTATGAAAAATAACAAAGAAATAAAACAGGTAAACCCCAAAGTCAACTTTGATCACAATTGCATAAAATTTGATCAAAATGAATAGAACTAGGGTTAATCTCCAAAGTTTTAATGAAACTTTTCAGATCTTAATTTCATAATATCTCATGATTTTTGGTGTATTTGAAATCACAGTCGTCCCCTAGAAGTATGAAATTACCAAAATACCCATATAAGGGTATTTTTGTAATTTGACCTTTTCAAGCTTGGATTTTTATGAAACTTTTTAGGTCTTAATTTCATAATATTTGATAACTTTTGGTGCATTTGAAATCACAATTGTACTCCAAAAAATGTGAAATTACCAAAATACACCTATAAGGGTATTTTTGTAATTTGACCTTTTGGAGCTTGATTTTCGTGAAACTTTTCAGATCTTAATTTCATAATATTTCTTGATTTTTGGTGCAATTAAAATCATAGCAGTACCCCAAGAAATATGAAATTACCAAAATATCCCTATAGGGGTACTTTCGTAATTTAACCTTGTCGAGCTCGAATTTTCATGAAACTTTATAGATCTCAAATTTATAATATTTCATGATTTTTTATCTTTTAAAATCCCAAATTTGAGTATGGGAACATTGATTTCTAAGAAAATGGCCTAAATACCAAAAACCTTGCCTTAAGGGTAAAATAGTCTTTTCATGTATTTGGAGGATAAAAATCCAACCTTTGCAATGAATAATATGGACCATTAGATCTTTTATTGATCTTGATCAAATGATCAAAGATGGTTCCTTGAAATAATAAAAGGACAAGCTTTGACCCTTGGATGAAATCTCATCTAAGGGTCTATATTTATTAAGAATGAAATTTTTTTTTTTTTTAGTTGACTATTAAAAGGGGCTAGGGGTTCAGTCAAAACAAGAAGAGGGCTGAAAGGCTGGGAAGAAAAAAGGCCAAACATGTAAAAAAAGAAAGGGAAAAAGATGCTAAAAAAGCAAAAAAAGAGGAAGCTGAATAAGGAGGTGAAGGAAGAGGAGAAAAGAGAAAGAAAATGAGGGAAGCTGCCAAAAGAAAAGGGCTGGAGGGGAAGCTACCAAAGGAAGAAAGAAAAGGAAGCTACCAATAGGAATAAGGAAGAAGCTGCTAAAAAGGAAAGAGAGGAAGCAAGTCAAGGTAGAAAAGGTTTCAAGTTGACCATTTTTTTTTACGGTATCATTTCAATTGTTTCTTTGTTGTTTTTAGCTACTATCATGTACTCATTCATATAATTTAGTTGTTGACTGAATTGGATTCCTTTTCTTTACATGCCATATGCATTTTCAACTTAACTTCATGGAAGTTATGGTCAATGCATTCCCAAGTTGATTTGTTTGATGCTATGTTGTACTTGGTCATTGATATTTAGATATTCATTGAATCTAATGGTCTTTATGGCGTGATGAATACTAGAATTTCTTTTTCTATTTTTATTTCTTCACTTGTTAATAGTATTGTTTCACCTAGCTCAAAATCATGTCTTATTCTTTATTTTGGATTGTTTACAAACTATACAAAGTTTTGAAAAGATGCTGAAATTTTTACAATAAGGCTTACTTTCATGTATGTTTTATATCATCATTTATATTTCTCTAATGTTGGTTTAAATATGATTATAATTTAAATCCCATGCATTTTCCTTTTATTGCTAGTTTGGTTAAATTTCCATGTTCACTTTGATTTTTATGCAATTTAGTTTTTGCACCTTAATTATTTTTTTAATGCAAATTTGTTTTTCATTTATTAATAATAAATCGAATGAAATTTTCCAAGATGATATTTTATAGAAATTTGAGTAATGATTCTCTAAAATGTCTAGGTGAGGATATTTTTCTAAAAATACTACCAAAGTAATGGAGTATTTAGGAAAATATTTAATAAAAAAGGTTTCATTTGTCAATTTTTTCTAAAATTTTGATAGATATTAATAATAATGTATAATGACTTCTTTCAGTAATAAAATTGATATAATTAAAGTTTAAAATTAGAACAAAAAAATATATAATTAATTAAGGAAAGGACAAAGTGAATAAAAACTTTTGAGAATGAGATTCTAAGAAAGTCCGAGTAGAGATTCTTAAGAAATCCCTAGGAGATTAAATTTTTCTAAAATATTGCCAAAGTTTTGGGGTATCTGAGGAAATTTTCAATAAAATTTTTTTATTTACTTTGTTCCTTTCAAAATTGTTGGTGATAATTGGAAAATAATTAAAGAAGATTAAAACATAATAAGTGTTATATTTTTTGTATGCATATTCTACTTTATTGTTTGCATTACATAATTTTAAATGCAAATAAAAGTTCCCAATAATGGGACCTTAAGAAGTTCAAGTAATGATTCCTGAGAATTCCCTAGGTGAGAAAAAGTTTTTTAGAAATTGCCAAAGAATTTGAATATTTGGAAGCCTCTTTTCAACACGAAAGATTTCCATTTTATCATTATTCTCAATTTCAATAATTTTGTATGAAAATATACACTTTTGGAAATAAATTTGTTTATAAATAATGATATTATTCCATAATTTTAAAGTAAATGAAATTTTCAATGAAGGGATTTTGAGAAGTCTTAGTAGTGATTCTTGAGAATTCTCTAGGAGAGAAAAACCTTCTAAAAATTGCCAAAGTATTGGAAGATTTAGAAGTTTCTTTTCAATATGAAAAATTTTTATTTTATAATAATTTTCTTTAACTTGAACAGTTTTTTCTTAATAAATAAGAGAATGTTTTTAAGAAATAAATGTATTTGTGGATAATTATATTATTACATGATTTTTAATTTTTGTTAAAAAATAAATGAAAAATCTGCAAGGATGAGATCCTAAAAAAATTTGAATAATGATTTCTTAAGAATCTTTAGGTAAGAAAATTTATCTAAGATGCCGCCAATGTATTAAAGTTTTTAGATTAATTTTCGATAAAGATTTCTCACTCTTTTAAATGGCATAGAAATGAGTTTAGGAAAATACTATTTGTTTTTCAAATCATAGATAACATTTTTTTTTCAAAAATAAATATTGGAAATAAATATGGATCACCGAAGATATTATTTTTTAGAATTCTGAGTAGTGGTTCTTAAAAGTTCTTTAGGTAAAATGGTTCCTTTTAGTATTACTAAAGTATTGAAATATTTTTAGGAATTTTTCAATATAAGGTTCTTATTTATTTTTCAAGCTTATTAAAAATAAAAATATGTTTTTATAGAAAACTAAGAAAATTAATTTTTAATACCAAAATTAAGACCATTTTTGTTAATATTAAAAGATAACACATAATTAATTGGTATCAAATTTAAACAGGCATCGTGGGGGTGCTAATCCTTCTCCATGCATAACTGACTTCCGAATCCAAACTATTTTCGCATACCCTAAAATTATCTTTTTAATAAATTTTAAAATTTTATTAGGAAGGTAAGTTTAAATAGGTGACCAATCACATCTAGCTAAAAAGGATTGGTGGCAACACCATTTCTTTTGTTTTCTCAAATTCATCTAGCAGTCCTCAAAACTGTTATGATAGCTTGGTGATTCCATTAGGGATGTCATTTTTCAGAAGGTCAGGCCAAAAATTAATAATGTGTTATCTTTAATTTTGTTTTAATGGTCCTAATTGGTATTTAACCTTAATTTTCTTAGTTTTAATTCTTTTTAATGGTAATAATAATAATAATAATAACAATAATAATAATAATAATAATAATAATAATACTAGTGAAACAAAAAATTGTATTTTATCCATGTTATTTATTTATTATTTGCGCTTTTATTTTATGTTTCATATGTACTATTATATTATTATAAAGTGCTTAGAATAAGATTATAATACTTGGTTCCTTTCTTTACACACAACACATTCACATCATGCATGAGCTTTATACCTAGGCTCCAACATTTTTAGGAGGGAGTAAAGTATCTATGCTTTCGTGATGTGATAATCTCCGTAATAACAAGCAAAATACACCCACTCAGATTGAACCTTTTCTGTTCATAGCCTATAATAGATGAGGATTGGGGTGCCTTACTAGTCCTATATAGATGCCAGTAAGGAACAATTTAAGAACCTTTTAGATGTATAAGTCTTTATCCAGCATATCGTGAACTTTAAGGTACTAGCCTGAGGTAGAGCCATGCCAATCTTTTTTGCAAAAAAGTTACCCAAAATAGGGCACAAAGAAACATTCCAATACAATTTGTATTTAGGTGTATGAATGGTGTAAATAAAACTAAAATAGTGTAAAACAATAATGGTGTGGGTAAAATTAAAATTTTGAAAAAGGAAAAATAAAGGAAAAAAAAAGCATTCTTTTTTAAGAAAAAAAATTTTCTTTTAACATAAAATTCATTCATTTTATAGTTATCTAAAATTTGCCTTTTTAAGAATTTTTTAAAATAAAATTAATTTTTTTACCATTATCCAACAAAAAAAAAACAAACAAAAATTTTCAAAAATAAATGTTTTTATTTTTATTTTTTTATGTTTATTGGCCAAATAAAAAATGTGTTCTTGAATTTTTTTTCTTTTTCAAAAAAAAAAAAGAACTTTAAATTTGAATGTTGTTTTGTCTTTCACATTTTCATTTGATCTTTTATAATCATTTTTCATCATGTTAAAAACAAAGAATAATCAGATAGTATATACACCTCATCCCATGCATTCTAATAGATAGTATATGTATCACATCTGTTGCACATCGTAATAAGATAATACATGCATTGCATCCCATCCACATCAATGGATGGTACATGCATCCTATCTTCATCAATGGATAGTACATGCATCCCATTTTATGCATAAGTTGATAAATGATATATGCCTTCAATGCGCATCTTAATAGGTAGTACGCATATTCTATTTCATTACATATTTTAAGATAGTGTCAATTTTATTAGATCGACATAACACAAGCATTCCAAGTAGACATATATCATGCACTTGATAGGTTCATACATTCCTTATAGGTATGTTGCATTTATATATCTTATGACCATATATATGGATTCATGAATGGTAGAGTTTTATAGAACACTCATTACATTTTAAATCCTACCATTACTATAACATAACATTACATTCCTTGTATACATATTCATGGATAAGGAAACTTTTACCATTTGGGGGCCTGTATATAAAAATTCATTGTCTTAGGTATATTTGCATTTCATGATATTTTTTAAAACATGCTCTGTGTGTCACATAAGTTAAAAATTATTTCTATAGCATTCATTTAATAAGGGTAATAGTATAAAATTTTTGGTTTAAGTCTCAGAATAAAATGATTATCTTAGTGGGAATTAGAATGACAAAAATGGGAGATCAATTGGAAGCAAGGATTAGTACATTGGAGTTGAATCAAGAAGAATTTTGGTTTAAGCTTCGAGAGATGAAATAATAGATGGCTCAATTGATAGAAATGGTTAAAAGTAGTGGTGGGATTGAGTTTGTTGCTTTTCAAGGATCGTTGTCACTTCTGATTCCATTAAATTAAGATCAATTGCCGTCTGTTAGTTTTGGCACTTTTCTTGAGCATATTAAGGCATTAGGTGATTCAAATAGTGACTGAAGTTTGGGTGAGCTCAAGAAAGGAATGAATGAACTGGCCACACAAATAATTGAACTCAAAAGTGTGATTTTCAAGATGAAGTCACTTAGTTTCAAACAACTCTCACAAATCATCTCGAATTCCAACCCACACCTAAATCCTTCTCATGATTGTTTTCAGCCTCTTTTCCAAGCACCTAAGATTAGGCTGCCAAACTTTATACAATATTCAAGAAATCCATATCTAAACCAAAATCTTTGGCCTTCCATTCCTTAACCACTTGTTTAGCCATTTATTCAAGTTTGAACCTTTTTACCACCATCAATTCTAAGACTCTTAAAAATTACCAAAGAAAAAAAATAGTTAGGTTCTCTCCCCATTTTATATAAAGAACTTTTTTCTATCTGTTTGAGAGACACTATATTGTCCCTATGTCTTTAGAGCCTTTAAAGCCTCTGTACCCAAAATATTTTAACCTAAATGCAAGATGCGAATACCATGGTGGGAATACGAGGCATTCCATTGTGAATTGTGAAGGTTTTAAGCACAAGGTGCCGTCACTCATAGATGTAAAATGGTTTAATCTAACTACAATAAGGGATTAAAAGATCTAAGAACAATGAGAAGGGGATGGCAAGATGATGAACATGGATGGGACTTTTGTTTAAAGAGGGTCTTCAAGTGATAGGTTTATGAATTTTTGCTGTTTGAAAAATGTTTTTATGTTGATATGACATTGTCTATTGAACTAAGATATATGAATTATGGTTTGTCTTTCATTCTTGCTCCTTTGTCAATTTCCATACTTTTCACTAAAGAGTTTTGTCATTTGTGCATTTATTCATTCATCCATTCATCCATTCATCCATCTATGTATCTATATAATGTAATTCATGTGTGCTCCAAAATAGAAAATTTTTTCAAAAATAATTTCGGTGATTTCTTCAAAGGGTTAAGAGAATATAGAGAAGATTATCAATGGACTTTGTGTTCAAGGAAATGATGAACTTGAAGGATCTAACTTAAGACCCATAAGGGAGGCATTAAGAAATCTAAATGAATAGAGAAGATATAATTTCTTGGAAGCAAGAGTTCAAGCTATTGAAGGTAAGGATGAATCTTTTGATGCAAAGGAATATCAACTAGTTTTAGATGTGGTTATTTCGCCCAAGTTCAAGGTTTGACATTTGAAAAGTATACTGGAACTAGATGCCCTAAGATACATTTGGCTTAATACTATTACAAAATGGTTGGGTATGTTGGTGATGAAAAAATACTTATTCATGTTTTTCAAGAAAGTTTGATTGGAGTAGCAGCCAATTGGTATTATAGTTTGGAGAGTAGTTAAATTCATACTTGGAAAGATTTATTGTAGGCATTCTTAAAGCAATACCAACATATGTTGGAGTTGGCTCCAAATTGATTAACCCTTCAAAATATGAGAAAAAGCCTTAATGAGAGCTATAAAGAATATGTGTTAGATGAAAGGAAATGGAATTACAAGTACGACCATATCTTACCAATAGGGAACTAAATTCCCTATTTGTGGATGGCCTTTCTTTTCCCTATTATGATAAGTTGATTAGCAATACTTTATCAGAGTTTGCAGAGTAGTTGTTTGCTATAGGTAGAATCACCACAGGGGAATAGATCTTTAGTGGCTTTTTTTTCATGTTTAACAGTGTTTATAAATGCCACTATATAATTTGCGACGTCTATCAAAAACACCACTAAAAGTGTCGGCTATACCTTGTCAGAGAAAATAATGGTGTTTTAGGAAAAAAATACCACTAACTTAACAACATTTATAGGCATAAATGTTGCTAAATTTAGTGGCTTTGTTTTACGAAAACACCATTAAATTTTTTACTTTGGCGGTGTATGTATCCAGAAATGTCGTTAAATTTGTAAATGCTGCTAAATTTAGTGACATTTTTCCTAAAAATGTTGAGAAATTTAGTGGCATTTTTTACTTTTTTTCAAGATTTACTACTACAATTAAATAAAAAATAGATATATATTTTTAAAATCATAAAAACAAATTGAAATTCATAAACTAAATATTGTAAATATTTAAATATCTAAATACATAATTTGTTCCAGTATACATGTAACACAAAGTTTAATACATTAACATTTAAATTGTTTCAGCACATTAACCAGAAATTTAAAATGTATGAAATTGATAACCACTTAGATTTAGAGCACTACCATTTGATAAAGCGTTTTTTTCACCACAATCACTAGTTTACTCAAGAACCTATTGAAAAAAGTAAAACAAATTTTTACACTTAATAATAAGCTATTTCTAATATTAAAAAATATAAATAGTTACTAAATATAATACCTAAGTTGGTGGATCACATAGATAGTTTCTTGGAAATTGTTGTTGCATAAAATTCATAACAGTATTAAATCGATTATGCAACTGCTTATGCTCCTTATCTATTTTAGCTGGCTCTTCAACTCTTTTTGTTTCCATTTGCTACACACGTTGTTGCATAGTTTGCAACTTCTCTCTCAATATTAAGATTTCTCACGAAGATTGACTTATTGAGAATGTAAATTGATGGGAGCTATTTTCATAGTAGCTAGATGATGTTGGACCCAATCCAAGATCTCAGACCCATCCATGTCTTTCTTTTCCGATAACTTTTGTGAAAATATGATCTTCCAATTCTTGCATGTTGACAGAACAATCAAATGCTGCTTCAATCTTAATGGTTATTTTCTCTTTTGCTTTCTCTTGTAAATTAATCAAACAAAGCTATAAAGTTTAATAATTAATTCATAATATATTTGAAACAGTAAATATTTACACCTTCTATAAAATGAATCCAAAAAATTACCATAATTTCTTGTGTTTCAACATTCAAGTAAGATCTATCTTTTTATTTTTTGGATTAATCGAAAAAGTTTCACACGTCTAAATTTTTCACCTAACTTAATCTCTTACATAAAAAACACTATTTTTGTTAAACACACATCAACCATTACTTATTTATGCATGTCAAATGTAGCAATAACCATAGGACACATTTAATAAAATGTAATTGGAGCTATCTAAACTATTAAAATAGAACAATAATTTTAAATTTATATTTTTTTCCTTTTAACATTACAAAGAGTCTTAAATAGACATCAATCATAACTTATTCATACATATCAAATCATGGAAACCAAATTCAATCATTTGGACAAGTTTAATATCATGTATTGAAGCTATCTAAATTGTTAAGACATAAATATAATTACAAAATTATATTTTTGCCCTTTAACGATTATCAAAATCCTAAAAAGACATAAATGGTAAAATTTTCACACATATCAATCGTGAAAACCAAGTTCAATCATTCGAACAAGGTTAATATTATGTATTGAAGCTATCTAAATTGTCAAAATAGAATAATAAAGACAAATTTGCATTTTAGCCTTTTAATGACATAAAAAAGTACTAAATAGATATAAACGGTAACTTTTTCACACATATCATTCATGAAAACCAAGTTCAATCATTCGAAAAAGTTTAATATAATGTATTTAAGTTATCTAAACTATTAAAACATAAAAATAATTGCAAAATTACATTTTTACCCTTTAATGACATAACAAAGTCCTAAAAAGACATGAATGGTAACTGTTTCGCACATTTCAATCATGGAAACCAAGTTTAATTATCTAGATAAGTTTAATATTATGTATTGAAACTATCTAAACTGTTAAAATAGAATAATAAACGCAAATTTGCATTTTGGCCTTTTAACAGTATAAAAAATCCTAAATAGACATAAATGACAACTTTTCACACATATCAACCATGCGAACTAAGGTCAGTCATTCAAATAAGTTTAATATCATTTATTGCATCTATATTAACTATTAAAATAAAATAATAAAAGCAAATTTGCATGTTGGCCTTTTAACAGCACAAAAAATGTGCAAAACAAACATAAACAATAACTTTTTCACACATCAATCATGAAAATCAAGTTTAATCATTCAGACAAGTTTAATATCATATATTTAAGCCATGTAAACTGTTAAAACATAAATATAATTGCATATTTATATTTTTGCCCTTAGTGACATAACAAAGTTCTAAAAAGATATAAATGGTAACTTTTCACACATATCAACCGTGGAAACCAAATTCAATCATTCGAACAAGTTTAATATAATATATTGAAGCTATCTAAACTGTTAAAATAAAAAAATAATTGCATATTTACATTTTTGCCCTTTAATGACATAAAAGTGCTAAATAGATATAAATGACAACTTTCTTATTTGATGCATTACTTACCTTTTCTTTTTGCTTTCTTGCAAAGCTTTTTGATCCACTCATGTGGCTATATTTATGTTGCTTTCTACCAGCAATACCAATTTTTTCTCTTTCCTTTCATAAAAAGTAATCTCATATATAGCAGAAATACAAATATTACCAACTAAAAACATAATACACCTTTTTTATTAAAAAAATATTAAAAGTTATAAATTAATACCTCTCTTTTCCTTGAGAACCAAAATCTAACTAACTTCTCATATTGTCCCTCATCACCATAAAGTAGAGTATCTATTGTGGTCTTTATAGTACTATTTCAATTGAAATATTTTTTCTTCAAATTATGCTTGTAGTCTTTCCATTTCTTTCCTAATGACTTAAGCATAAATGAAGTAGGTAGTTCAAGTAAAAATCTTTACTGTAACAATACAAAAAGAAAAGTTACAATTTATAAACCAACTTTAAAAGAATTAATATTTTTAATATGTAATTAATTATAATAATACTTCAACAAAGTTTAAAGCTTTGGCCTTAAATTTTGCTGAAACTTTATGCCATGTTTCATAACGAATAGGCAATTTCATGCCATTACAAGCAATCATTCCTAAAAATCTAGCTAGCAATTGACATTCTTCACCAATTTGTTGCTTATCAGAGTTTGCAAACAATACTTTAATAATTATAATCAAAATCTCACTATGTGGTTTACGATAACTACATTCAAATTAAAAGCAGAATCAATTGGTGGGATACTATCTAAGCCTAAACCTACCGTATTGTTAGATCCAATATCAGTTGAAAAATTAGAAGAGACTAAGCTAGAACCGATAGTAGACATATTTCCCTCCAAGTCCATGGCCAAGATCAATAGGTGTCACAGACGGTTCTGAACTAATAACTCCGATATATACTCCCCTCAATTTATTCCTCAGCATTAGAACTTAGTTACATTATAAAAGAAAGTCAATTAAAAATTGAAAAGTTCAAACATTATATATATAACCAATGATATATAAAGAACATATCTAAAGAACATAAATAGACATTGAGAAGTTAAGAAATCATGATCAACGATATACAAAGAACATATTGATTTGATTAAATTAAAAGATAATGTAAAATTTGCAGCATAATAAATACACAAAAGATAATGCCGCATAAATTACATAAAAGCATTTATTACATTATGTTTTGAACATTCTAATTACAAAATATAGATGATCCATCATGGTTTATAAATGTCTTCATCAACATCTTCACAAACTCATTGAGTAGAGGTACTAAAGATATTTTTATCCAAGTTTTGGCTAACAAAAAGAAAACATTCAGTTTCATAGTTAACATCATCTCTGGTATCTAAACCCATGTCAAATAAGTCCCTAGGTATGTTATAAAGAACAACAAACCAACCCGATTCTTTAGGGTCTTCAGAATAAAAAAACTTATTTGACTCGAGAGGAAAAGATATAAGGTTCATCGATAAGTTATTGTCTGATATGTATTAATTGAGAAAAATTTATGATTGTCAATCTAAACTGTTCTTTATTAGTGTCCCTCACACTATTCATATTAGCCCAATCATATTGAAATAAGACAACCTTCCTCTTGCCATAATAATCCAACTCAATGATGTTATTAATTATGCTATAGTAGTCAACATTTCCCTCCAAATGGTTTGTGTCCCTAGCACTAGCATACATAGCTAGTAGTTGATGAAGTAACAACAACTCCTAAATTTTGTGTTATTCTAATTCTCTCGTGGGATTTGGTGTGAAATCTAAATTCATTGACGATGAACCATTTGTATTATTTCACAATCCTATTCGGACCTTGTGACAGACATTTCACCTCTTCACTAACAAGCCTTCCACTCCAAACCTATAAAGTTGGAATGAATTATATGTTATTAATTTTATTTATACCCTAAGAATTCTATGTATAATTCTCAAAATGGGAAGTATGGTATTACTTACAATTTTCCTAATCATTCATGAAAATTTTTGATGAACAATTTATTAAGCTCTCGAATGTTTGACCGTTAATAATGTGCAAGAGGTCTCAAATTGTTTCTATACTCACTACATGCATCAAAATAAATTATTAATAGTAAGAAGCACAATTTATAAATTATGCTTAATAGAATGAATGATTTTCTCTCATGAATAACTTACATGTGCAATGATTCAATTTAGTCATGATGAAAAAGAATATATTGATGTGCTTGTGCCTAAGATTTATCATCTAACTCTACCACTTTGACTTTGCCTATTGGTTGTCTAAAACTTTCAAAAAAATAAGTGTAGGCAAAGTCAATATGCTGCATACTGAGATTTCTTGATGGTCTATTAAATCTCGTTTCAACATTTTCCAAATACCAAGAACAAAATGTCATACACTCATTTGCTAAATATCCTTCAGTAATAGAACCTTTTAGATAGTATTTGTTGTGACAACAAGACTTTAACCTCCGTAAAAACCTAAGGCATAAAACATTTGTCATAAACCTTTTTTAATTAGAACGGTATCATAAACACTAACAACTTATTAATAAATAATTCCTTTTGATAGGATACATCCATCGATAATAAATTGGTCCACTGACTTTTGCTTTATATGAAAGGTGAATAACCAAATGCACCATAATAGTGAAAACGTTTGGAGGAAAAATCTTCTATAAATGGCATAAAGTAATTACGGCTCGACTTGAAGTTTTTCAAGCTCTTTCACATTCAGAACTTTCCCACAGAAAGCTTTAAATATGTTACTTAATTCAATTACAACTGAAGTGACTTACTTTGATATTGATGAACGTAAAGCAAAGGGAAGTAAATCCTACATCAAGACATGGTAATCATATGACTTCAATGAAGAAAGTTTTCATTCCTTCAAATTCACACATCTCAATATATTTTACACATAGTTATCCGAGACTTTCACATTTTTCAAAATCTTGCAAAACACATCTTTTTCACTTTTAGACATCCCAAAACAAGTAGGAGGCAATTAGGATTTACCATTAAGAAGTAACTTTAGATGAAGGTCAGGGTGAATCCCCATGTTAACTAGGCCAAGCTAACTCTTTAAGTTATTTTTTGATCTTCTATTCACATTGAGTATTATCCTAATAAAATTTTTGCAAACATTATTCTCTATGTGCATTACATCAAGGTTATGACATAATAAATTATATTTCCAATAAGGCAAGTCAAAAAAGATACTTCTTGTTTTTTACAACTTAAACTCATTAGGGTCATCTTCTTCATCTTCCTCCTCATCACTTTGATTATCAACATTACTAACTTAAGTATCAGCATCACCAACTTGAAGAATACGAGGTCGGATACCTTTAAAGATTTCTTTCACTCTTTTTCTTGATTGAGCCATTTTTCATAAATAAAATTGATATCTTTTAACTTTGATAAGATATCAGACCCAATAATTGGTAATGGCACTTTCTTTAACTCTCCAGTACCATTAAAGAGATGTTTTTAGAATCTAAATTTATGATTATCATCTAACCATCTACAATGTGCCATGTAACTGAACTTTCTACCATTATGTAACCACTACGAACATGTTTACGCAGCATAACATGGATAAGCATAATGACCTTTGGTGATCCAACCAGATAAATTTGTATAAGCAAGAAAATCATTGATAGTCCATAAAAAGGCAGCATGCATATTGAAGTTTTGACGCATCATAAGTCTCAACTCCTTTCCATAACAGCTTTAACTTTTCAACCAAAGGTTATAAGTAGATGTCTGTATCATTTCCCAGACCTTTTTCCTCAGGAATTATCATAGACAAAATAAATTATTATTGCTTCATGGCAATCCATAGTGGCAAATTATAAAAAATCAATACAATTGGCCAGGCACATTAAAAAATACTCAACATTTTAAATGGATTGAATCCATCAGATGCTAGTCTAAGCATGATATTTCAAGGATCAGAAGCAAAGTCTGAAAACCTAGAGTAAAATAATTTTTATGCTAAAGAATCAATAGGATACCTTAATAGTCCATCATCTATTTGTTCATTCTGATGCCACCTCATAAAATCTGTAATTTTGGAAGACATGAAAAGTCATTAAAGTTTCGATATTAATGAAAAATATCATAAAACCTTTACAGGCTTTTTTTTGACACGGACATCATCATCATCTTCATTCAACTTTTCTTCAGGATTTGTGTCCAACTAATGAGAATTACCACACACATGACAAGATTGTTTATTTTTTCTATCACCCCAATACAACATGCAATCATTGGGACAACTATAAATTTTCTCACATCCAAGACCTAACTTTTTGATCATTTTCTTTAAATCCTTACAAGATTCAAGGATTTTTGCAAAAAGAAACAATTTTTTTCATAAACTCTAATAATAAAGTCAAAGAGTTTCCTATCCATCCAAATAAGCATTTTAAGTGAAAAAGATGCACATAAAAAGACAACTTTAAATGCTTAGATCCCTTATAAAGTTCTTCATTCATATTATCAAGAAACTTATAAAACTTTGATGCTTCTCCACTAGGTTATTGGTCACCTACACCTATCCCATGTTTACCAAAATCATTCATTTTAACATTTAACTCATTAAATCCATCAATTCAAGGAGAAAGGTTATGAAAATATTGGTTATGAATGTTGAAAGCATCCTGCAATATGCCTTCTATGTCATATTATCTAATAGGATCATGTTGGTGTTGGATAGCCCTTGAAGTTGAAGGAACTTTAATCGCTGACCTTGATGATATAGACTTTCAATAAAAATACCAATCAACATATCTTGAGATAAATCCAATACAAACTAAATGTTTCAAAACAATTTCACAGATTTGCCAATTGATATTAGTATACCTCAAACATGGGCATAATATCATATTATCTTCACTTGAATTATCAAATGCAAAATTAAGAAAATTTTCCACTCCATCTCGATACTCTTGACTTAATCTTTACTTTTGCATCCAACTCTTATCCATTTAGTACTTGCTACATTATCAAACCAAAATTATATAATTAATTATATGAAAATAAACTAAATATTACACTTAAATGAGTAACAAATTTAGATCTCCTAACAAGTTACTTGAATTAATCAAAGGTGATTATTTGTTGAAAAGGAAAATACCTTCATAAATTCAAAACACTAATGGGCAAAGACACGATTGATAGAAATGGAGGAATTGATGATGAGCAGACCTTAATTTCAAACTAAAAATAAACAAAAAAAAGAAACATATTAGTATTTTTACATATTAATATACAAGATGAGAAAAAAATTGAAAATAAATAGTCAAACAAAAGCAAAAAAATTTGACAAAAAAGCATTCAACAATAGCTGTTTAATACACCTCTATCTTTACCATCCTTAATAATAGGGTGAAATGAACCACCTTAACAATATCTTTGAGCCATAGTAGAATTTTGTTCGATTCTTTGGATTGATTGAAAGAGCTAATATTTAAATATTAAGAAAGTTGCAACATTAATTTTTCAAATAATTGATTATATATTTTGTGTTTTCAGAGAACCGAAAGTTGGATTGGTGTAACATGTTTGCTTTTGGTGTTAAGCCTCCTTTTATAAAGAACCCAAAACTCTAGCCATCAAAGCTAGTTGACTTCAGGTAAAAACCACAGTACCACACCAAATTTGAACCATAAAGTATAGATACTTTCAATTTTTTAAATGTAACTTATTGTTTTCAATTTGTTCCTTTTAATAATTTCAGCCCAAAGAAATCTTAAAAGAGAGATGAACTACAGCTAAGATTTGAGTGTACCCAAATAAATTTACTTGCTACAAATAATCAACATGATTTTTGTTGAGGAAAACAATGATAACTCTGCCCAATTGATCTCTATTGACTACAAACTATGAATGATTTCAGCAATAAACCAAGCCTTGCCTCAGGCTTTGTAAACTGCAAACGATTTTAGCATATTAAAACTTTGCTTGTTGAGAAGAAATTTGCATAGAGAGAAAATCCATAAAAAACAAGATGACCAAGGCCGTAAATGGAGAGGAAATCCATAAAAAAGAGTAATTAGGCTGAAAACAAAAAGAATTGATTAGAAAAATGTATAACGATTGGAAATGGTAGAAACAACAAAAGGGGTTTAAGAATTTGGGAGAATTTTTAGTGGTGTTTCCTTTTTAAAAATGCCATTAAATACCTTATTTAGCTTCGTTTCCTTTTTAAAATGTCACTAAAATACATTTAAAATAGGGAGTTTTATGTTACTAAAAATAATTTTTTTTGGATTATTCAAGGCATTTTTGGTCAGAAACGTCTTAAATAATCCCTTACAAAAAATTGAATGGGGTTATTCAAGGTGTTTTTGGTAAAAAAATGCCTTAAATAGTCCCTTCTAATTTTTTATTGAGGATTATTCAATGCATTTTTGGCCAGAAACGCCTTGAATAATCCTTTACAAAAAATTGAATAGGGTTATTCAAGGCATTTCTAGCCAAAAATACCTTCAATAATGCCTTTCAATTTTTATGAGGGCATTATTCAAGGCCAAAATCCCCTTTTTTTTTTTTGGATTATTCAAGGTATTTTTGGCTAGAAATACCTTGGATAATCCCTTATAAAAAATTAAATGGGGTTATTTAAGGTATTTCTGGCCAAAAACACCTTGAATAATCTTCTTCAATTTTTATGAGGGGATTATTTCAAGCGGTTTTGGCCAAAAATGCCTTGAATAATATCCTGCTATTTTTATTTGGATTATTTAAGGCATTTTTTGTTAGAAACGCCTTAAATAATCTCTTACAAAAAATTGAAAATGATTATTCAAGGCATTTCTGGCCAAAAACACCTTGAATAATCCCCTCTAATTTTTATTAGGGATTATTTAAGATATTTTTTGAAACACTGAAACAGCTCAGTTGCTTAGAGTATACGATTTTCATGGGTTCAATCTTTTCTTCTAACATTTTGAGGCTTTTTTAAGGCGTCTAAAAATGCCTATTTTTTTGTAAATTTGCATTCAGCAGTGTTTACATTATAAACACCACTATATTTATAAAAGTCAAAGTATATAGCTGCATTTAGGTCAACAAACACCACAAAAATATATTTTTAGTGGTGTTTTTTAATCCAAACAATGCTATATAAGAATTTAATGATGTTTTGTAAAAAACCATTACTAACCTTATAAAAACATAGAACTTTGTGGCATTTATTTAAAAATGTCGCTAAAAAATAGTCACTAAATCTCCATTTTCAAGTAATAAATTGAGAATGGGAAAAAATGGGAAGAATTATAGATGCTAATGATGAAAGGACAGGAGATATTTTTGCTGAACAAGCAAAAGAAACAATTGTTGAAAGGTAAAGCCAATGAAGCCTTCACTTGATACAAAAAGATCCTGTAAATGCTCATTTTCAATGGTCACTATATTGTTCCCAACCAACATTTTAGGTCAAAGATTTTCCTCAACCGCTTCATTTGTGTGCTCCAATTCCTTTGCCACAAGCATTTACAGAACAAAGGATCAACCTAAGCCATTCACTAAGCCGTAAGAGAAAAAAAGTCAAGAAGTATTATTCATTTCCAATGTTTTACGTTAAGTTCTTCACCTTATTGGTCAAGAATCATATGATCTCTATTATTCCTACAAGACCCAGAAAGCCTTCGTACCTAAAATGGTATAATCCACATGTTAAGTGTGAGTTTTATGATAGGGTTAAAAGACATTCCATAAAAGACTATACTACCTCTAAGGATGCAGTTTAAGCTTTGGTTGATGCAGATCCTATAAAATTTAAAGAATTAATTAGTGATTTTGATGATTGATAATGGAAAGTTGTGGGTCAATGATGCTAAAATTGAATCGTCAAATGTGAAACCTTTGGTTGTAAGTTAGAGTGTCATCTTGAGAATATTATTGGGAATGTAAATTTTTGGGTCATATGCATCAAGAGTGTTCCATGGATTTACATCGTCATTTGATAATTTTAATTTCTATTAAATTTTGGACTTATAATTGGTAAAAAGGGGGAAAATGTTAAATTTGAATAAAGCCCTACATAGTTAGGTCCTAAGGTTATAAAAAAATGCTTTGAAAAAAATGAAAAAAAAAAACAACAACAACAAAAAAATGAATGATGAAAAAGATTGAAAAAAAATGAAAAAAAAAATTTTGAGTCTCGTATGAGTTGGCGATTACTATTAGAGATTTGTCAAATACCTAAACTCTCTTTCTTAAGCCTTTCAAATGATTCCATTCAACAACCATAGCCCCTTAAAAGCCATAAAGTTGAATTCATGAACCTTGCTTTCACCTAATAACGTTATGATATCAAAAGATGATATTCTTTTCCAAGGAAATGAACAATGAAACATCTAATTTAAAAAGGAAAAAAGAAGTTTGGATTCTTAGAAGATTAGGCAAATATGACATTTTTCTTAAAAATTCTGATGTGATAATTTGATGTACCAATGTTACACTACAGTTCCAAAAATTTTCAAAAACAAAATCACCTCAAGTCTTGTAAAATGATCATAGACTTACCAACATTTCAGTCATTTACCCAAAATTTAGCCTAGCTCCTGTATTTCTGAAGCATGTTGCTTATACTTACCAACATTTCAACCCTTTTACCAAAAAAGTTAGCTTGACCCATATGTCATTAGGGTTATATTGATCACAAAACTTACCAACCTTTTAGTTATTTACCCTAAATTACCCTGACCCATGCATCTTGAGGGCACGTTGATAAAAAAAAAAGATGTCATTGCCCTTTAGACAATTTGAGCTATGATAAACCCATTTATTCTCTTTTTGGTAAAGTAACAGGAATCATTTGGTACCTTAAACGTGTTCATTCTATATGACATTTTCTCGTTCATTCCACATAACCTTTTTCTTGTAATAACTTTCATTAAGAATGATTTGCTAAAATAAGGCATTTTTCATAAAAATACATTATTGGCAAAATGAATTTAGTATGAGGCATGGAAGGCATGTAAAAATATATATAAATAATAACAAAAAATATAAAAAAAATGATTATGACATCTTGCACTTAGGAAATTCGAATAAATCCAAATAAAGTCCAAACAAATTCAAAGTTTTGAAAAAGGCACAAGGAAAAAGTGCAAAATAGAAAATGCCAAAACAAAACAAAAAACAAAAAAAAATTGTTGAAATGAAAACTTGTATTTGAGATTATTTTCCTAAAAGAATTGCTCTTCAATTTAAGTATCTATACTTGAATTGACAAATGGTCATATTTCATTATTCTTTCACGAATGTAGAAATTTATCCATTGTTACCCTTTTGAGCCTAGTTAAATTCTTTTAAAATAAACCCTAACTAAGGATTACCCCCTACATCAGAGGGTAAAAAGGAACATCTCTAAAGGTTAAGAATAGGGATGTCTGAATGGAATCCCATATGTTAAGGCAAAGGCTAAATATAAAAGTTCACAATAAGATTTAAATCCATTCAGTGAAAAAGGAAAAAAAAAATGAAATGAAGGAAAAAATGGAAAAAAAAAGAAAAGAAAAAAATAATGAAAAAAGAAAATGAAATGAAATGAATGGGTGAAAAGCAAAAAGGAATAGACCTCAGAATGTTACCTTTGAATAAAAAATGATCCTTAGTTTTAAATACCCTTAAATGCTTGTTTTGGGCCTTTCTATCCTTTTCTTTAACAACCTTAAACCTTAGCCTACATTACAACCTTTGAAAAGTCCATACTAGATCAAGCATGGAGGCTTAAAATTGAAGAGTTTTTCTTGAAAAAATGGTCATGAATCTTTTAAGTCCCCATTTATTACATAATTTCCTATTTGGACTGTTAACCCCTTTCAAAAAAATATTTTCCTTTTTTGGATTAGTTTTGAATTTTTTTAAGTATATAGTGTGTTAATAAAAAAATAAAAAAAAAGAAATAAATACAAAATAAAAGTGTGAAAACCCTAAAAAGGGTAATTTAGAGCAAACCTTGAAGGCCACTCCTAATGCTAAATGTGGTAGATGCTAAACCAAGATAAGCCAAACTTTATTGAAAGATCTAAAATATCAAAGTCATAGAAGTTTGAGATGAGTTGATCTAAAAAATCTCAACATTTATCCATTTCCAATAACCTTTCAAAATCTCAAACCCTTACAACTAACCTTGACATATATTAAAATATCGCATTTGGAGACTAAAAAAAATGTTTAATATGTTTGATTTTAAAGGAATTCATGTTTTTGAAAAAAAAATTTATGTTTTATCTATGAGCTTGTATGAAAAAATTATATGCCTCTTTTATCCCTTATAGGTGCTGAAACCCTTTTGAATAAATAGAAATCTCCATATATAGAACCATTCAACCCATTTGAAAAGAATTTTCACCTTTCATTTCTGATAGAGATCACCAATTCTTAAGCATGCAAGCCCAGTTTAACTGGCATAAATGAAAATTAAGCCCAAATTATCTGACATTAATGAAATTTAAGCCATGTGTAACTGGCATGTAAACCCAGATTATCTGGCATCGATGAAGAATTTTAAGCCTAGTTTACCTGGCACCCAATGAAGATTTTAAAGCCTAGCTTAACTGGCTCCTAGTGAAAATTTAAGCCTAGTTTATCTGGCCCTTGATAAAAACTTTAAGCCTAGTTTTCTTGGCACCTAATGAAGATTTTAAAGCCTAACTTAGCTGGTTGCTAGTGAAAATTTAAGCCCAATTTATTTGGCCTTTGATAAAAATTTTAAGCCTAGTTTATTTGGCCTCTGATGAAAATTTTAAGCCTAGTTTTCTTAGCACCTGATGGAGATTTTAAAGCCTAGCTTAGCTGGCTCCTAGTGAAAATTTAAGTTCAATTTACCTAGCACTTGATAAAGATTTTAAGCCCAGTTTACCTAGCACTTGATGAAGATTTTAAGAAGATTTTAAACCTAGTTTTCTTGGCACTTGATGAAAATTTTAAGCTTGGTTTACCTGGCACCTGATGAAGATTTTAAAGCCTAGCTTAGCTGGCTCCCTAGTGAAAATTTAAGCTTAATTTACCTGGCACCTGATGAAGATTTTAAAGCCAGCTTAGCTGGCTCTCAATGAAAATTTAATCCCAGTTTACCTGACATTTGATGAAGATTTTAAACCCAGTTTACTTGCACTTCATGAAAATTTTAAACCCAGTTTACATGGCATTTGATGAAGATTTAAAAACTTAGATTAGTTGGCTCTTAATGAAAATTGAAGCCCAGTTTACCTGGCACTCGATGAAGACTTTAAAGGCTAGCTTAGTCGGCTCCTATTAAAAATTTAAGCCTAGTTTACTTGGCACTTAATGAAGATTTTAAGTCTAGTTTATTAATTCACAGAAAAAAACCTTTGCATTTGCATCAATTGTAAAAGATATTGAATCTGCATGTACATCATGAGAAAGACATTTGCATTCACATCCGCATAAATAAAAAAAAGACATTCGCATTTGCTTCACTCACATTCGTACTTACATTCACATCTACATCACAAAAAAATGACATTCGTACTTGCATGTGCATCATGAGAAAAAATTTGCATTCACATTTACTTTATAAAAAAGGACATTTGCATTTGTATTGCTTGCATCTACATAAAAAAAAAGGGACATTTGCATTTGCATCACTTGCATTTGCATCATGAAAAAGACATTTACATTTGCATTACTTGCATCTGCATCACAAGAAAAATATTTGCATTTACATCACTTATATCTACCTCATAAAAAAGACATTCACATTTGCATCACTTGCATTTACACTTGTATTTGCATCTTAACCAAGGCATTTGCATTTACACTATAAGAAAGAAGTTTGCATTTACATCATAACATATGTATCCTAAGAAAAGGTATTTGTAGAGGCATTTACATAAAAGTAACATTGTCATTTGCATTGTGAAAAAGTCAAATGTATTTACATCAAGCATTCACATTAACATTTGCATTCACGTTGACATTTCCATTAGCATCATTTTATGAGAATAGACATTTGTATCATGATTGCATTTATCAACTTTATAAATATTAGAGAAAAAGAAAGGAATAACATAAAAAGAAAAAGATAGAGATAAAAGAAAACAAAATCTTTTAAAGTTTCAAAGCTTCTGTTTAAAAGGAACCATTTTCAAACAAGATTTTTGAGTTTCAAACCCTTTGTTTAGGAAAAAAAAACATTTTAAATTTTTAAAGTTTTAATGCCTCTGATTGGAGGAGCATTCAAAGATTTTGAGATTTTTAAGACCTTTGGGCATAATCTCTAAGACCTTTAGACATAATTTTTGAGATCTCCGGGCAAAATATTTTAAAATTTTAAAGTTTCAGTGACTCTAATTGAAGAAAAAGCATTTAAAGATTTTGAGATTTATAAGACCTCTGGGTAAAAAATTTTTTTTTAAAATTCAAAGTCTCTGTTTGGGGAGAGTTATTTTCAAAAGTTTCAAAGCCTCTATTTGGGGGGAGCCATTTTTAAAGTTTCAAAGCTTTTGTTTAGAGGGGCCACTTTTTAAGTTTCAAAGCCTCTCTTTGAGGGGAGCAATTTTCAAACAAGTTTAATAAAAAATCTTTTTCAAAAGCATTATTCAAACAAAATTGTTGCCTATATCTTTGCATTATTTTTTATTATCAGAAATATGCAAAGAGGGATAGCTGTAAACACCAAATTTTATCAAGGACATTTTTATCATGGTTGAATAAAACCCATTTAAAGCCTATAAAAAGGCCCTTTCAAGAGCTCATAAAATGCATCAATATTTAAGCCCGTAACAAACAAAGAAAAAAAAGACCCATATGATTACTATCAAACTTTTTCGTATGAGATTTATATGGATGATACCTATTCACGTATATGTATGAAAAATATAGAATAAATAAAATGGGTAAACCCCAAAATCAATCTTGGTCAAAATTACATAAAACTTGATTAGCATGAATAGAACTAGGGTTAATCTTCAAAGTTCAAAGTCTAATTAAAATCAATGTGGTTTAAAATCAAATTTGGTGATTTTTAAAATACTAAACATTTTTATTGCATTGGGAGAAGAATAAAATTACCAAAATACCCCTATAAAGGATATTTTTATAATTTGACCTTCTCGAGTTTATATTTTTATAAAACTTTTCAGATCTTAATTTCATAATATTTCATAATTTTTTGTGCATTTAAAATTACAGCTGTACCCCAAAAAGTGTAAAATTACCAAAATACCTTTATAAGGGTTTTTTGGTAATTTGACCTTTTAGATCTTGGATTTTTATGAAAATTTTAAGATATTAATTATATAATATTTCATGATTTTTGGTGTATTTGAAATCATAGCAGTACCTCAAAAAAAGTCAAATTACTAAAATACCCTTATAAAGATATTTTTGTATTTGACCTTTTTGAGCTTAGATTTTCATGAAACTTTTCAGATCTCAATTTTATAATATTTCATGATTTTTGGTGTTTTAAAATCCAAAAATGAGCATTGAAATAGTGATTTCTAAGAAAATGGCCTAAATATCGAAAACTTTACACTATGGGTAAAATAGTCATTTCATGTCTTTGGAGGATAAAAATCCAACTTTTGTAATGAATAATATGGACCATTGAATCTTTTATTAATCTTGATCTAATGGTCAAAGGTGGCTCCTTGAAACAATGAAAGGAAAAGCTTTGACCCTTGGATGAAATCTCATCAAATGGTCTATATTTATCAAGAATGAAATCTTTTCTTTGAGTTGACTATTAAAGGGGGCTATTGGGTTCGATTAAAAAAAGGAGAGGGATGAAGGTAGGGAAGAAAAATGGCCAAACACATAAAAATGGGAAGGGAAAAAAGCTGTTGAAAAAAAAAGAAGAAGACAAATAGGAAGGTGAAAGAAGAGGAGATAAGAGAAAGAAAAAGAAAAGGGGTTGCCAAAAGAAAGGGCTAGAGGGGAAGCTATTGAAGGAAGAACGAAAAGAAAGCTACCAACAGGAACAGAGAGAGAGCTATCGAAAAGAGGAGAGAGGAAGCAAGTCAAGGTAGAAGAAGGTTCCAAGTTGACCTTCTTTGTTTTTATCATATGGTATCATTTCAATTTTTTTTCTTTGTTATTTTTAGCTACTGCCATGTTCTCATTTGTATAATTTAGTTGTTGACTGAATTGGGTTCTTTTTCTTTACACACCATATACATTTTCAACTTGACTTCATGGAAGTTGTGGTTAATGCATTTCTAAGTTGATTTGTTTGATGTTATGTTATGCTTGGCCATTGCATTTTAGATATTCATTGAATTTAATGGTCTTTATGGTGTGATGAATGCTAGAATTTCTTTTTCTATTTTAGTTTCTTCACTTCTTAATAGTATTGTTTCACCTAGCTCAAAATCATGTCTTATTCTTTTTTTTGGATTGTTTACAACTTTACAAAGTTTTGAAAAGATGCTGAAATTTTTATAATAAGGCTTACTTTCAGGTATGTTTTATATCTTCATTATATTTCTTTAATGTTGTTTCAAATATGATTATAATTTAAATCCCATGCATTTTCCTTTCATTGCTAGTTTGGTTAAATTTCCATGTTCACTTTGATTTTTATGCAATTTAGTTTTTGCACTTTAATTATTTTTTTAATGCAAATTCGTTCTTCATTTATTAATAATAAATCAAATAAAATTTCTCAAGGATGATATTTTAGAGAAATCTAAATAGTGATTTTCCAAAATGTCTAGGTGAGGATATTTTTCTAAAAATACTACCAAAGTAATGGAGTATTTAGGAAAATATTCAATAAAAAAGGTTTCATTTGTCAATTTTTTTTAAATTTTGATAGATGTTAATAATAATGTATAATGACTTCTTTTAGTAATGAAATTGATATAATTAAAGTTTAAAAATTAGAACAAAAAATATATATAATTAATTAAGTAAGAAAGGACAAAGCAAATAAAAATTTTTGGGGATGGGATTCTAAGAAATTCCGAGTAAAGATTCCTAAGAAATCCATAGTGAGAAAAATTTTCTAAAATATCGGCAAAGTATTGTGGTATTTAGGGAAATTTTCAATAAACTTTTTTATTTACTTTGTTCCTTTCAAAATTGTTGGTGATAATTGGAAAATTAAAGATTAAAACATAATAAGTGTTATATTTTTTGTATGCATATTCTACTTTATTGTTTGCATTACATAATTTTAAATGCAAATAAAAGTCCTCGATGATGGGACCTCAGAAAGTCTTGGTAGCGATTTCTAAGAATTCCATAGGTGAGAAAAAGTCTTCTAAAAATTGTCAAAAGATTGAAATATTTAGAAGCCTTTTTTTAATACGAAAGATTTCTATTTTATCATTATTCTCAATTTGAGTAATTTTATATGAAAATATACATTTTTGGAAATAAATTTATTTATAGATAATGATATTATTACATGATTTTAGAGTAAATGAAATTTTCGATGATGGGACTTTGGGAAGTCTGAATAATGATTCATGAGAATTACCTAGTTGAGAAAAAGCCTTTTAAAAATTGTCAAAGTATCGAAATATTTAAGAAGTTTTTTTTCAATATGAAAAAATTTTCATTTTATAATATTTTCTTTAACTTGAACAGTTTTTCTTACTAAAAAGGAGAATGTTTTTAAGAAATAAATGTATATGTGGATAATTATATTATTACATGATTTTCAATTTTTTTTTAAAAAACAAACAAAAAATTTCCAAGGATGAGATCCTAAAAAAATCAGAGTAGTGATTCTTTATAAATCTTTAGGTAAGAAAATTTATCTAAGATGCCGCCAATGTCTTGGAGTATTTAGATTAATTTCCGATAATGATTTCTCGCTCTTTTAAATGGCATAAAAATGAGTTTAGGAAAATACTATTTGTTTTTTAGATCATAGATATCATATTTTATGTTTTTTTTCAAAAATAAATATGAACTGTCAAGGATAAGATTTTTGAAAATTTCAAGTAGCGATTCTTAAAAATTCCTTAAGTAAGATGGTTCCTTTTAGTATTGCCAAAGTATTAGAATATTTCTAGGAATTTATCAATATATGGTTCTTATTTATTTTTCAAGCTTATTAAAAATAAAAATATGTTTTTAAAGAAAATTAAGAAAATTAATTTTTAATACCAAAATTAAGATCATTTATGTCAATATTAAAAGATAATGCATAATTAATTGGTACCATTTTTAAACAAGCATTATAGGGGTGCTAATCATTTTTCATGCGTAACTGATTCTCGAACTCAAATTATTTTTGCAGACCTTAAAATTATCTTTTTAATAAAGTTTAATTAATTTTAAAATTTTATTAAGAAGGTAAGTTTTAATAGGTGGCCAATCACACCTAGCCAAAAAAGATTGGTGATGGCACTATTTCTTTTATTTTTCCAAATTTGTCTAGCGGTCCCTAAAACCATTACGACACCTTTAATTTTATTTTTGTTATGATTATTTTATAAATGTAAACACATGCTTAATTGTAAAGTAAAATTTGTAGATACTTTAGATCTCTTTATCTTATTTTATGATGTATCTTTTTATTTAAAATTGAATTGGTGAGCGCAACTTTTATATCTTTCATTTTTTTTAGAAATTTTGGTTTTAATCTTTTTCTCTTTTGATTGGCTTTGCATTGAATTCTTTTTGATCAACTCATAATTTTTGTTAGATCATTTTTACCTTTGTGTGCTACCTCAAATAATCTTGATGGTAATCTTTCTAGTAGATGAAAGGGATTATTATGGTATACTACAAATAAATGTTTTGGCTGCAGGAATACTAACAAAATAAGAATGACCAAATGTTTCTTTTTATTTTTATTTTCTATTTTAACATTTTACTTTGATACTTAGAATGCTACTATTATAGCAAAAATTTTGGTATGTAGTGATTTAAAGTTTAACTAAATATTATAGTTAAATGCAAATAAATATTGATAGCACTTTTGTGTAGCATAATTTAGGATTTTTACCATAATTTAATTCTTAAAATTTTGTTTGTTTATTGGATTTTCATTTTTTTTAGCATAGAGGCTAAATTCATTCATGGTGTAATAAATCTAGGTTACACAAAAAAAGAGGAAGCACACATGACTATTGCCTCATTTCCCCACACTAAATAGAAACCTTCGAAAGATTATATGCTAAATCATTTACCTTCCTATTAATATGTTTGAAAGAGCACTTTTGAAAACTAGTAGCTAGTTCTCTGATGTCTTGTATCAAACTTTATCCTACAAAGAAATACTTAGTTTGAACAATTTCCTTTAAAGCTATTAAAGAGTCACTTTCCACTAGTATTTTTCTCCACCCCTTGATCTTAAGCCACCTATAAACACCATCTAATTGCACTCACTTTTTCCATTAAAGGACAATTTATTTGGCCTTCCTAGCCATTGTAGAGAAGATGATATTTCTATTTACATCCTAAACATTGCTCTTAAGCTTGCCTCATTCATGCAAACAACAATTGGGCATCAACATTTAGTTTGAGCACATCTTGTTCAGAGGATGCCAGTAAATCTGTTGGGTGTTTGAGTTACTAGCTTTCTACCATCCTATCATCTTTCGTGCCATACATCTTGCTTGGCCCTTCATGTTCCATAAGTTAATAATTTTTCAAGGTGAACACATGAGTTTCTATTCATCTATAACAACCAAATGCACAGCATGTAGGTCTTTATAGCATCTGTTTATGTTTCAATGCTAAAAACTTACAACCAGAATTCTTCAAAAATGTTATGATGAGGTATGGAGTTAATTGTCATGTCTAGCTCTTCCTATACCTTTCTGTTAAGACAACATTTAACAAAAATATGATACCATGATTCCTCATAGCTACCACATACTAAACATATGTTTTCTAGATGCAAACTTATTCTAATAAGTTGACTATTTGTTGGCAAATAGTCATGTATAAGTCTTTATAAGTAGATTTTCACCTTTGGAAACACTTTAGCCATCCATATGATTTTTAGATTGGATGCCGCTGATCTCGGTTTGGACACCTTCTTTTTAGCACCCTCTTTGCTTGAAAATAGGTTGATTTTACAATAAAGTTCCTAAATAGTGTGTCATTCCATATGAGAGTTTTTCAGTGCTATATTTGCTTAGTGGTATACTTACTATTCTTTTTGCATCCTCAAAAGAGAACATCTCCTCTATGATCCCATTCTTTCATTTTGGTGATTCTTAATCAATTAAGAAAGTTACCCTTATTGGTATAGGCTGATATTCCTCGAAAGTTTCAACTTTATAGTGTTGTGGTTTGTTCACCTATCTATCTTGCCAAATATCCATTTTTGACTCATCACCAATCCTCCATCTCATACCATTTACAATATATCCCTAGTATTCATAATACTATAAACAATAGTTTTTATCTGAGGTATGGTTAAAAAAGCAAAAAATTATATTTTTGGCCCTATAAAAAATTGAGTATAGGCAAATATACAATGGTGGCATGGCAAAATTCTATCTTAGGCAGATAGAGCTATATTTATCCAAGCAATAGCATAATCAATTCCATCATACATTATGTCTTACTTTCAATTGCCAAAGAGATTTACCAACCAACTCATAAGCTTAATGGTTGGTTTTTAGTAAGGTGATATTGAATAAAATAAGAGGATTTATTGGTGTAAATGAGAGCCTACGTGTTGGTCTAAGCTAGATTGTGGCCTTGGATTCAGGGATTTGGAGGCATTCAATTTGGCTTTATTAGCCACACAAGGATAGAGGATTGTCCAAAATCAAAACTATTTATGTAGCAAAGTGTTGAAGGCTAGGTATTTTCCAAGTGGCTCTTTTCTAAAGGCTAAAAAAGGCACAACTCCTTTGTATTTTTGGACTAGTCCATTAGTTTAATCTTACATTCGACCTTTGTATTGGAACTAAAGAACATTACAAATTGTCTATGTTAATTGCTTGTCCGGAAGCTACTTCATAGTCCTTTAGGATCTACCTCAACTTCTCTCATTCACTTTCTTTTGCCTTTATAAAAAAACAAAAAAAACTATCATTTATAAAAATAAAGTGGGAAATTTTGGGGCCATTTCTTCGAATAGCAACTCCTCTCAGCTTTCTTTCTTTCTCAACTTTTTGTAAATGACAAGATAGACCTTTAACACATAGGAGAAATAGGTATGGCTAAAGTGGATCACCCTATCTAAGTCCTCATGATGGAACAATCCTACCACATTGTTGATTGTTAATTAGAATTGAATAAGTCACATTACATATACACACAATGATCAAAACAATCCATCTTTTTGAAAATCCCATCCTCCTCATTATTTCCTCAAGTTATTGCTGTTCCACCCTATCATATACCTTACTCATGTCCAGCTTGATCGCCTTGTGATAACTTCATCCACCTTGTTTGATTCGCATGTAGTGCATGGTGATAACCTTATATTTTATAGCTATTTATATATCATTAAAGAGTTAAAATTTTAAAATTTTTCTTGATTTTTGGTCAATAATAATGTAAATTGGTGATGTTTAAGTTTGCATGGAGAAATTTATTACTTTAAACTTAAACACCAAATCCCATGCACCATGCGAAAATGGCAAAATATGGTTATGAAATCAAAGATATGATCCATGCAAAGGTGACAAGCAAGTCCAGCCTATCAAGAATCTGAATCAAGAATCCATGGAGATCCAAAAGATATTCTGCCATTTACTAGCATGAATGCAAGAATAAATTGTTTGATCTCCTAATGAATACCATGATTCATGCAAAATCAAGGAGATTTGGTATTTTAATGATGATTTGCTAAATCACACAATCATGGATTTTAATAATTGATAGTTTGCTCTCTCGGATTGCAAATATTGGGAAACGATGGTTTAAATGCAAAGAGTAAATTATTGGAGAATCCCATGATTTATGCAAATCAAGAAAATTAGGTTTTAAATGCTAATTTGCTGATAATTAAGCGAAATCTTTTTGTAGACACCCATTTGTGTCTGGGTCAACCAGACTAATTTTATTTTTGTTATTAGTATTATTATTATTATTATTATTATTATTGGCTATCATTGTTACTAGTATTATATTATAGTGTATTACATTGTATTATTATATTATATTATATTATATTATATTATATTATATTATAGTCTGTATGTTATTATTATTATTTTATTTTTATTTTCTTTCTTTTTTTCCTCAACTTACAATTGAATATGGAAATGAAAATCTGGATTTAGCCTAGTCAATGGAATTTAATCCACAAAATCAATGGTTTTAATTCATAATCAAAGGATTTTCAGATTCAATCTAGCCTAAAATCATACTTGGACAGAATCTAATCCTAGAATTCAAGCCTAGATTAGTTCTGTCCAATCCTTAATACCCTTAGTAAAGATACCATAAATTGGATGCAAGAGAATTGAACAATACACAGTTGATTTTGGGAACAGGGGAAGAATTGGTAAACAATCTAGTTGTTACAATTTTGGAAATGGGTTTTGGGTAGTAGGGTTTCTAGGATTTTGTTTCTAAACTATTTGGGAATTTTGGGTTTAGATTTGGATTTTTGGGGGTTAGAATTGAAATTTTGAGAAGTTTGTAAAGGGTTCTAAAGAAATCTGTAAAAATATGAGAATTTTTTGGTTTTTTCTGGAGAATCTGGGGTTTTGGGATGAACATTTGATTTTTCGATGAAGTTTGAATTTTTCGATGGGATTCTAACAATTTTTTCAAAAATTGATGAACTTTTCCAATTTTCGACGGTGTTCTTGGGTGGATTCTAGAGAGAAGAGAGAGAAAAGTAGGGTTAAAGAGAGAGAGAAAGAGCAGAGGGCTTTTGAAGGAAAAAAATGCAAAACTTGACTTATATACCATGCCTACACGATGCCGTTTTGAAAAGCCCTAAACCCGTGCATAGACCCGTTGACCCACATGTCGACCTGCGTGCTAACCCGACTCAATTGCATGTTTTTGTTTTTTCATTTTATTTTTATTTTTTGATTTTATTTTGTAATTATTTTATATTTTTATTTTATATTTTATTGACTTTTATTATCTATTATTTTGTAATGAGCAATTTATTATTTGTTAAATATTTTATAAAATTATTTTTTATTTAAAAAAAAGAAACAATAAAAAATAAAAAAAAGAAATACAAAAAGAAATCTTTTCAAATAAATTCATGAATCTTATCAAACTATTAAAGAATTTTCAAAGATTTAAATTTGATGGAATCCACCAAACTATTGAAAAATTTCATAAATTAGTTTTCAAAAAAACAAAAAAAAAAATTATCCTACCAAACTAGTAGAGAATTACTTCCTAAATTAAGTATTACCAAACTATTGAGAGACTTCATGAACTTTTTTAAAATAATAAAAATTTCAAAATATTTTTAAATAAAATCTCATCAAACTATTAGGAGATCTACATCAAAGTAAATCCTACCAAACTATTAAGGACTTTACTAATTTTTTCTAAATAAAATATATTAATAAATCCGACGACAGAGCTTCTGTAGGGTGAAACCCTAGTTTCCATAAATATTTTTGAAATGAGAGAATTATCTTAAATTGCTACCAAACTATTCAAGTAATTTTAAGATTAATTCTCAATATTAAATATTTTGGTAAATCACAAACATGTTTAAGGCTTAGATAATTTGAAATCAAACTATTACCATCTTTTGATTGGTGTTGTAGAGGTGTTATAACCTTCCTCATACGTAACCGCACTCCCGAACCTAAAATTTAGTTTTGTGAATTATAATTTACTATTTAAAGATACCTAAGTCAATCTCGAAACTCTTTTTTAAATGGGACAGATTTAATCAGATGACCAATCACACCTAAACAAAAAAGATTGGTGGCAAGTCTTCTAATTCATGTCTAGCGGTAAGTCCACGGATCTATATATTATGACATCTTTCTTAGATAGCAAATTATAGGTAGCAATGGTATTGAAGGTAAGAGTAAGATTAAGACCAATCACATTCATAGATAATCCCTCAATTAGTGAAAATGTAATTGATTACCTGCCAAAGTCAAGAGTGTCCAGATTCATCCCTTTTTGGTCGAGCCTTGTATTATAAATAGGCCATGCATCTCACTTGTAAATCATGAAGGGGATTCCACAACTTTTTCTTCTCCCTCTTTCTCTTTTCTTTTCTTTTTACGGTTTCATTTAGTTTTTTTTTTTGTAAATTGGCCAGGGTTATAGACTAGCCTAGATCTTTTGTAATTTCTTTTACTCTTGGCTAGGGTGACAGACTAGCCATAGTTTAATTTTCCAAAGCTCTTTCTTTAAATATAAGTTTATTTTCACTCAAATCTCTCTTACTCACTTTACATTTACATGCACAACTTTCTTTTTCAAGCTTTCAAGATTCAACTTTGTTCTTTTATGCTCTTTTACTTTCGGCTAACATTCAAGCTTTCAACTTTCTTTTGTTTTCTAGTATAAGAGGTCTGCCTTTTAAGCTACCAAGTGACAGTTGATTAGTTTGGCTTTTGGCTTGTACGTTTATAATTTTCATTCTTTCAGTTTTGCTATCAACCAATAGACCTTTTGATTTGTCTAAGTATAAAGTTAGAAAAAACTTTTTTTGGTACTTGGTTTTGGTCCCCAACATAGTCCTCATGAGATCGACAATCTTACTCGCACTTTATCACTTGGTAACTACCTGTGCACTTGTAACCTCATAAAAAAAAACATTCACATGGTTTCAAAAGACACTATCACGTTGTCAAAAATTGATCTTCCGGCCACGAAGGCACTTTGAATTTCATTGATGATCTCTAGCAAGACATTTTCAGTCTATTTGCGAGCACTTTTGAGATTAATTTGTAGATCACGTTGTACAAACTGATAGGTCTGTAATCCGCGATGGAACTTGGGGCTTTGATCTTCGAAATCAGCACCAGATTTGTATGGTTAATGTCTTGTAATGTTATTCAATCCATCCAAAATTATTTTTGTAATGTCCTTCCCTATAATATGCCAATGTTTCTAAAAGAACATTTCAGTTAACCTGTTTGGCCCAGGTGGTTTACCTGGATTCATCTAATGCAGTGCTTTTTTGACCCCAACTTCCACAAACTCCCCATCCAAGAATCTATTCATTTAATCTATGACTTTAGCACCCATATCGCCACAGAAAGTATTAAGTGTCTCCCCTCTTATTGTCGTGAAAAGAGCCTCAAAATATCGCAGGAATAATATTTCAATCTCCTTCGTTTTGTCGCACCATCGCCCACACTCATCCTAGACTCTAGATATAGCATTATTCCTCCTTCTTCTCGTGGCCACACAATGGAAATATCTTGTGTTTCTGTCTCCATCTCTTAGCTATAATTTTTTTTTATCTTTGGAGCCAAAAAATCTTTTCCTAATGTAAAAGGTTAGATAATTCATTGTGGAGTCGATCTCTGCTTACAGGGTCTAGTTAATGCCGCACAATCTCTCTTTGCTTGTGTTTTATGCGAGACTTTAAGTCCCCAAATCGTGTATGGCTCCATTTACATAATTCACCTCCACAACCCTTCACCCACACACTCAAATTGGCAAAGTTTGACTGCTGGTTTTGCTTCTATTCTTGATCAATAATGTTCTCCAATTCTGCATGGTCCACCACATGTTTTCAAAACGAAATGGTCTATTCTCTCTCCCAACAGTTCTGTTTGGTTGATGTAGACAGAATAACAATGGCACATGGTCAAAGGTCGTTGAGATGAGGTGCCTCTCCAGCAATGATGGGAACCTGGCTAAGAAAAGCTCATTACATAAACCACGATCCAGCCTTTCTAGAATTTCTTCTTCGTCAACCCTTCTTGCCCATGCTAGCCTTGGTCTTGCCACTGGTATTTCTATGAAGCCACAATGATGAACAGCTTCTCTAAAATTTTCAATCTACCATGTAGGATGTTGACTACCTCCTACCTTTACATCCTTTGCCAAAAGCTTATTAAAATCACCAACATAAAGCCACGGTAATGAAATTCTATCCCTTAGAGATTTTAACAATTCCCACGACTCGACTCTTCTATGGGTTTCCGGCCTACCATAGAAACCGGTAAATCTCCAGTCCCTCTTGTCATTTGCTCCCTTTATTTTGATATCAATTTGGCTAGTAGATAAAGATGGTAAAGTAACATCCACTTCATCTGTCCACAAAAGAGCGAGTCCGCTGCTTCTATCTGCATTGTCTATTGCAATAATGTTATCGAAACCAATCCCGTACCTCAACCAGTCCATCTCGTTCCTTTTCCTTTTTGTTTCTAAAAGGAACACAATTTGGGGCTTATTCTCTATGACCAACCTGGTCAGTTCATGAACTGCACGGGGTGCCCCCAGCCCCCAGCAGTTCCACAGTAAACAATTTATTGTTGTCGATTGGATTGGCTCTCCTTGCCGATGTTTCGTCTTCTCTTAAGTCATGGACACCATCTCCCCCATGCCTTTAGGCTTCTTATTTGCATTACCCTTCACTATATCAATGATCTTATGGTTCTTCCAATTCCGCTTTCTAACCCCCTGCATTAAAGAACGACCATGGTTCCGTACTTTTGTATTTTTCCATTTGCTTTGGCCACTTAAGACCATAATTGGCACCTCTGTTAAGGAGTTCGATTGGGCCTTAGTTGCTCTATTCCCAAAGGAAGCCTCAGCATTATATGGGTTGTCAGATCCTTGGCCCATTTGAGCATTTTCCTCGGCTTGATCATAACCACCTTTGTCGCCAAAGTCGATATTTGAAGCCCAAGCATTATCCCCACTCTTCTGCCTTGAATTATGGGTATATCTCCTATCAGCGCCACTATCTTCCATGCAAATCTCGCCTGCTAATTTCTCCACCAATCGGGTCTCTGTCAAATTGTCCATAATACCTTTTCTAGATTAAGGAAAATCATCATTCTGTCCATTGCCTTCCATGGTCTGCAAGTTTTTGCTGTGGTATTCCTGATCCTCGACGATGACACGTATTTTGAGACTCTGATTGGTTTGGATCTGTCTTCATGGACTTTGAAGACCGTGGTATTCAACAACTAATATAATTTAAAGGTCAAATAACAATATTATATTTATTTTAATTATTAAATATAATAATTTTATAATATATAAGTAATTACTATTAAAATTAGTTGTATTCAACAAATAATCTTCTAAAGTATTTTATAAACAAAATTTAAAAAATTATACGAAATAATTTATTTATGAACAATTATACTTATATTATTTTTGTTATATATAAAATTAACATTCAAAATCAAACTAATTACATCAAGTCATATCATGCCATGTCATGTCATGTTATGTTAATTAGAGGAAAGAAAAAAAATTTTAAAAAATGAATTTGAAACCGCAATGTTAAGTTCAATTCGGATTAATTTTTTTTTTATTCAATTCGAATTAAATTCGGTATTAAATATATATTAGGTTTAAATCAAATTTTGGATCAAAAAGTAAAAAATCAAAAAAATTAAATCGAATCGAATTATATATTTTTATTAATTTTTATATATTTTTTAAATTTTTATAAAATGAAAATAATTATTTTATATCTAAAATTATTTAAATATATTAAAAATTCATATTAAAATAATATATAAAAAAATTTAAAAATCGATAAATTAAACCAAACCACTAAAATTCAGTTCAAATCAAACTGATTTATATGAAAAGTTGTTTTAGATTTAAATCAGATTTTAAAAATTTATGATATTATGCATTATTTAAAACTATAATCAAATTCGACTCGATCCGAACCGTTATTATTCCTAATGTTAATAACCTTATGCCATTTTCATTTGTTATTGTACATTTGAAATATTTACTATTCAAAAGGTCAAGTATTTAAATAAGATTAAAACTATGTCTAAATAATTTAGATATTTTAGAAGTTTTTTAAAGTTTTAAGATTAAATCATTATGTCAATTAAGTAATTAATATCAATAGTACTTTTTTTTACATAATCTTAAGTGATGACGGTAATGGTGAGTCTTTTTTTTTAATTATCTAGTGATTTGCTCATTTTTAATTTATTACTAATAAATAATGTAAACGATTACGATTGTATGAAATATCAATATGAATAATTAATAATAATTTAATAGTTACTATATAAAATGTTGAAAACAAAAAATTACTGATAAACTTTTATCATGAGCAAAATTAATTTTATATTTAACATAACATAATATTATATCATTTTGTAGCTAATCGTAATTTCATATTATTAGTAAATTACTTTTAAGTCATTTAATTTTAAAAGTTAACAAATTAAATATGAAAAACCAAAGTTAAAAATTAAAACCAAACTAATTACATCAAAGTCATATCTTGTTGTGTTATGTCATGGCATGCCTACAGTCTTATGTCATCTTCGTTTTTTATTATTGTACATTTGTATTATTTGCTATTCGAAAAGATCAATTATTTAAATCAGATTAAGATTATATCTAAATAATTTTGATATTTTAAAAAAAATTTTAAAGTTTTAAAATTAGACCATTATGCTAATTAAGTAATTAATATCAATAATAGTTTTTTTTTTACATTATTGTACTATTTAGTGATGACTTTGATAGTGAGTCATTTTAAAATTATCTATTTATTTATTTATTTATTTTAAATTAATTATTAATGACTAATGTGGACAAATACGGTTGCATAAAATATTGATATCAATCACTAATAATAAATTAATAGTTAATGTTTGTAATTTTAAAAATAAATACTAAATATCAGTCAACAAAAAAATTATTAAAAAATTTTTATCATGAGCAAAGTTAATTTTATATTTAACATAATATAATTTCATATTATCTTTTTGGCCAATCATAAATTCATATTATTAACAAATTAGTTTTAAATCATTTAACTTTGATATTTTAATTTCTACATAATTTTAATTATATTTATTTGATTATAAAAGTTAACAAATTAAATATGAATAACTAAGGTGTTAAACTCTAATGATTTAAGGGTTAAACTTGAAAATTTTAAAATCAAATTTATTCAAATTCAACATGATCCAAAACAAAATTAATTTAAACCTGAATTGATTTGAATTGAAATACATTAACCTAAAATGATGTTATTTTCCTTGATCCAAATGTTTCTTGATCTAAACTCAACCTGATCCAAATTCAAAATAATTTATTTTTTCATAATTCAAAATGATCCGACTTAAAATATTTTATAGGAACCTGATCCAACCTATCCGTTTGCCACCTCTATGATGATTGTTTTTACTACTTATTAGGTCACAAGAATCAAATAAAATGCAAGACCCGACAGGTTTTCAACAAATGAAAGGACTGGCTTTCCTAGAGTAAAAATAGTTAAAATGCCCACACTTTGACTCAACGAACTCTAATTTTCTTTTTACTACAACAACTACGACTTGTGTCAACCTTGTCATTTCTGTAAGAACTGCAGCCAAATTCCATTATTTGTTCCTGTTTCTGTTGTTGACGGCAAAAATATTTTTTTGAGATGTAGGTTATGACTTTAGGTTTATATCTATGGGTTTAGAGGTACTTAAGGCAAAAACTAATTTGATAAAAGTGAAACAGAGGTTTAAAAGAATTCAAAAAAAATTTTAAGAAGAAAATCGATTCTGACAATCGATGGTCAGTGATTGATCCTCGAAATCTGAAAAAATGGCTCCGAAATTTGGATTTTTGTTTGAAGATGGTATGGGTTAGAGAGAATGTGTGTTTGAATAAAGAGAAAAAAGAATAAAATGTACCAAAAAAGAAAAAAAATATTTTGGACCTACCTTTTGGTCATATGACCAATAAAAAATCAACGTCATTATTTGTTAAATATAAATCATCTTAATATTGTCTTGTTAGCATGTTTAATATTAAGAAATTAACAATGTTAATGATTGAATCAAAATTTAAAATCATAAAAAGTTAAAAAAGTGTCACTATAAAAATTATTATATAAAAACTAAATTTGCAAAGAGTAATAGCACAATTTGACTCTTTATAAAACAAAGAACAACAACAAAGTACAGTGTAATACGCTAGTTTAATAATTGAACTTATATTTATTTAGCTCATTCGATGATTTGGTTTTGATTCTTTTTAATAAAATATAATAATTAATGAATAACATATTTACAATTTATCAATTATTTTAATTATTTGAAATAATCAAAAAAATTTTATTTAAATGTTTAATTATCCAAAAAACTATTGTGTGCCATTTCTTAAATGATTATTTTTATTATTTAATTTATTCAATTATTTTTAATCTTACTCTTTTATCAGTTAGCAAATATTTAATTTGTTATTGTTTAGCCCCAAATTTGATAGGATCAATCTTATCCAATTGGATCAAATCTATTAGGTCTAGGTCTGATGCATTTATGCTCTTTTCCTTTTTTTTTTTTACTTATTAGATATCCAATAAAAATAACATTTAGAATTTAATAATGATTTATTTTTGCCTAACTTAGGTTTTTTTATTTTTATATTATCAAATAATTAAATTTTGTCATAATTTAGAAATAAAACAAATCAAAATAACAAAATAAATAAATAAAATAAAATAGAAAACACAAAAAAACCAAACCCCCAACAAATAGTTAAGAGTGCTTGTGGATTAGTGTGTTGGTTGTCTAACTGGGTCAAAAGATTCGATTGCTTTCTTTTTGTCTCGACTATTTAATGTCAAAATCATTTATTATTATTATTTTTTTTTTCATCCTTTTTTTTTTCTTTTACCTTATTTTTTCTTTATTCCCTTTAAACTCTCAAGAACTTGAGCAAAATTTTCTAATTTTCGATGAGTTTTCCTAATTCCCACTGGTTTTTTGTCGATGTTGTTGCAATCCTCGCTAGTGATTGTTATTGTCGGTGCTTGAAATCAAGAAAAAAAAATTCTTTTTTGATTCTCTTCAACCTCTTATTCATTTCTAAGTAATTAGATTTTCGAAAAATTTCCTAGATCGGCCTAGATCTAAGTCCAACATTCTAGATCTCCACCTTTGACTTTTTTAGATTTCCACCACTAAAATAACTCCTCCTTCCGCTATGTTTTTCCTTCCTTTCTGATTTTTCTCTATCCTTAATTTTAATCTCAAAACAACAAAATCTTGGAAAAACTTCAAAGTAAACTCGAAAGCAAAAACAACCACTACCCGAAAATTTTTTTTACCATTTGCTTGTATTTTCTATTGTTGTGCTCAATGAATTTTGAAAATTGTGAGGCACTTGATCTATGATTCAAATATGTTTGATCTAAAAAAATTTTGTAGATCTGTTTTTTAATTCTAGGTTATTTTTAATTTTAACTAAAAAAATCCCTTCAATCGAACCCTACAACTTTCTTTGTTATTTTTTGTGACTTTTTCCTATGGAATGCTTGTGCTTTGTTTTTGCTTTGTCTTATTTGGTAGTCAAATTGTGGTTTTTTCTTGCGTGAATTGTGTTTGTTTTTGGATTATCATTGTTGGCTAAAAATGAGATTGTCGAATTGTGTGTAATTGTCTTATTCTTTAAATTTTAAGAAAATTTTAATTTTTGTTCTTTATATTTTAAATTATTTTTTATTAAGAGTTAAATGATCATTGTATAATATGAAAGAGTTAAATAATTATTGCCTAACATTGAACACTCAATCAACTAAATCTCTTGGATAATGATAACATTTGGTATCTTTTGCAAAATCATCGTAATAATGTAATCATATAAGTGATTTTATTATTAAGGTGATTTTATCATTTGGCCTTTGAAATTTATTTATTTTGTAGAAAGAGAAAAATTTTCATTCAATCATGAAATGCTACTTATCTAGTAAATTTTTTTAATTAATTAATTAAAGAATTTTTAAGTGACAAACTGGTTACTATCATGTGAATTAATAATATTATTTTATTTAATTATATAATTAATTAAATGTCACTTGTCAATTGAAGATAAAACACTTGGTTTGACCAATCAAATTTCACCAATGAGTCATCAGTTTTTAACTTTAATTAAACTACAATTGTTTAAAGATAAAATCAAAGAGGTTAAGTTCTCTTGAAACTCTCTATCTTATCTAGCAAGCAACTTTAAATACAGTGATTTCCTAGTCACAATTCACAATTCATAGTTCTGGGGAAAAAAAAAAGGATTTTGGAGAATTCGAAGGACAAAGTATTTAAGTTCCAAGAATTGTCAAGAAATTGCTTTTCAATTTTATTCCTTCTAAAGAGAGGAGATTAATTATGTTTATTCAAGATCAAGTCAATAAGACTCGAAGCATTCAAAAATAAGTCTTAATGACCCTTGAAGCATTTAAGGACTAGTCTGCCTAACCCATGAAGTGGATTTTTTGTTGAAGAAAAGAATCATAAGATTTTCTTTGTAATAAGAATTTCCAAATATTGTAATTTCCACAAGTCTGATAAATAAATTTATTATTTGTTTTTCTTGTCTTATCTTCAATGTAAAATTTGTGTCTATAAATTTTTAGCATGCTGGGTGGGACAATCTCTACCCTTCATCTCTTTTTTCAAAAGTTCCAGTTTTAAGCAACAATGGCTCCTAAAAAGAATTCTACTGAAAAGCCAGCTTTTAAGCCTGTTCAAGCAAACCATGTAGTTTTCCTTAGCTCATTAGTAAGCATTGATGTTGCTATTCACCCTTATGGCATTAGAAGCAAGACAAAAGCTTTTCAAGAAATTTATGTTTAAACGTTTTCAATGTTCAACCAAAACCCACTATATTGTACTTTTTTTTTTCAAATTAAGGATTAGAAGAATCTTCTGTTGAAAAGCTTGTTTCATCTCATGGATCAAGTGCAAGTAGTAGCTTAACTTCATCATCTCTAAATAGAATATGGTGTAATGAATGTTATGACAACTGGCACTACATCATTGGAAGAGTAAGTTACGCTTCTTTCAAAAACTGTTGAAACTTTTGAACAAGCATTAAAGAAAAAGATAACTAGATTGCTACCATGATGAAAAAGATTAACTATTTTACTGGAAAATGACTAGCAACTTCAGACCAAAATCGTTATTCAATCTTTTAAATGATGAGAATTCCAATGTAAAAGTTGCCAATAATTCTTAACAAAAGCTTAATGAAGTTGTTACTACTAGTCAATTCAAAGATCTTATCAACGAAGCAATCAAAGATCAATTTAAGAGTGTCACTCAACTCTTATACTCATTTGCTAAGCCGTATTCTTAAAGGATTGATCGTTTGAAAGTACTTGAGAATTACTAACATCTAAAGTTTCAATAGTTTGATGGCAAAGGAAACCCATGCCAACATATTACCCATTTTGTGGAAACTTGCAATAATGCTGGCACTGATGAAAATCTTCTAGTGAAGCAATTTGTTTACTCTTTGAAAAGTAATGCCTTTGATTGATCTTGAGCTTGGCATAATTGATAGCTGGGAATAAATTAAGCATGAATTTCTCAATCGATTTTATAGCACTTATTGTATAGTTAGCATTATCGAGCTCACAAGTTCACATCCATAAAAAGATGAACCTATGATTGATTACATTCATAGATGGAGAAACTTAACCCTTAATTACAAAGAGAGATTGCCTGAGTCCTTTGCTTTTGATATGTGCATACAAAGCATGAATTGGGGATTGCATTATATTTTTTTAGGTATCAAGCCTAAGACCTTTGAATAATTAGCTACTCGTGCACATGATATAGAGCTAAATATATAGTTGTTGGAAACTAAGGACTTTTGTGTAAGAGCCAAAGAAAGGTAAGAAAAAGTAAGATACTTGTAAAATGGGTAAAACTTTTACAGATAAAGGAGAAAGCAAATAGTTAATGATTGTGAATACCAAGTTTTTGAAAATAACTTCTAAGTCAAAAAAATCTCAAGAGGCAAAATCTATTCCTTTTTAAAACAAAGGTAGAAGTAGAATCTTACTAAAAGAAAACTAAGAGAATAAGTATCATTTTCTTGATTAAGATGTTTCAAGCATACTAGATGAACTTTTTAAGTCCAAGTTGATCTAGTTACTGAAAATAAAGTGACTTGAGAAAGCTGACAAAGTGGATGACCCCAACTACTGCAAGTATTATCACTTAATTAGTCATTCATTGGAGAAATGATTTATTTTAAAAGATAAAATTGTGCAACTTTACGAAGATGGAAAAATTGAATATGAAAAAGAAAATGTAACATCAAACTTGACATCAATATATAAGGCTACTCAATCCAAGTTTTTGGTAGGACCATCAAATTTGATTTTTTTTTTACCCCATCTTAGTGTCTTTGAGTAGAACCATTAAATTTAGTTCTTTTGACCCTACCATACTGGCTTTAAGCATAATTGGTCTTCAAAATAATGGGGGCAATGCTCCTCCTTAAACAAAAAATTAAGATAATGATGGTTGGACCTTAGTTACATGTCGAAGAGGTCAAAAAAAAAAATCTACAAAAGCTTATTGAGTAACAACAAAAGCTAAAATAGTCAAGCAACCATTCGAAAAGCTAATGCTAAAAGTGATCAAAACAAAAGCAATTTCATCTAGGTGTGAAAACTTAATACGAAAGAAGTCAAGAAAGCCAATCACTTTGAATAAATACATGCTAATTCAATTTAGAAGAGAAAATTTGGTTTCTATGACTTGTTACCATGTTGGTGAAAAAGTAAAAAATGATGACAAAAATATTGACAAGATAGCATCTGAAGCTAGTAATCCTTATGCTATAAAGATTGATCTTTTTTAGAAAGATTTATTATTAGGATTAACTCCTCACAATCGACCATTATTTGTTGTTGGATATGTTCATGAGTAAAGGATCAATAGGATTCTAATAGATAATGAATCTATTGTTAACATCATTTCCCTTAAAGATAATGAAAGAACTTGAAATCCCTTTAGATGAATTATCATAAAGTCGCTTGATGATTTAATGATTCAATCAAAGAGGGCAAATAGCTCTTAGAAAGCTTAGACTTTAACTTTTTATTGGTGACATGAAATCAAATCCATTATTCCATGTGATTGATGTTAAGACAACATACAATATATTATTAGGGTGATCATGGATATATAGCAATGAAGTAGTTTCTTCTACTCTTTACCAATGTTTGAAGTATTGTAGAAATGTTCAAGTAAAAACATTTGTTGTAGATTCTAAGTCATTTTCTACAGTGAATATGCATTCGATGATGTTAAGTTTTATTTAAAAAATGATGTAGAATACGTACTTCTAGATCAATAAAATATCAATTTGAAAAAGTCAAAGCAAAAGAAAAAAAGTGTGGTTCTTTCTACCAACTATGGAGATGATGAAATTGCTCAAGGTTTAAAGAATTTGACTCTTCCTTTTACTAGCTTAGAAGACTCAAAGGTTTTTAGGCCTTTATTAAAAGGATTTGTAAGGCCATCAAAAGAACCTTTTATTAAGCATGATGATTTACCTTCACATCATGTTAAGGGTTTTGATCTTAATACCTACAAACTTTTTATCAAGACTAGATACAAACAAAAAGATATTTTAAAATTAGTTCATGAAATAGATGAACCAACTAAAGAAATTTCTTAAAGTTCAAATCAAGTTCGGTGAAAAAAGACTGATCATATTGAAATTTTGAATGCTAGACTTGGATATTTTCCATTAAAATTGAAGATTAAAAAAAAAAGCTTCAAGATACATAAATGCGAAAAAAGTTTTTGATGAGCAAAAAAATTTAGATTAGATAACAAGTTCGTTAGTTTTTATTATTTAGTTATGTAGTCAACACGACATTTTGTTTTTGATCGTTTGAGTACGTATTTGTCTCGTAAGTCAGTTTCGAGCGAATAAGGAAAGAAAGACACTAAAGCTTCTGTAAGTAAGCTTGTTCTTGTTCATTCAAGACTTGGACATCCAAACTTTAAAAAAATAATGCACAAATCGAAAAGTAAAGCTCACATATTGGATAAATCCAAAGATTTTCATAGCAAGATTCTTTCTCAAATGAAGAGACAAAGCAAATGGGTAGTAACTATTGGTGAATCATTGAAGGTTAGAAATCACACAACAGTAATACCTAAGCAGATTCCATCTCCAAATGAGAAAGAGCCTAAAGATATGAAAATCTTTACTTGTAATCATGTGTCCATAAAAGCAATTGATGAAAAATCTAAAGAAAATAAGGCTAAAGAAGCTCATCCACCATTTGAAGAGGGAAATCAAGTTATAATTGATGAGCTAAAAGAAGTCAACATTGGTACAAATGAAAATCCTCATTTAATCTTCATTAATGCTTGTATGTCCCTTAAAGAGGAAAAAGTTTACCTTGATCTTTTGATAGAATATTGAGACATCTTTGCTTGGACTTTCATAGAGATGCTCGAACTTGATCCAAAAATTGTTATGCATTATCTAGCTATTAAGAAAGGTGTTCAACCTATCAACCAAGCTCAATGCCATTCTCATCCTAACTTAATTCCCTACATTAAAGTTAAAATGAATAAGCTTATTGAAGCTAGCTTTATTAGAGAAGTTAAGTACCCCACTTGGATTTCAAATGGACAAATTCAAGTTTGCGCGAACTTTTGAGATTTGAATAATGCTTGCTTAAAGGATGATTTTTCTCTTCCTTTGACAGAAATAATGGTTGATGCAACTACTAGCCCTAAAGCTTTACCTTTTATAGATGCGTCATTTGGCTATATCCAAATTTTTATGGTTCTAAAAGTTGAAAAGTTTGCTACATTTTAAATGCCAAAAAGAATATATTGTTATAAGGCTCTACCTTTTGGACTAAAAAAAATAAGTGCTACTTATTAAAGAGCAATGCAAAGATTTTTTATGACATGCTTTATAAGAAAGTTGAATGTTGTGTTAATGACTTGGTTGTGAAATCAAAGAAAAGTGCTAATCATCTTACTAATCTTTATCAAGTGTTTGAAAGGCTTCATAGATTTCAATTAAAGATGAATCCTTTAAAATATGCTTTTGAAGTATCTTCAGGCAACTTTTTAAGATTTATTGTATGATATCATGGAATTAAGATTGATCAATAAAAAATAAAAGCCATTATGAAGATGCCAAAACCACTTAATCTTTATGAAATAAGTTTGTAAGAATGATTAGTTTATATTTGGTGTTTTATATCAAATCTGGCAAGTCAATGTCAACCATTCAACCATTTGATGAAGAAAAATGTTCTTTTTGTTTAAAACAAGGCTTGCAGTAAGGCTTTTAAAAATATTACAACTTACTTGTTAAGACCTCCTGTTTTGAAGGCCTCTATACCAGGATGACTTTTAATCTTTTATATTGCTACACAAGAATGATTCTTAGAAGCACTTTTGGCACAACAAAGTAATAAAGGAAAAAATATGGCACTATACTATCTTAAGAGACCCTCAATTGTGCTAAATTAAATTATTCTCTTATTGAGAAGATATGCTAGGCATTAATGTTTGTAATTAAAAAATTAAGGCATTACTTGCAAGCTTATTCTACATACTTAATCTTACAAATTGATCCCCTTAAGTATTTGATGTCTAAGTCTATATTTAGTGAAAGTTGGCAAAATCAGCTCTTTTGCTACAAGAGTTCGACATCACTTATGTTCCTTAAAAAGCCATTAAAAGGTAAGCTCTTATTGATTTTCTTGTGCATCATCCAATTCAATTGATTGAAAATTTTTGAAAAATCTTCTTAATGAAGATGTTCTTTCATTGAAATTCCTAGACCATGGAAATTATTCTTCAATAAAGTTATGTGTTGAGACAGAGCTAGAGTATGTGTTATCTTTGTCACTTTATAGAGAGAAGTCTTACTTTATGCATTCGCTCTTATTAAAAATTGTTCAAGTAATGTGGTTAAGTAATAGGCTTTGATTATTGGATTGGAAATGGAACTGGATATAAAGATCACTTAAAAAAATGTTTGGAGACTCAAAGTTAGTTATTAACCAAATCCTTTTACTTTATAAAGAAGCTCAAACTTTTACCATATGTCAACTATGTAAAGAAGCTTTTATAGTGGTTTGAAAATGTTAGTTTAGAGTATGTAATAAGAAGGGAGAATAGGCAAGCAGATTCTTTAACTAATTTAGCATCAACACTAGTGTTGCCAAGTACAAAAGTAAAAATTTCTTTTTATAAACGTTGGATTTTACCACCATTCATTTTTTATGAAGATAATGATACCAATATTGTGTTAGTTTTGAAAGTTGAAAAAGAAGATTAGAGACAACCATTGATTTATTAGTTAAAGCATTTAAAGTATAGAATAGAAATGAAATGTCGAGCTTTACAATTAATCTACTTCAAGTGTACATTTTATTATCTTTTTTTGGTGGAGTCTTTCTTCTTTATTTAGGAAAAGATGAAGCTTATACGACTTTACAAGAAGTTCATTTTAGGATTTGTGGTGCACAATAATTTGGAGCTAAATTGTATTTTCAAATTTAAATGATAGGATACTACTGGCCAACAATGGTAAAAGATTGTATGGATTATGCCAATAGATGTCAAGCTTGTCAATTTGATGCTAATTACATCCATCAACCTCTTAAGCCCTTCATCCGATAGTAGCATCTCGACCATTTGATGTATGAGGACTTGATTTAATGGGACCATTAACCAAGTGTGTCATAAGACATTTGTATATACTTACTACTACATATTACTTTTCAAAGTGGGTTAAAGCTACACTTTATAAACAAGTGAAGAAAGAAATTGTTGTGATTTTCATTAGAATGAACATCATTTATCATATGGGGTACCTCATTACATCATTATTGATAATGAAAAATAGTTCGATATGAGTAAATTTTGTGCACAATTTGACTTTAAACAACATTATTTTTCAATATACCGTGCTCTAACAAATGGGTTGGCAGAAGCTTTTAATAAAACTTTGTGTAATCTTCTAAAAAAAGTGACTAATCGTTTAAAAAAAGATTATCATGAAAGGATGGGGAAAGCTTTTATGGGCTTATTGAATTACATATAGCACATCGACTCAAGCCACTTCATATTTGCTTGTTTATGGTGTAAAAGCTATCCTTCCACTTAAACTTCAAATTCCATCATTGAGAATTACAATCTAAAAAGGTCTTTCTAGAGAAGATAATGCGTGACTTTGTTTGGAAGAATTAGAAGCATTGGATGAGAAAAGGTTGGAAGCTTAACAACGCTTGGAATGTTATCAGGCTCGATTATCCAAAGCTTTTAACAAAAAAGTTAAGCCAGGATCATTTTAGGTTAGAAACCTAGTCCTTGCTGTAAGAAGATTAATAAATACTTCACATTGCATTGGCAACAAGTTCCTTTCAAAATGGGATGGACCATATATTGTTTAAGGAGTTTTCAGCAATGGTGCATATAAGATATTTGATAAAAAAATGGAGTAAAATTTGGGCCAATCAATGATAAGTTTTTGAAACATTACTATGCTTAAAAAAAATATTGCTCCAAAGCAAGAGCTTAAATTGCTCATATTGCTCATAACTAAAAGCTTCAATTGCACCAAAAAAAATATTGCTCATAAGCAAGAGCCTTAATTGCTTATATTGCTTCTAAGCATGAGCTTAAATTGGACAAAAAAAAAATGTTGCCCCTAGATAAGAGCTTAAATTGCTCTAACTAAACAAGTCCATTAAGTTGAAAATCCTCCAAAGACGACTTAGGCAGAAGTTAGGATACAAAAAAAAAAAAAGAAAAAGAGATGCTAAGTTGAAAATCCTACAAATGATGACTTAAGCAAAAGTTAAAGCACAATAAAAATTGAACTAAGCGATGACTTGATCCTTCACTTTTGATGGCACGTAGGCAACTTGGTTTCATTGCCAAGTTCAGTTGAAACAAAACGAAAAAAAAAAAAAGAAATCTTTGATTGATTCCAATATCTTTTGTTTAGTTGAAATTACAAAGTGTCATGATAAAATTTTTCTTTCAAACATCATGATTCAAGTTGTCAATTTTCAAGTAAAGCAATTTTTTTATGAGTTAAAATTTCCTTGGAATTTAGTCTATAATCAACATAAAGCTTTGATGCAAAAGTGTTACCAAAAGTTGTATAAAAAAGGTAAGGCTTCCACTTTAAGTCTCTTTGAGTGGCTTCCAACATATTCCATAGCAAATTCAAGGATTTGGTTCCATTTTCATTATGAAGGCTCAATGAGTTCTTTTTGCAAATCTTGAAGATATCAACTTTACTTTCTGTCTTCTTAACTGAAGATTCAAGTTTATTCTTTTTCAACATTTGCCAAGTCAAACTGCAAGTGATTTGTACAACAATTTCATGTTCAAGTGACAACTTCTCAATTTGATACTTTGATGTCATGTTGGAAGTGAAATTTTCAAATTCACTGAACAGCTAAACTTGTCCAAAGTAATCTTCTATCATGCTTTTCCTTGGATTAATTTTCACCATGTCTTTTCAGAGATTAACTTATGCAAAGTAATCCTTCATCATGCTCCTAGAGGATTAACTTGTGCAAAATAATCTTCCCTTATGCTCTTAAATGGATTAAGTTATGCAAAGTAATCTTCCATCATGCTCCTCAAGGGATTAGCTAGTGCAAGGATCTTTCATTTGCTTGGAAATCAAGTTCTATTTACAGCTTGAATTCTTTACATCATTGCGAGACTCATTGACACATGTCTCAGGATCTTCATTGTGCTCGGAAACCAGGTTCTTATCTACAACTTGAATTCTTTGCATCACGGTAAGACTCATTGACACAAGTCTCAAGATCTTTATTTTGCTTGAAAATCAAATTCTTATCTCTAACTTGAATTCTTTACATATTTGTAAGACTAAATGACGCAAGTCCGCTTGATCTTTCTTTGTCTTTCGAGCATGAGGCTTTGAAAAGCGTAATCCCCCTTGCAAGCTTCACTACCCAAAAACAATTTTGTTTTGCTTGTTCTTCAAGCAGTGAAAGGTAGCAAACAACTCATAGGATGATTTCATTATAAAAAAGACTTGGAGAGTATTTGTGGCTAGACACCAAGCTTTGCAAAAGATATCGGATGATCGACTTCAAAAGGTGAAACATCCCATGAAGAAGAGATCGAAAGTGAATTCTCCAATAATCTTGAAGCAATCCCAGATATCTTGAAGTGATGCAACATGTCTTCAAGTCCTCTCATAATATTTTGGTATATAACCAAATTCTCCAATAATCTTGAAGGAAGATCTCCAATATATCAAACTTCTCATGATTTGTGATCTTGACATAAAGAGAGAATAGAAGATATTTGGTTGTAGAAGAAGATTGCAAGGCTTGAAAATTTTTCAAAGCGAGATAAAGCTTGAATAATAGCCAAGTTGATTTATATCAACCAAAATATGGACTTGTCGAGGCAGGTTCCATGCGAATTGAGATCCGCGATAAAGCATCGAGAAGCTACAGTCGAATCAATCCAATGTCAATATGGAAAGAGAATCAGATATCCGTTGCCTTGCTTACAATGCTTGCATGCTGTCTGAATAGTGGATAATGTAATATCTTGAGATGCAGAATTGCGAGAAGAGCGTTCAAAGAATCTAGACTTATCAACGAAATATGCTGAGGAGTATCTTGACGAATTCCAACGAGCACAATTATGGATAGCAACAAATGGAAGCCTCCGCGGTCAGGTATGATTGAGATTAATTTTGATGGAGCTAAAGTGGACGAGTGGTCATGCCACGACTTCTTCCTCATGCTCGACACAGATTATTTGCCTTTTAATGATCCGAATCTCCTGATTATGTGCAAGAAAATCTACAAAGATTCATGGTGCAGGAAGGATTAAGAGAGCCCAACTTCCATGAGGAGCATGCCAAGGTTGACAAGGATGAACCTCAGTGTATAAGCATGAACTTATTCGGTTTGTTCAGAAGGTGGCAGCAAACGCTTTGTATCAAGAGAAACGCAATCGCCTGAGAAAATTTGGTAATGATAAGAAAAGCGAGGTCAATATTATGCTTTTGCGAGGAAGAATTCAGCTGCGCTAATGTGGCAGACTAACAAACATGTCATATTCATGATCCAAGTGTCAATATGAATGCATAATTATTTTAACGTGCCAAGCTATCTAAGTTGCATGACTGGAGTCATGAATGCGAGGTGTCGGCATGCATGTGATAAGGATACTCTAGGTGTCCAAATATGCATGAAAATAAATTGGTAACAAATAAAACAAGAGGCGGGGATGAGAATATGCATGGAAATTTAGCTTTAACGTGGCATGGATCATATGGGAATGTGCCGTGGTTAATTAATTGCTACAGTTAAGAAATAGAGAGCATAAAATAAATTGCCTTTTTCTTATCAATGCGCAAACGTGTTAACAATAAAGGGAATTTCCAAGATGAAAATAACGAGAGAGATCCTGTACTTGACTGCTACCTGACCTGGTGTTTATGGGAATTATTAGCTCGATGCTTTCACTACTAAAAATCTTGGAACATGATCGGATTGGCTGCTTCCAGCTAGAAGCGCATCTGTTGACTTTGATCATGTCACAAATTCTCATTATGAATTCTTGACTTCATTAGTTGGGTGCGCTGAAATAGCTAAAGAGAAAATATTTCTCATATACTCGAGACATCAACGAGTTTGCTCTTATCCTGAATAAGGAAGAAACAACAGAGAAATTGCAACTGCATCTCGATACAAGATTGGAGCAGCTGAAGATTGATATTGAACTTGGACCCTGGCAGAAAACGTTTCTTTTTGGTGAAGATCTTCACCGATTGATGTCTATTATCAAGAAAACTCCTAAGGCTCTCCTGACGGTGAAAGGTTTATTATGCCAAGTTAACGTGTCTCCACAATTGGTTGCCACATGGTGATGTATATTTTGCTTGGCAAGATTAAATAAATCAAAGCATTACAGATTTGCTTACCTTGGAAGAGCTTGGATTATATTTCAATCTAATGAAGACAAGGGTGGCACAAATTAAGGAAAAAAAAAAAAAAACAAGTGGCGGCATAAAGAATTACCTTTGGGGCTTTCCAAGTAGCCTACCAATCTTTTGACTGATTTTTTAATACAAATTAGCATGAGATTGCTTTCTTTTTATAGGTCCATAATCCTATTTCTAAGTGATTTAGGAGTATTTGACACTATAATTCTAATTACCAGTTGATATTGGAATTATAGTCCGATGTGGACAAAGATAAATCAAAGGCAAATTGGATTTCAAATTACCATTCTTCTAGTTTGGTAGTTCGACCTTGGAGGGAGACTTAAGGCTAATTGGATTTCAAAGTTTACTCCAGTGCAAAGCATAGGCTCAAAAAACAAAAAAAAATTGGTGTCTTAAGAGAAATTATATTTTAAGACTTACTCACTTGTCAAAAGCAAAATAATGTATGACCAAGTCTTGAGGGAACATTTGTAGAAGGAGAAAAGTTTTCATCTAATTATGAAGTGCCACATATTTACTAAATTTTTTAATTAATTAATTAAAATTTTTTCAAGTGACAAATTGATTATCGTCATGTGGATTAATGACATTATTTAATTTAATCATATAATTAATTAATTAATTTTATGATTAATTAAATATGTCACTTGTCAATTGAAGATAAAATACTTGGTTTGACCAATCAGGTTTCATCAATAAGTTATCAATTTTTATCTTTAATTAAATTACAGTTATTTAGAGATAAAATCAAAGATGTTGAGTTCCCTTAAAACTCCCTCTCTTATATGGTAGGCTGCCACAATAAATTTAGTGCTTCCTTAGTTATAATTTACAATTCATAGTTCTAAAAAGAAGAATAAGATTTTGAAGAATTCAAAGAACAAAGCATATGAGTTTCAAGAATTGTCAAGAAATTGCTTTTTGATCTTATTCTCCCTAAAGGAAGGAGAACAATTCCATTTGTTTAAAATTAAGTTAATAAAACCCGTGAAGCATTTAAGAATAAGTCTCAATAACCCCTTGAAGCATTCAAGAATAAGTCTGTCTAACCTTAAAGTGAAATTTTGTTGAAAAAAAAAATCAAAGGATTTTTTTTGAAATAAGAATTTTCGCAAATTGTAAATTTTACAAATTTGATAAATAAATTTATTATTTGTCTTTGTTTTTCCTTGTCATATCTTGGACACAAAATTTATGAATACATGTTTGGTTAACAATTATTAATATTTAGTAATTAAAGATTACTGTGTTGGGTATTATCAAAAATTAAATATTATTTTGTTTAAAAGTATGAAAATAATCATGTATATTACAATAGTTACACAAATTAATGATTTTAATGCTATTTAAATATACAAATTTTTAAAATATAAGTAATATTTTTATTTATTTTAAGTAATATTTTTATTTATTTTATAATAAAATATAATTAAATTATTATATTAATAAATATATTTATGGATAGGTAAACTAATTTTTATAATATAAATTATGTGAAAAAAATTTGAATTAGAAAATAAAACTAATCCATTAAATTCATAATAAAAGAAAAATAAAAAATTATATTATATAAATATTAAAATAAACACATAATTATTTTTGAACTTATTATAATGAATATTAATTGTAAAATATAAATATTTATAATATAAAATAATTATAATTCTAAAAAAAAAAAAAATTTTAATTTACATATTAAATGAATAATATTAATTATTGTTAATTTTGCATACTTCATTTCAACAATAAAAGTTTTTCACCCTTAGGATGAGAATTACATCATCCTTTACAACAATAATTTGATCACTTCCAATGAATTAAAAGTACTATCATGTAAGATGTTTTAGTACTTACCAAATATAATGATATACACAATATGTAGATTATTATGATTTTTAGAATAATCACATAAACTAAACACTATCTTTGAAAAAATTTTCATATAGAGGTGTATATTTTTTTAAAATTTTAGGAATTTTAAATTTTAGTTGTTTATTAAATTAAAATTAAAATAATCCTTATATAATATAAAAAATGTAAAATGATCCTTGCCTAATATTAAAGACTTATCGATCACTAAACCTAGAATAATTATATATTTAAAGAAAAGGGTAATAGCAACCGTGCTCTCTAAATTTTGAGTCAAATTTTATTTTAATTTTTTATTTTTAAAAAATCTTAATTAAATCCTCAATTATTTATAATTGTATTATTTTGAATTTTTTGTCTATAAAATAATTTAAATTAACAATAAGTGCTAATTGGCGTCCCGTGGATTATGTCAGGTGACATTTTATATGATAGAAAGAGGAATCAAAATAAATTTTGCTCAAAATTTGGGGACTAAATATTGTTTAAAAAAATTAAATAGAAAATTTTATCTTTTTAAAATATTAAGTAAAATTTTTCATATCATTTTAAAAAATTGGTTTATTATATTCATAAATTTTTTTTAAATGAATAAAATATTTTCAGTATATTTTTTATTAAAATTTTTATTTAAAAATGAAAAAAAATTAAGAATCAAATGATCCTTATCTTCGTTGATCCAGTAAGAGAAGAACTTTGATTATTGAAAATAATATGTTAATAAAAAAATTAATAAATCTATTTGTTAAAATGACATGAAAATTTTATTTAACGATATGAAGTTTTTTTTATTTAATTCTTTAAATTGATTTACAAATTTTTATTTCAAATTTTAAAATAATATGGAATTTAAAAAAAAGGATTTTAAAAATTTTAAATTAATTTTAATTTTTTAAAACCTATTTTTTATTAAGAATATTATTTTATTGATAAATCATATCATAATAAAATAAAACATTATTTTAAATTTTAATTTTTAAAAATATATTTGTAATATAAAACAAAAAATTTCCTTCAATTATTTTTTCTTTTTTCTTTTTATAACATATATTTGAAAAAAGAAAAAGCAAAAAAACTTTAATATGTTTACTATAAAATAGATTTTTTAATAGAATATTATGATTTTTAGGTAAAATAATATTTTAATAAAAAATAATTTTTTTCTTTTTAATAGAAAATTTAAAACAATTTTGAAATGTTTAGCTTAATTTTAATTTTAAAAATTTATTTTTATTAAAAATAAAAAAATTAACTAATAAATTATATTACGATAGTGAATATAAAAATATTATTTTAAATCTAATATTTACAAAATATATTTAAAATATAAAAAATTTAAGATAATAATATTTTTATCTCTAAATTTTAAATAAAATTTTATTTTCAAATCTAATCTTTATGTCGTCATGTGAGATTGGAACTGATGTTGTTCGGATGACACCAATTGATATTTATAATAAATTAGATAATTTCATAAGTAAAAAATTAAAATAAAATAAATTTGAATAATTAAAAATTTAATTAAAATTGTCAAAAATAAAAACTATATTAAAATATAACTCAAAGATTAACGAGAAAAAAAAAAAAAAAAAAAGAACATTTTTGTTCTCTTTCCCTCCAAAGAAAACAATGTCGCTCCTCAAACAAACACGACGCCATGTCCCCGTCAAACCAGAGCTGCCAACACTGTCGCAGTGTTGTGTTGTAACAGCATAAAGCGATTATTAGTTTTGGTTTTCGTGCACGTCTGAACATTTCACGTGTCATTTAGGTACCACTCTCCTTGTTTTAGCTCAGCTGTTCACCTTTTCCTTGGCTTTACTTTCTCTTTTTTTATCTCTCTAGCCCACTGTTCATCCGTTATAGACGAGGGACTGGCGGAGGCTCAGATTCTTCAACATCTTATCACTCTACTGTCAGGGACGGTGGATCCCTCACTTCTTCATGTCCGCCTTGCCTCTTCTTTTTCTTTCTTTTTGAAGCTCACTTTTTCTTTATTCCTAGTTTTCTGATTTTCTTTGTACTGTATGAATCTGGGTTAATTTCATTCTGACCACCCCACCAAATCCGTTCTTCAACAATCTCTACTTTTTCTCCTCATCTCTGCGGGCATTTTGAGCTCTTCAAATTACTCAAAGTACTACAGCGCAACGATGTTTTTTAATAAGGTTAACCATCGCCGTTGCCTTGAATCATTTCTCCGTTACCACTAATAACTAGTAGTAGATTTCAATTCTCAATTTTCCAATATCAGTACTATGGCTATTACTTCATTTCTCTGGTTTTCTGAGTTCAAGGTTATTGCTGTCTGTTTCTGCTAATTTTATCTCCAGATCCAATCTTTTCATGCCATTTTTTTCCCCGAATCTTCTGAACCTTATGTTCCCAAGTAGACTTGAACTTGCACTTGCTGCTAGGTTTGGAACCAAAATGTCTAAAATTCAACTTCAAAGCAGCAGATAGGAAGAATATGGGGTGGGTTTCAGTTAAGGATAGAGTTGATATTGGGCTTGTGTGTTTATTTACGATGTTATGTGGTGTGAGTGGAATTGGCGTCAACTGGGGTACACAGGCATCCCAAGTAGAAGGCAAAGGTGAGGTCTAGAGAAAAAGGCTGACCTCTGGATTTTATAACCAAGTAAAATGACGTCATTTTGAATGCTATAGAGAAAGGTAGGATTTGCGTGTTTTTAAGTGGAAAATCCTATCCGGAGCGCGATTTGCCCCAGCAATCCATCTCATTGGCCTTGTGGTTGAATCGAGCTGTACTGTTTCACTAGTTGCTCTAGCTAGTTTCTGTACCTATAATCGAGTCGCGACATCAATTGAGCCAAACTAAGTTTTTTGGTTATTTTTTTATTTTTAGGCATTTATTTTTTTCAATTTATTTATTTATTTTTATTTTTTAAATAGCTTGCATGGTTGAATTTTAAAAAAAATTAAAAGAAATAAATAAAATAAAACATTAATATGTTTTTTAGAGAATAAATAGTAATTATTTAATGATGAAAATTTTAGTAATTACAAATGATAAATTTTTATAAAATTTTTAGGTAAAATTTTTTTTTCTAAATTTGTTTCAAATTATGAAATAATTTAAATAAAGTTTCAATAATAATAATTAATATTTATTTTCAATTAAAAAAATTTTTAAAAAAAATTGTCATTATTTTCTTTCCAAGGATAAAAAAAAAACAAAAAAAGAATTTATAAATAGTCTCAAATGGTAAAAAATTTAAAAATCAAAAAAAAAATTTCTAAACTGATCAAAATGGTGAAAAATTTAGAAATGAAAAATAAAAATAAAAATAAATTTTGATGATGAAATTTTTAGTAATCGCAAATGATTGATTATCTAAAAGATTTTTAGGTGAGAAAGTATTTTTAATTTTGGCTTAAATTGTGGATGAATTAAAAATATTTTTTTAAAAAAAGATTAAACATTTTTTTGATGATTGGGTTTTTCAAGAAAATAAATGAGATTCTTGAATACTCTTGAGATGGTGAAGTATTTTAAAAATTCTTTCAAATTGATAGAGAAATTTTAGAGTTATTTTCAATATTTAAATATTAAAATAAAAATCATTAAAACCAAGATACTTGTTAGGATAATTCAAAATTAAATGGTACCATCTTATGATGGACATTGTGTGGGTGCTATAACCTTCCCCATATGTAATCAAACTCTCGAACCTAGTTCTATTTAAAAGGTTGAACCTATTCTTTAAGGACCTTAGTCAAGCTTGAGAGCTCCTTAAAAGGATAGATTCATTAGGTAGTCAATCATACCTAGAAAAAAGATTGGTGGTGACTCCTCTTGTTAAGTTTAGCTATAGATTTTTGAGTCTATATGTTATGACATATTTCATCTACAAAATCGTAGATCTAACTTCAAAGTTTCAGTTGAGCTCAATTGGTAGAGTTGAACTTTAAATGAGTGATACCATATCAATGATCTTTTCTTCATCTTGGCATTTAGTTTGCAACTCTTGCACTTTACACTCTTTAATTCATGTGTTTACTTGTTAATCCTCATTTGATTGTATTTAATTTCATGTTTTTACATGTTTGGATGAATTTCTTTGAAATTGCGATGATTTTTTATATTTGCACTTGGTTTGAATTTGTAGTTCAATGAGCTGGAATTTCTTTTGTTTGATGTGATTTCTTTGCAAATCATGTATAACTTGTTGATTTACCTTGCCGTTCAGTTCCTGTTCATTCTTTCTAGAAAATTCTAAATCTAATTTTTTTCCTATGACTTGGTGGTTTCCACTTTAAACTCAGTTTTAGTTTTCACTTTCTTTTGTCAAATTTGGCAATTTCTTTCCAATTTTTGTTCTGCAATTTGATTTTTCTTATATTCTTTTAATGTTCTTTCAATTTCCAGTTCATGTTCTTTTAGTTTCATACAATTTATACTTAGATTTTCGGTTGGTAGTTACGATTTCCAAGTAGCAATTCACATTCAACTTTCAAAGATTTAGCTTAGATTTTACAATTTCCTCTCATTAAATGCATTGTATTGTCATTTCTACTTTAGTTAACTCACTGTTACTGCACTTTACAATTTAGTTTTGTACAAATTGAGGCACATAAAATTTTCATTGCTAGCTAAATTTTTAGTTTTTAGCTTATTACCTCAATTCTTGCTTAGTCTTTTAGGTTTGCAATTTTGTTGTTTAAATTCCATTTTAATTTTGTGTGGATTTTTCATTCATATTTTGTTGTTGCAATTTTTAGTTTGTTTAGATCAATTTTAAGAATTTCCTAAAAGTTTCATTAGTTGGAATTTAAGAATTAATGAAAGTCAGTTAAAGTTAGTTATTCGGTTATACAATTTTAGTTACTATTTTTGTTAAATTTTCTACTTGTCATTTTCAATTCTTAGATTAGATTTCCATGTTAATTCATGATTAGTTCATTGCATTCTACTTTAGCTACTGTTTTGTAAATTCTTTTACTTAGTTTATACGTTGTAAGCTTACACTTTACTACACTTATGCTTAATGCTTTGTTTGGTTTTATCTTTTTAGTTAGCTTAATTTCATGCTTACCTTTGTTCGATTGAACTGATTTCAGATAATGTGTGGGGATAAAAGAAACTTAGGCTAAGAATTTCTTTATCTCATCATTGTAGGATCCACATCTAGGCTTTTTAGCTTCTATTATTACTTGAACAGCTTGTGTGCTTGCAAAATTGTCCAATTAAGTTTTTGGCACTGTTGTTGGGATTAGAAGTTAAGAGTCTTAGGTTAACATTGCCTTTCACCATACTTTTCTATAGATTGGTTCACCTTTTGTGTACATACACTAGGCTAGTCTTAGGATTATTTGATTTTGTGTGTATATAGTTCATCTTCCTTGACTAATTTCATCAGTTGCACATGCTTAGGTTTCCTTTTCTAGAGTTCTTCTTTTAGTCTAGTGTTCTTATGGCCCACGTATGTACTCAGTTAGGAGATGTGAGTTAATCCATTTAGATCCCAAGCTTGAGATTGCATTTAGGAGACTAAAAAGGGAGGGAGAGACAACTCAATACTACAACCACCATGGTTGAGCAAGACACTAGAACTCTTAGGGATTATGCTGCGCTTGATGTTAATGAATTACAACCTAGTCCTTACATGCCAGTCATACAAGCCAATAATTTTGAGATTAAACTTGTAATCATCCAGATGATATAGCAGTTAGTGCAATTTAGTGGTCTTATGAGTGAGGACTCGAATGCCCATCTTTGGGATTTTTTCAGATATCTAATACATTCAAACTTAATGGTGTTACTGACGATGCTATTAAACTTAGGTTATTTCCATATTCCCTTAGAGATAAAGCTTAAAGTTGGTTAGCCTCGACACACCAGATTCTATTACCACTTAGGATGATTTATTGTAGAAGTTTATGGCTAAGTTTTTTCCTTTGGCCAAGATGGCTAAGCTTTAGAATAAGATTACCACCTTTTCCCAACATGACTCAGAGACTTTGTATGAGGCATGGGATAGATACAAGGAGCTCCTGAGGAGCTGTCTACACCACGAACTACTTAAATGGCTGGAGATTTAGATTTTCTATAATGGGTGATACCAAATACTATGATTATCCTAGATGTTGTAACATGAGGTGCCTTGATGAGTAAGACCTTTGATAATGCTTATGATTTGATAGAGGATATGGCCACCAATAACTGTTAGTGGTTAAATGATAAACAACATCCTAGGAAAGCTTTAGGGGTGTACAAACTTAATGAGTTTACAGCTTTAAGTGCTAAGGTAAAGTCTTTAGCCAAATCTTTAGAGTCTTTGAATCTTACGATTACATCCTTCGAGTCAAGTCCTAGTCAGTCCAAGTTCACCCATAGTTCCACAGCTAATTGTGAGGTATGTAGGGTAGGTCCCCTAAAGAAGTCTTATCTTAGTCATTTAAAAAGTATCCAATATCTAAGATAGAACCCTAGATAACCTAATAACCCTTATGCTTTTACATACACCCAGGTTGGATGAATAACCTAATCATTGCTTAGAATTAGCAACACAATAATCTTATCTTAGTTTAGTCTATTTAGGCACCACAACAACCCTAGTATATTTGACCATAGAACCCCCCAGGTTTTTAACAGCTTATTTTATGTCAACAACAGCAACACCCATAGTAATATATACTTCTATATCCACCTATGCCATTTTTGAGAAGAAACCCCTAGTAAAGGATTTTTTAGATTCCATGATTAAAGCCTAGACCTCTTTGATATAGACTTAAAACACCATGTTCCATATTCAGACTATGTCAATTAAGAACTTAAAGACCTAGAAAAGTCAGTTACCAACCTTTTTGAGTATCTGGCCCTAAGGCACCTTCCTAATAACATAAAAGTCAACCTTAGGAGGGAAAGGAAAAAGCAGTGCCATGCCATTACCTTTAGGAATAAGAGACAGGTAGTTAGTGACCGGTCTAGGTAGGTTCTCATGATGCAGTAGTTAATGAGTTTAAGGATAAACTTGAGGGAGATCTAGTGTAAAAGGGGAATAAGGGCAAGAAAGTGGATGAGAGTGTAGTTCCTACCCAGTTATCCCAAATAGCTATAAAAAGTACAATACCTAGTTCATCTAAGCTTGCTTTTCCTAGAGTCGAGCCTTCTAGACCTTACATTCTTTTCCCTTAAAAGTTTGAAAAATAGGAGGAGAAGCAATTCTCCAAATTCTTAAAGGTGTTTAAAAAGTTACAGATTATTATCTCTTTTATGGATGCATTAAAACAAATGCCTACCTATACCAAATTCATGAAGGACATTATCTCTCAAAAGAGGAAACTGAAAGATTATGAGACAGTTGCACTTACAAGTGAGTACATATATTTGATTCAAAAAAGACTACTTACAAAATTGAAGAATCCCAATAGTTTTACCATTCCTTACACCATAGGTAGTATGTCCTTCAGTAGAGTTTTATGTGACTTAGGTACTAGTATCAACTTGATGCCCTATTTCTTGTTTAGAAATTAGGCATAGGAGAGCCTAAGCCCACCTTGGTTACTTTACAATTAGCTGATAGATCATTAAAATATCCTCAAAGGATTGTGGATAATGTTTTGGTGAAGATAGAAAATTTCATTTTTCTTGTTAATTTTGTAGTTTTAGATATGAAAGTGGATCGTGAGATCTCGATTATTCTAGGGGGACCTTTTTTAGCCACTGAAAGGGCTTTGATTGATGTGCAAAATGGGAAATTGTGATTGATGATATTTGCAAGTGCATAAAATCGTCACAAGTAATATAATGATGAGTATCATTCTCACGAGGATTGTAAATATAAGAGTAACAAGTACTGAAATTATATCACCATTTCTTATACTTGGATAAATTAATTAAAAGGTAATAAAACTAAGCAAATAAAACCTAAAACATGCAAACTATCATAAATAAACTAAATAAACTTCAAATAAATCAACTTAAGCAAAACAAAAACTAAAATATGCAATATATAGCAAAACTGAAACCCTAATAGTTTTTATAAATTAATCTTCAAACATGCAATAGAATTAAAATAAACCAAAACAGAATTGAACTAAACCTTAAAAATTAAAACGCCAATCTCATTTAATTTCTTGAAACCCTTAAAACCGAAACACTAAACCAAATTAATAAACCCTAAAAATCAAGTGAAAACACAATAACAAAAATTTATTAAATCAATAACTACTTAACCAAAAGAAACATACAAGACTTAAACAAATGAATCAAGAATTAAACCTAGATATGCAAACTAAGCAAATTAAGCACAAAATAAAATTAAATCTAATCTTTAACTATATAACCAAATCATAAAATCAAGATTAAACATGCAATTAAATGAATTAAACCAAAACATAACCTTAACTGAATAGATATACCCAAAAATTAAGCAAAAACAAAATTTATTTAAGCAAGAAAACAAAATGAAGTATAAAGATGAAATCTTTAAACTAAAGTGCATAAATCAAATTCAAAAAGAACTTAAAACCAAAAATTGATTGCTTAAAAACTTAAAAAGTATGTATTTGAACCAATCTTGAGAACCAAAAAATTAAAATAACATTAAATCTTTAAAACATAACCTTGAAATCTAAAGAAAGCTTAAAGAGAACTTAGAACAAGAAATTGAATAAAGAAAGCTAAGGTTGGTCATCAACCCAACTCCTTACACATTTTTTTCTAAGAAGAATATGATGTATTTATAAGAAAAAAAAAAGCCCTAAAGATCCCTAGGTAGATTCAATTGAAGTGAGACATACAGAAGACTTCATAGTTTTGGTTGGACTTGGTCTTTTTAGTCCAAAAATGCTTTTTCAATTAAACTTACAAAAAGAAAGCTTCTAGACTGAACTTGGCTTCTAGATCTTTACTATACCATAACTTATCATGTAGCCATTCTTCCATACCATATGTCAACTTAGCAAAAGTAAAATCTTGCTAAATCAAGAAAGTATATTTCCGGCCTTACTAAATTTAGCTTCCATAAAGTTGCTTCAAATCCTTCCATCTTGATCTTCATCTTCTTTTCCATGCCTTGACTTGAATTCTTGAAGAAAAATAAAAAATTAACTTCACCAAATAAATTTCTTAATGCTCATACAAGTTGTATTTATAAACCCATGCATAATCCTACTCCAAGTAAAATTATGAATACTTCCCCACTAAATAAAGAAATCCAACTCCAAATAGGAAAAGAAAATAGAATTGCCACCTTATCATGCCACATCATCTCCCTTAGCCAATAAGAAAACCCTTTAAATGCCATGTCATCCCATAATAATCCCATGCATGTGCATTTACACAAGCTATTATGGACTTGCAATCATGTGAAAGTACAATTCTACCCCTATTCTTAACTAAAATTCCAACTTGAGTTCTTGCATGAATTTTCATCTTTTTCTCCAAGTTCATCATCTTCAACTCCATAACACTTGCCAAAGCAAATCTTGCATATTTTTTCCATTCTTGAATTTCAAGATTTTCAAAAAAATCAAGAACTTCCAATAACATCTCAATTATCCATAGTATGATCAAGAATCATCCAAGAATTATCAAGAAACTTCAAGAATCTTCAAGAATTATCAAAAACCATTCTTTTCTTCAAGAAAACTTATAAGATAGAAAATTCACCCATTTAGGAGTAAAAAGAACTTTATTTTGCTAAAAACTAAGCAAAAATCAATCATAAAAGCATAAAAAATAACTCTATAAAATATAGTTATCAAACCCCCAAACTTAAACTTTTGCTTGTCCTCAAGCAAAAACTAAGAAAAATTAGAAATAGCATGCTAAAGATCATCACATACACTCCCAATACTAGATTCTTATGAATTTTCAAAAATTGCATGATAAGTATATTTAGAAAGAAAATTAAGAACATAGATCCCACACCATGTGTATATGTATAATTCTTCTAAAATAAACACAAGATATCCAATCAAAGCTAAGCAAACACAAAATCAACAAACCACTTCAAAGCATGAACAAATTTCATAAGTTCAATTTTCACATACCCTCTCTACTAATTTAGCCACAAACTTAAGCAAAGATCAATAGGTCTTTATTAAGCTTGTAATATCAGGCTAGGGTTAAGGTATTACAAAGGAAAATTTAGGCTTATAAAACCCTAAACATGCATTACATAGGATTTGCACCTTTAAATATAGAGCTTTCAAGAAAATTGTAACACCCTCAAACTTAAACTCTTTTTTCTTTTCTAAACAAAAAACAACTGTCACTTTCGCTTTGATTTGCATTTGAATAACTTTGCTTTGATGTTTTTTTTTTTCTTTGAATCACAACTATATTGATTTCATGAAAACTTTTGTCGATTTTAGCTTTCTCTCTCTTTTTCAATTCTATTTTTCTTTCTTTATTTAAAAGGCTATTTTAGCTTTTGCTTTTCTTTTTCTTTTGCTTTGAAATAGAATTTGCTAGCATTCGATCTCAAACTCCACCCTTCCTCTCCAATGAACATAGCTCTCATAATACTTTAATTGATCCATACGCATATTGGATAAGGTAGAAAGATAAAGATAATAAATCAAAAGGGTAGCTATTTATGTAGGTGAAAACAAAGAAATGGAATATATAACAGGCTCAAAAGGGGTGACTAAGGATAAAATAATTAAATATTAGTTTGAAAGGCTCAAATGATCCAAATATGGCTTAAATCATCTCTCTAGTTAAGTGAGGTCTATTGTTTCACCTCAAGGGATGCTTAAGCAAATTCTAAAATAAATATAATACTTCATAGATCAATGCAACTTCACATCTACATAAACTTTAGCTAAATATATTTACGTATCAATGATCAATACTAAGTGCTCAAGAACGTGAAAATATTACAATTAAAAAGAAGCAAATTCAAGAATTCATCTCATCTTTTTACTACATTCAATCTTTTTTAAAAAGCTATACTTAAAGTCAATCAAAGTTACTATCATTAGGTTATGAGAAAATAATAAATGGAAGCGTTATAATGATTCTAACATGATAAAATTAAGCTAAAAATAGAAAGTTTTGAAAGTTTTTTAAAAAAATTTAGACTAATTTTCTCTTTTCTCAAACTTAAATAACACATTGTCCCTAATGTGTGAAAAAAAAAAGCATAAAAGCATGAAAGGAAAGAGATACTCCCCTAAACTCCAATGGCCGAATATAAAAGCATGAACTCCACCATTGTTGAATGCAAAATTGCATGGAATCCTCTTTTTATCGTACTGATCTAGCTTCTTATCCATAATTCCTACAAAAACAAAACAAAGAAAACCAAAGCATTTTTTTCTTAAAAAAATCAAAATAAACAAACTAAAAATATATAATACTAAAAATTAAAACTTGGGGTTACCTCCCAAGCAATGCTAGTTAGAGTCAAACTTGACAATACTTACCAAAACTCACTTGGGTTAAGTGATTACTCCACACTTGATACCAACATCCATCCACTTGATTCTCTTTCTACTTACCACTTCTTCAATAATAAATTCTTAGTAGTGGTGCTTAGTAATTAAGGTAAAAATGGATGTATGACCTACCGCAAGCAATGTCTTCATTATGTAGTAGTTAAACTAAGGTAGGTGTGCACTGGCTTTAATACTTATGAAAAAGGTACCATCATGATAGGATTAGGTTTTAAGACGAAAGGTTCCTCAATAGATGGTGTAGTATAAGTGAATGACAAGGATGAAATAGGTAAGAGTTTTAGCTGAGTATTAGAGCTAAGGAAAACTTCTAGACAAATAGAGAATTCTATGACATTGGCTCTATCATCCTAATCATTGTTTTCTAAATTCGAGTGTCCATTCAAAAATTCCTTAACCTTATCATCATTTAACTCCTTTTCATTATAATTTTCTATCATTTCTTTAAAAAATGCCTATATTTCATCCTTTTTACTAAGCTCGACAAAGGGTGATTCTAAAGGTGTAAGAAAATCATCGAATACATAACCCTTATTAGTAGGCTTTTCCACTTCACTTATCTCTAAATCATCTAGTATTTGATTTTCAAAAGGCTAAAGAAATGACACAGATGGACTATAAGGCTTAAACTCTCTTTCAATGGGACTAATGTTAAACTTATTAAGAATGTTAGATTCTAAAGTTGATCCATCATCCTCTACTTCAATTTCACAAGCATTCTCTTTTACTTTCATAACCTTTTTATCCATCATTTTGTCAAATGTAGGCATATCAATCATAATAAACTTATCATCATCTTCATCATCAACATACACTATAACTTTTTTCCTCCATTCATCCTTAAGTGTGCCCTCCACTCAATCTAACCAACTATGATGTATTGATTTATTAAGGCTTTTCAAAGTAGCTACTTGGGTTTGGAGGAGGTTGGTTTGGTTTTGGATGAATCTAGTGAAAGATTTCTTATAGAAGGGTTTTATTTTTTGTAAAGGTAATAGGTGATATTGAGTAGAAGATGAAAAGTACTATGATGGTGTATGCTATAAAAGAGGTACGTCATATAGTGAAATGTGTTATGGTGGTGGGATATGAGGGTGTAGGTACTATGGTGAGTAATAAAGTGAAAGAGACTCAATAGGATAAGAGGGTGTGTATGTAGGTGATGAAATAAAATATTGCCCTTGACTACTACCCATGAAACTTTCGACCTATTCTTTCAATCTAGAGTGTAGTGTTTGGGTAAAAATGAGAGTGTTCATCGTATACACACCTATCACTATAGTAATATCCATCATTAGCATTACCATCTAGGTAATTAAATCACCATTAAGCTTGTGAATTCTCCAAAAAATGAGTAGCATAGTCCCCATGGTTCTTAGCCTTATATAAATAAAACCCTGACATAAAAGAAAAAAAACATAGATTAGTACAAGAAAATAAACTCCAAGAGGGATGACTGGTATCAATATTGAAACTACTCTAAAATATCTTCAACAATGGTGACAAAAATTTGATTGATGATATCTGTAAGTGCACAAAGTCAACATAAATAATATGGTGATAATTAGAGTATCATTCCCATGAGGATTATTAATTTGAAGTAATAAGTACCAAAATTATATCACCTTTTCTTATATAGTTGACTTTTCTTAGAATGATTAAACTTTCATTTCTAGATTTATCGATCTTTGAAAAATTTAAATTTAATCATGCTTATCATAATCTTTCTAGGAAATAGGGTGACGAGTTAATTGTTAGTGATGGGATATCCATGTTGGTTAATTCATCGGGTTTTAAGAAATATCAATTCAATCATGCTTATCATATTTCTTATAGGAGGAAAAGTGTGGACATGATGCAAAGAGGATATGATATGGTTAATGTTGATGATATATCGGTTCATGTTGAAACCAAAACTCACTTATCTTAGTCCTTCAAAGTGTTAGGTTAAAGGTTTTGTTGAGAATTTCACTATCATTCCTACTTGGCCACATGATCTACCATTAGACTTTTAATTTGAATGAGGTGGTTAAGATAGAGGTTTTTAAATGGTTGGATTTAGTAATTAAGTGTGGAGTGATCACTATGAACATTTAGTTTTGAGCTTATTTTGATAGTTTAACTTTTGACTCAAAATAAAGTGTTTTTTAGAAGGTAACCCAAGTTTTACTTTACATGTTTGTTTTTATTCATTTTGCATATAGATGTTGTTTCTTTTTGTTGATTTTATTTGTTCTTTTGATTATATTATTTAGTTTTTCTTTGTTTAATTGTTCTTTGTTATTTGGTTATGTTCTTCCTTGTACAAATTGATGTAGTTTCTTTGCGTAGTTATTTTTTTTTTGTTTTGATTTAGTAATAAAAGCTTGAAGAAAGGTTACACTAGTTTAGCCAAAGCAGTCATGGGAGATTTAACCATCATGTCTCCATGTTGAAATTGATAAGGGAGTTTCCTTGTTATTCTCTTTTGTGCTTAATTTCTTGATGTTTACATATTAAGGACAATGTGTTGTTTAAGTTTAGGGGTATGGGAAAATTGTTCAAAATTTTTTGCAAAATTTTTTGAATCTTTCTTAAAATTTTGCTTTGAAATTTAGCTTGACTTGTTGTAGCTGGAATCATTAGTATACTTTCTTTGAAGAATTCTTCATAAAGCCAAAGATAGCTAGATATTGAGAGTGAATATAGCTTTAGAAAAAGATTGAATATTATGTGAAACATGAGATGATGCTTAGGGATAGTGAATTCTTAAGAAAGAGTTTTCAATTGTGAATATCAACTTTGATCATTGAATTGCATTTTTTATTTGGTGATTGATTATGTGAGCATGAGATATTTTTTCATTGATCTTTGAAGTTGTGTTTCATGTCTTAAAATTTGTTTTTATCATTTTTTGAGATGAAATATTAGAGGATACATAATTAGAGAAATGATATAGGTTGTTTCTAGATCATTTGAGCCTTTTCAAGCCAACCTTGATATAATATTTTCGTAGTCACTCTATTTGAGCCTAATGATTCATTCTCTTTTAAAACCATATTACAAGTCTGTTGGTGCCAAGCTTCGACTTAAGGGTATTCCTATGAATGCAGAAATGAAGAATGGTTAAAGGCAAAGTAAGAGGGTGTTCCCTACATTTGTATTCTGATGTTCAAGTTAGCAAAAATTAGGTTGGAAAAAAAGTAAAAAAGAGAGAAAAATAGAAGTAAGTGGGATGAACCTGGCTTTTATGGTGCTTGAGTTTTCATATTTATAGGTAAGCTAAGAGGGACCATAAGAGGGTAATTGGGATAGGATCGAGCTAAAGTGGCACTGATTATGTCATATCAAGTCGACACAAATGACAAAGATACCTCTGGTTATCTATTAAAAGCTATAAAAGGGGAAAATACCATATACTCTTTTAGCCATCAAATGCCCCTAACACTCTGTCCTTCAATTAGGTGGTCTGAGTATCAGGTTATCAAATTTATTATCGACATCTCGATATGGGATAGATTGGTTAAAGGAATAGATTGGTAGCTTGACTCATCAAAGGTCGACATCGTAAAGGGAGGTCATTTTGGATGATGACTCGTTTTGAGGCATGGTCTGACTGGTGGTTATCTGATCTTATGCGTGTATTTTAGATTGAGTGCATAATTGGTTTAAAGGTTACCAAGGTCATAATTGTCTGGGGTGATTCGAGATTAGTGCTGGAGTTCATCTAGCTGTGGTGAGACTTATATTTTCTTTCAAAAATTTAGATTTAAGCCTCTATTCTAGATTCCGAAGCGAATCGGGCTCTCAGTTTATCTCTGATAGTTGTTCAATTTAGATGGTCCATCTTAGGATTTGTCTAGTTAAGTCGATTTGATAGCATTAATGAGGAAAAATGTGGTTTGAGCAAGAAGATTTAAAGTAGAAAGATGAAAAAACATCTTCTTACCTATGCTTTGACATGTGGCACATACTGTATCATCCATCTGGTCTACACCGCATCTATATAAAAGGCTGATAGGGCTTCAACTTTCCACCTTTTATTTTTTTTACTCTCAATACGACCTAAAATTTTTTTATCTTAATACGTTTCTAGCCTTCAAAGTTTTTTCTATACCCACTTCAGAATGTATTTCTAACTATGTCCTTTAGTATGAGTTTTAGAGAGGTTGAGAGTTATAAGGTAAAACCAATGAGAGGTTAGCGAGGGCAGTAGGATGATGACCTGATCTCCCATAATATTGAGGGTCGTAACTACGCAAAGATGGCTTATTGGTTTAACTTAATGTCCGAGAAAAGGCAGTGACGTAATGAAGATAATGCTTGGGCAAGAAGCAAGTGAGTTTTGAGCACAAAAGAATTGTGTGCTCAGATCGACTTCAAACTTTAACATCCACATGCTTTCCTTGTCTTTTAGGTCAGTCCATCCTCTATGGTTGACTTTTTTTCCTCTTTGATCATTCCCCTTTCTGGCATTCGATCTCCTCCACCTTCTGCCACATCTACTCTCATCCCTTAATTAGTTTTTCTAGACATCTCATCCTCTTTTAAAGGGTCTCCACCTTATCCTTCTTTTTTTGGAATCGAGCTACTTTCATCTACTACTATTTTTTGAGGTTTGTCACTCACCTAAAGGTCAAATTCTTCTAATGATGAGGGGTTCTAATAAGGAATAAAAGGGAGGGAGTACCTCAACTAGAGAGAGTGACGATGAAAGAGAGAGTCTTATGGAGTAGGATAAACTTGCCAAGGTCTCTATATATACTTAGTGTAACCTCAATGTGATCTCCAAGGACATGATAAGTGAGCTAAAGGGCAAGGCAAATCCAGAAGACTGTCCTAACATGTGCTCAGCATCATGTTCGTGTTTTTGGTACCACTTTCCTTTTTTCCAAAAAAAAGTATAGTATAATAACGTTGAACTCCTTAGACCAGGTCACTGATAAACTAGAACCACATTAGCTCTATGTATATTGGGATTCATTTGTGGCTAGTTTGAGATTTTCACTTTATCCTTTATTCATTTCAATTTTTAATTCTTATAATTTGACTATTACTCAGCTCAACCCAAATTCTATTTGTTACATAGTTACTTTTATTATTCTTTGTTGATAACTAAATATTCTTTCTTCTCTCCCTCTATTCAGGGAGTTCTTCTCACTTAAAAAATATCCTAGTGATAGTAGGTGGTTTTATATCATAGCTCGATCAAATAAAAAATTTCTCATTGATTGCCTAAGCTCAATAAAGAATTGGAAGTTACTCTTCCTATGCCTTGAGAAACAAAAAAAAAATAAAGATGGTGAGCCCAAGATTTAGGCCTAAAAAATAAGGAGTACACCTGGCTCCTTTGTGAACGTATCAATAACCTTTTCCATCCCTGATCTATCAAATCAAAATAAAGTTTTGATTTTACACATAAAAGGAAGATCAACATCGATGCTCACGAGCTAGCCTCCCTGGAAGTGATAAACAAGATAAAGTATTGGGGTAGGTATGAGGTAACTTCATCGGTTTTTGTTTTAAGTTAATTTTTCATCTAATTATTAGCTCAATTTTACAGAGATGGTCAATGGCTAGGACTTTGACATTTCATTGTACCAACATGTCTCGAGGTCGAAAAGAAGGACAAAGAAGATCTAGCTCAAGGCCTCATCCCATGGGGGAAACTAGGTGGTCAACACCTTTATGCCCTACACTCTACCAGGTTAAAAGTTGAAAGCTAGGGTAGGTCAAGACCTGTCCTCCACATCGACATTGACACCACTTTCTCTAGCCAAAAAACCAAGGGTAAAGATCTTATCCTTTACTCCTAAGAACCCAAAAGCTAGGGTGTTAGGGCCTAGCTCAAAAAATATTGGTGGGGTTAGAGTATGCTCCAACAGATAACCCTATCTCTAACCTCGACATTGCTAAAAGGTTCTGTAAGGTAATAGTTCCTACTTTTGGTGAGTATTTCTTGATCTCAGCTCAATTTTTTATTATTGTTATTGTTTTTATTTTTTTAAGTCTAAAATCGTTTTGTGCAATCAAAAGAAGTTCCCACCATAGCCTGTGAAAAAGAATAGCCAGGCCTTTCATCATGTTTATCTTATCATGGGGCATATGCTGAAAGTCAAGAAAGATATGGCTGCCCTTGCTGAGGAGCACAAAAAAAGTTTAGAGGCATTAGGCAACGTTAGATCAAGTCTCAGTGCATCCCACAAGAAAAAGGTTGAGCTAAGGAAAATGATGGACAATTTGATCGCAAAGTTGAAAGTCGTCTCGGTTGACAAGGCCTCAACCGAATCTATAAGGAAATAGTAAAACTAAAGCTTAATGATGATTAGGCGAAAATCGTAAGGCTGAGGTCTGAACTGAAGGTTCAAGAAAAGAGGGAGAAATAGCTAAAAGTGAAAGTTATGGAGTAGTACAAGTTCTTTGATGAATGTCTTTAGGTAAAGGTAGAGTTCTCAATAAAAAATGTATTTAGAGCCTTCCAATTGGCCAAAGATAAGGTACAGTTCAAATTCTCTTATCTCAACCTCGACCTTTTTTACATTAACATTAACAATATCAAATTGAGGCCTTGTTTAATTCAACTCAAGAAAGATGAGGAAAAGTAAGAGGAAGAGAAAGATGAGGATGAAGATGAGGCCAAAAGAGATAAGTTGAAGGCTACCCTAAGGATCAAGAAAGATGTAAAGGTTATCGAAGGTGAGGTCATCCTTCCTACTCTTACTAATGAGAGTGTTCCCCCCACTATTGTTGCTACTGATGAATAATTTTATAATTTTAATTTTTTACTTTGTAAATTTTTAACTTTGAGGTCAATTTTTTGTAATGACCTCCCATACTTTAACTGATGTATTTTGTTACAATGAAATAGAAAAAAAAAATTTCTTAAGTTTTAGCTTGAGCTTACCATCATTTCTTTCTTATTTGTAAAGTTTAAGAATGGTTAATTGATCTAAAAGTAAATAATTGAACTAAAGACTTACATAATTGCTTAGACCAAATGAACATAATTACGAGTTCTAAGTTGAATTTCTTTAAATCACTTAAACATAAGCTTACCAAAGATAATTGAATTAATGTGTTCATGTACAAAATGATATAAGTGTGAGCTCGATATACTGATAATAAATCTTTAAGTTATCTATGTTTCACATTCTTGGGATAACATCATCATTTAGATTTTGTAATTTGTAGGTCGCATCGTGAATGACCTCCTTAACAATATATGGTCTTTCTTATGTTAGGACCAATTTGCCACCTTGATCATCTACCCCTAAAGTTTTAACTTTTCTAAATACTAGGTCACCTTTCTTGATGTGCTTGTATCAAACCCTCTTATTATAATAATTGGTTACCTTTTACTGGTAAGCTACAATCCGTGTTAAGGCTATGTCTTTTTGCTCTTCAATGAGGTCAAGATCGGCCTTAAGTGCCTTTTTATTTTTTCTTCTAATGCTAATTCAACTCTTAAGCTTGAAAGGTCGATCTCAACCAATACTATGGCCTCAGCTCCAAATGACAAGTGAAAAATGGTTTCATTAGTAGGCACTTTCGTGCTAGCTCACTAGCCCACTTCCCTTTTGCCACGTTAAGCCTTTTTTTTAAAGCTTATAATATTATCTTATTTGTAGCTTTGACCTGCTTGCTAGATTAAGGGTGGGCAACTGGCATGAACCTGAGGTCAATGTGAAGATTTGAGCACTATTCCCTAAACCTTGGATTTTCAAATTGTTTGCCGTTGTTCGTTGTTATAGACCAAGGTCATCCAAATCTATAGACTATATTTTTTCACACAAATGTCTTGACTTATGCTTTCATGGTGGTGGCTAGGGCTTTGGCTTCCAACCATTTTGTGAAGTAATCGACTGCCAATAAGATAAATCTCCTTTAATTTATGGTTAGGATGAATGGTCCGAAGACATCCATTCTTCACTATATGAATGGCCATGGGCTAATGATAGGAGTGAACTTGGTTGAAGGGAAACGTTGCACGACGGTAAATCTTTGACACTTGTTGCATCTCTTCACTAGTTCAGTTACATCCTTCATAATGGTAGGCCAATAATAACCTTGCCTTAACACTTTATAAGCCAAAGGCTGAGGTCTGAGGTGAATTTCACATATTCCTTCGTGGATTTCTCGTAGAATGTACTTTGTCTCTTCTTCATCAACACATCTTAAATAGGGTAGACTAAAAGATCTCTTGTATAATTTTTTTTTCGATCATTGTGTACCGATGGGCCTTTCTCATTAGTGCTTTAGCCCAGACTCTTTCGTTAGGTAACACTCCCATGGTGAGGTATGTTTTAATTGGCATCATCTAGGTTCTTTTTTTGTTACCTATCCCATGAACTTGTCTTCAGTGCTTTTATGTGCTAGTTTTTCTACTAGATCTTAGTTCAGACTTTCCATTGCTACTCCTGAGGCCAACTTAGACAAAGAGTCTATTATTGAATTTTTTGACTTCAATATCTTTTTCACCTTGACTTTCTTAAAGTCAGCTACCAAGGCTAGCACTTTATTGAGATACTTTCAAATTTTATCTTTTCGAGCTTCGAATTCTAAATTTATTTAACCAACCACTAGTATAAACGGTTATGTGTTAAACATTAAGCTTAGTTACCAATCTTACGTCGGCTATCAATGCTTCGTATTTTGCTTCATTGTTAGATACCTTGAACTTGAATCTCAAAGTGTATAGGTACTATAACCCTTTTAAGCTGATCAAAATGAGGCTGGCTCCTCCACCCTAGCTTGTAGCTGATCTGTAGATATAGTGCTTCCAAATCTTTATCCAAATTTCCTTTTTTTCTCAAATTGTCCTTTCAGTTGTATCGAGGTGCACTTTACGATGAAGTCTACCAGCACTTGTGATTTTAATGTCGATCTAGGTGAAATGTGTAGATTAAATTCATCGAGCTTTACTACCCATTTGATTAGCCTTCTTGATATTTCAAGCTTTTGTAAAACTTGTCAAGGGGCTAATCGATCAAAACGTGGATCATGTGGGCTTGAAAGTATGACTTGAGTTTTCTGGTCAAAGTGACAATAATGTAACCTAATTTTTCTATGCCATTGTAGTTAACTTTAGGCCTTGTTAATATTTTGTTTAGAAAATAGATCGATCATTATTTTTTTTTTCTCTAACCAGGATCGAATTGATAGCTAGATCTATGTTAGTCAAATATAAGTACAATATTTCACCAGTCTTCAGTTTAGATACGATAGGTGGAGAAAATAAAAACTCTTTGAGTTCATTAAAAGCTTTTTGGCATTGAGAAGTCCACCTGAAGTCAAAAACATTCTTGAAAATTTTAAAAAATGGTAGACATCATTCTATCAATTTGGACATGAATAAGTTGAGTAGAACTATCTTGTCAGTTAATCTCTATACTTTCTTTACCAAGGTTAGAGCCTTCATTTCTAGGATCTCCTGGACCTTTTTAGAGTTTGCTTCTATTCCCTTTTGGTTGATCATGTAACCAAGGAACCTGTCTGAGATAACCCTAAAAACGTATTTGCTCGGGTTAAGTCTCATGTTATACTTCTCAAAGTGTTAAAAATTTCTCTAAGCTCTTCTTGATGCTTGGTCAAACTCTTGCTCTTGACAATCATGTCATCTACATATACCACTATATTGTCGTCGATTTGGTCTTTAAATACTTTGTTCACCAATCTTTGGTAGGTTGCTCTTGTATTTTTCAATCTGAAATGCATGACCTTATAATAGTAAAAGCCTTTCCCAATAATAAAAGCCATTTTATCCTTGTCGTCTTTCAACATTTTGATCTAATTGTAACCAAAATAGGCATCCATGAAGCTAAAGAGGTCATGCTCAGCACTATCATCTACTAGTAGATCTATGCTAAAGAGAGAAAAGTTATCTTTTAGATAGACTTTATTCAGGTTAGTAAAGTCCATATATATTCTTTACTTTTTGCTGTGCTTTTTTACCATGACCACATTAGTTATCCACTTAGGCTAGTAAACCTTTTTGATAAAGCCAGCTTGTAATAATTTGTAAACTTCCTCAATGGCCTATTATCTTTTGAGAGCAACAATTATTTTTTTTTATCAAACTCTTACCTAAAAAATAGTGTGTAGTCTATAAACCATCACTTCAGTATCAATTTTGGGTATATTGGACAGTGTCTAAGCAAACAAGTCATTATTATCTTTTATGAATTGAATCAGTTGGTCCTTATGTTAGAGCTTGGCTCCGATCTGCTTGAATTTTTTAATAATGTTGTTCCAAAATGAAATTGTCATAAGGCCCTCAGTCGACTTTGGTCAATTTGCATTTAAGTCTAGTCTTTGATTAATTATCTCTTTGTATTCCATTAGATCAAGATCTTTTCCTACAAAAGTAGATCCCGACATGATGATTAGTATATTAAAGAACTTATTGAATGTAAAAGTTAAATATATTCTTCATTTCATGCTGTATATTGGTTAGGGTGTTATCTCAGTCCAAGTAACATCAAATTGTTTACACTGGCTTAAGAGCTTCGTTGTTTCTACTATTGTCCCAAAAAATTCAAGAAATAGAATAAAATTAAAGTTTTTTCAAAGTTAGAAGCTCAGAATGGCTTAAAAGCACGCTATTTCTAGGTCAGTCTTACATTTTGTGCCTTTGTTGATGGTTTCCTACTTTTTATCGGTTCTTTATGTTGGTTCTTCTTTGCTTTTGACCTCGATATCGATCGAGCTATTTGTTTGCTTCCTAGTTTTGCCCTTCATTATTGTGACATTACATTGCCATGGAGTGGTCTCTTCAAACTTTTCTATTCCCTTCAGGTGTTGGAAATTTCACTTTCAAATAGGGAGCTGAGCTTATATTGCACATAACAAACTAGCTAGGTTAACCTAATATCATGTTATAGGTAGATGGACATCTGCTATCATGAATTCTATGACTAAGGTAATTATCTTTAGTTTAGTTCCTAAGGAGATTGAAAGCTTGATAATTCTTCTTACGAGCATTTGCTTATTCCTAAACCCCACTAATGTGGTAGTAATCAGCTTTAACTGATCTTTGCCAATCCTTATTTTCTTTAAATAGTCATAGTACATAACATCGATTGAACTCTCAGTATCAATTAAGATTCTTTCGACTACATAATTATACACCAAGGCTATGTTCACTATAGCATCATCGTGTGGGTGTTGGATTCCTTTCAAATCTTTTGAGCTAAATAAGATCGACTCATATCTTTAGTTTTTTTTTGGTTGAAGTGTTTACTTTTATTACCATTCCTGGGTTAAACTTTCTTTTCATTGAGGTGGAGCTACCTTTTGTGATTACATTAATCACCCTAGCAACTGGCCTATCATTGTCAACTTAGACTTCTTCTTGATTTGGCTTTTTTCTTTAGGTATCCCTTCTTCTTTACTTTACTTTTCCCTCTCTATCCTAGATGGGTGCTTTGTGGTTTTGTCTATAGTCCCTTTTAAGTTGGTCTTATCTTTTATGTCCGATAAATCTCTTAATCTAACCTCATTTTATCAAAGCTTCAATCCCATTTTTCAGATTGACACAATCTTTGATATTATGGTCGATGTCCCTATGAAAGGTATATTTTTTTGTCAAATCCCTTTTTGTGTTCTGTCTTAGTAGTTTAGGCCATCTAAGGTTGGGATTTCTTTCAATTTGCATCAGAATCCTCTCACGAGAGGTATTCAATGCAATGTAGCTTCTTTTTTCACTGAAGCTTCTAACCCTATATTGTCTTTCTCTTAGGGGAGTATCATTAAAATCCTTTCCTTTTTTTATGATCGAGGAAGGGGAATGAGCCTCTCTCACCTTGATTTGTTTTCATTGTAGCTTCAGTATTAATGTATTTCTCTACTATTAGTAAGACGTCAGCCAGAGTTTTGGGTAGTTTTAGCAACAATGTTAGTTTTAAATAGTACTCATTATTTTTGAGTTCATTAATAGTATGGCAATGGCAACCGTCTATTCCAGATCTTTAACCTATAGAGCTTTCGCATTAAAATACATGACATAGCTTTTCAAAGTTTCATTATGCCCTTGGTGAATTGACATCAAACTTATGGTTATTTTCTTAACTCTTCGATTACTCATAAATCTGAACAAGAATTAGTGGTTGAGCTCCTTAAATGTAGTGATTGACCTATACTCCAAACTACTATACTAAGATTGAGTTGCACCCTTTAATGTAGTGGCTAAACCTTTGCACATTAGAGCCTCGTCTGTCCCTTGTATCATCATATTAATTTTATAAAATTTTAAATGATAAAAAAGGTTGAAAGTACCATCATATATCTCCAAGGTTGGCATTTTAAATCCTTTGAGAGGCATGGCTCTGTTAATTTCTTCAGTAAAGGGTAAGGTCTCTAAGAACTTAAGCTCATCTTTAAATGCCACTTCTTTCATTTTTAGCTTTTTTTTTCATGGCTTGTATCTGAGCTTCCAAATCTTTGTTCGGTTGAAATTCATAGTTTGTTTGTTTGGATTTTTTGGTTGTGGCATGTGTGGAATTGTGGCTATGGAGGTGATGAGTAGGGTTTGTGTGTTCTTTTTCCTTTGAGGTCGAGAAGGCTTCACCCTCTTTATAGCTCGATTATCCGATAGTGGCTTCTCGATTAAGTGTGATTAAGTTCAGCACTTTTAAGACTTGTAGTAAGGTTATAGTTTGTAACATCTGCTTAAGAGCTTGTATTTATTCTGTCAGGGTTGAAATTGTTCCATAGTCAATCCCATTATGGTTGAGTTGGATGGATAAAATACTGGTTAAGGTAAGTTTCTATTCCAGCCAGGTTGGCTGCCTCTCCTTCCTCTTAGGTTTTTTTTCTTAGTGGCATTGTTTTATACTTAGCTAATACGAGATGACACTTACCTGGCACACCAAATGTTGGTACCGAGCTCCGACCTGAGGGTATTCCTATGAATATAGAAGGGAATAATGGTTAGACGCAAAAGCAAGAAGTGTTCCTTGCATTTGCACTCCATCATGCAAGTTAGCAAAGATTAGGCCAAAAAAAGAGTAAGAAGGAGAGAGAAAAAGAAGTAAGTGGGATGAACCTGACTTTATGGTGCTTGAGTCTTCATATTTATAGGTAAGCTAAAGGAGACCATAAGGGGATAATTAAGATAGAGTTGAGCTGAGGAGGCACTAACCATGTCAGTCCAACCTAACATATCAGGTCGATACAAATGACAAAGATTCCCATAGTTGTCTGTTGAAAGCTTTGAAAGAGAAAAAGACCACTACACCTTTTTGACCATCAAATGCCCATAACAAAGTCCAAGCCTTCGATTTGATATTTCTTAATTTTTTGGTCTTTTACCCTATGTGCATTAGGCATTCATGCATCATTTTGAGCTATGCATTCGTAGGGAGGAAGGGTGGAGCTTGAAAAAAGAATAAAAAAAATAGAAAAAATGAAAAGAAAAAAAAGTAAAGCTTTCTTGCAAAAGAAAAAAAAATAGAAGAACAAAAAAACAAAAACAATAAAGTGGTGAAAAGAAAAAGAAAGGAAGAAAAGAAAGAAAAAGTAAGCAAAAATTAAGTTTGGGGGTGATTCTCTAGATAAGCTTTACCTTTTTTTATCTTAAGAGATCAACAATGAATAATCTTAGACAAAGTGATGCATTGTTAAGGTACTTGAGCCTAAAATATCTTTTATCATACCTTAACCCTCGTTTTATATTACAAGCTTATAAGGTCCTTAATGATCCTTGGTCATTTGTTTATTTACATTAGTAGAGAAAAATGTGATAAGCAAACATATGAAACTTGAGCATATTTTTTTTATCTTTGTTCTTGAATTTGCATGTTTTGCATAACATTACTAGATTGCATGCAAGGATTTGTGAGAGGTAGTGCTTGCTTTTGGGAACCATAATTAGGAATGAGCTTAGCCTACGTGGATTCTTGTATATTAGCATATGTTCATGATTTTACTTTAATTATATCTATTGACCAATCCATAAAGCACTCATGATGAATGAAGCATTAAAAGTAATTGATGATTCTAGCTTAATCTCATTTTGCTTGAGGACAAGCAAAAGCTTAAGTTTGAAGGTTTGATTGCATATAAAATTTTAGTATTTTATTATCTCTTTTTAGTATAATTTCTCTTGAATTTTAGTTTGATAAATTGAGAGTTTTGAAATACACCTAAATGCACAAATGTTTAATGTGTAGATGAAAATATAGAAAATAAGGAATTTCAGAGATTTTGGATTTATTTTGGAGGATTTTTGGTGCTAAAAGCTAGAAAAGGCCACAACTAGTGTGTTTGTGCTACATTGCCTTTTATGGGAGTTTTTGTTAACCCTTTCTTCTATGATTTTTTAAGTTCAATTGAACTTCATAGAGCCTTATTTCAAGTCTTAATTCTCATATTTCTCATTTGGATATGATATATTTAGCTCTTTAGTGCATTATTACCTTTCTAGTATCTTTATAAATGTTTGAAAGGTAATAGGTGCATTAGTGCAGTTGGAAGCTAGTTTTGAATTTGTAATTTTCCAGAATTTTTTCAAGGATTATAATGCGTAATTTTTCCCTTTAATGGTCTGAATTTTAGCAGCAAAATTAAGAGGGAATTGGCTAAAATAGGCAGTAAAATATTGAAAGCTAAGTTCAAGTGAGACAATTTATGCTTATGCCATAAGATCAAATGCATTATGATACTAATGTTAGAGATTCAAAGGAACCAATTAGAGTTGCTGAGATAGTTATTTGAAGGTCTCTAACTGGTCATAATATTGACTTCTTGGAGTTTAAAGGATCATGAGAAGAAGGCTTGATAGAAAAGGGAGCTAAAAGAACCAAACAAGCAAGCAAAGGCATGAAGGAAGAGAAGAAGGAAGAGCTAGAAGATTGTTTATTGTAATTTTAGAGGCTAAAGCACTTGTCATTTTTTTATAAATAGAAGGTAATGGCTGGCCAAAATAACTTTAGATAGATTTTTAGATTTTTAGTTTTAAGTTTTTGCACTTTATTTTCTCTACACTTTTATTTTCTTGCTTTCTAAATGAGGCTGTTTGGTAATTTCTTTGCATTTCTTTCCATGAAATTTAACTTTCTTACATTAATTTTCAATGTACTTTCAGATTTCTTCAATGAAATTCAAGTTTCTTACATTTTTGCATTCAATTTCCATTGATTTCACGTGATCTTCAAATCTAATTTGCAATTCATGGTTTTGGCCTCTTTGCAATATTTTGATCAATTATGATCAAATCTAGCTTGTTTTGAGCCAATTTTTGTACTTCGATTCCTAACTCATAAATCTCTAAATTTGGAGAAAATCTCTTACAAATTCCATCTACAAAATTTCAGATCTAGCTTCAAAGTTTCAACTAAACTCAGTTGGTAGAGTTGAACTTTGAATGAGTGACAACATATCAAGGATCTTCTCTACACCTTGGCATTTGGTTTGCAACTCCTACACTTTACACTCCTCAATTCATGTGTTTACTTATTAATTCTTATTTGATTGTGTTTAATTTCATGTTACATATTATTTGGATGAATTTCTTTGAAATTGCTATGTTTTTTTGGATTTGCACTCGGTTTGAATTTGTAGTTCAATAAGCTAGAATTTATATTGTTTGATGCAAATTCTTTGCTGAATCATGTAGCAAACTTGTTGATTTAGTTTGTCGTAGTTTAGTTCTAGTTCATTCTTTCTAGAAAATTCCTAATCTAATTTTTTTTTCTTGTGACTCAATAGTTTCCACTTCAAACTCAATTTTGGTTTTCACTTTCTTTTGTCAAATCTTGCGATTTCTTTCTAGTTTTTGTTCTTCAATTTGATTTCTCTTTTTTTTCTTTTAATGTTCTTTCATTTTTCATTTTATGTGTCATTAGTTTTATACAATTTAAACTCAAATGTTTAGCTAGTAGTTACGGTTTCCAAGTAGCAATTCACATTTGGCTTTCCAAGATATAGCTTAGATTTTACAAATTCCTTTCATTATGTGTACTATATTATTGTTTCTATTTTAGTTAACTCACTGTTATTGCACTTTACAATTCTGTTTTGTTCAAATTTTCATTGCTTGCTAAATTTTCAGTTTTCAGCTTATTACCTCAATTATGGTTTTGCATAGTCTTTTAGATTTGCAATTTTGTTGTTTAAATTCTATTTTAATTCTGTATGGATTTTTCATTCATTTTTTGTTGTTGCAATTTTCAGTTTGTTTAGATCAATTTTAAAGAATTTTCTAGGTGTTTCATTAGTTGGAAATTAGGAGTTAATAGAAGTTAGTTAAAGTTAGTTAATTTGGTTATACTATTTTAGTTACTATTTTTGTTAAATTTTCTAATTTTCATTGTCAATTCTTAGATTAGATTTCCACGTTAATTTATGATTAGTTCATTGCATTCTACTTTAGCTTTTGTTTTTTGTAAATTCTTTTAGTTTACTTGGTTTACATGTTGCAAGCTTACACTTTATTATACTTGTGCTTAATGCTTTGTTTGATTTTATCTTTTTGGTTAGCTTAATTTCATGCTTACCTTTGTTTGATTGAATCAACTTTAGATAAAGTGTGCGGATAAAAGAAACTTAGGCTAAAATTTTTTTTATCAAATCCTCGTGGGATCAATATTTAGACTTTTCAGCCTTTATTATTATTTGAACAGCTTGTGCATTTGTAAAATTGTCCAATTAGTTGTACCCATGATTTGCAATTTGGCCTTAAGGTTTGCTATACCTAGTAGAAAAACATTGTTCCATGGAGCCTTCTTTCTTTTTTTTATTTTCTTATCCTTTCTTGATTTTTTTTAAAAATTTTTATAAAATTTTCAATTATTTATTTATTTGAAGTGATAAATAAACTTATATAATTATATAATGAGCAAATAAATAGGAAAATAACAAAATTTTTGAATAAATACATGAATAAATATATTCATTCATATAATTAATTAGATAAAATAATTTTATATATAATTAATTATATATAATAAAATTATAATGTTATTATTACATAAATACAAAACATAAAAAAAAAATATATACTACAAATTTTAGTAATTTTTAATTATTAATTAATTTTACAAATATAAAATATATATTATAAATTTTTTTACATATAAATTTTAATTTAATATCTTTAATAGTCATTTTCTCTTCTTACTACACTTCACCTAACTATCATCATTGCATTTCATCCAAACACATATTTCATTATTGATTTTAATGTAGTCACTATAAGATTCGATTTTATCACTATAATAACTAATCTCACCATTGCATTTGCTTTAATTTTACAAGAGCCATTCTCACAATCCATCTAAATAGACCCTCAAAGAACAAAAAAAGGCTTAAGGTTTATTAGAATAGATGGTGGGGTTGGCTTTGGTGAGAATGAAAAAATGGTGGCAATAAGATTCATTACTTTAGTGATAGAGATCAGTTATTGTAACAATGAGATTAAAATCAATAAAGTGATATTTATTTGAATATAAAAATAATGGTAACGGTAAGATGAATTGTAATGAGAAGATAAAATGATCAATAAAGACATTAAATTAAAATATGTATATAATAAAATTATAAAAATATTTGAAATTTATGAAATTAATAAATAATTTAATAATAATTTTATTAATAAATATTAAAAAATAATAAAATAGTAGTAATATTTGAAATAATTTTTAAAAAATTGATAATAAGATATTTACAAAAGATGACAATAATGTAAAAAATAATAATCATTTTTATTTAAAAATAATATTTTTTAATTAAAATAAATTTAAAAAAATTAAAAAGTAAATAACAGAATAGAAAGAAAGGCATGTGCCTTATAATTTTAAGAAAAAAAAAAAAAAAAACTGAACTAGTGGCTATTGAAAGAAGGGGCTACGGTAGGAACGAAAAATCCCATCAAACCCCTTCCCCTCTATTGGGTTTTTCATCCACAACGCGGACATTTTAGAGCAATCGCACCATCATTTGTTATCCAAACAACTTGTTACAAGGAGACTGTTATTTCCCATCAAAATGGAGCCTTGATAGGATTCAAATGCAGCTAAAGGTTTGTTTGAATAGATAGTAAGATTCGTTTTGATTATAATAAAATTAATTATTATAATAATAAAATTAAAACTAATGATGATTTATTGAGAAACGAGATAGTGGTGGGAATGAAAAATTTTATCGAACCTCTTTCCTTCCAATGGAATTTTCATGTACGACGCGATTATTTTGGTGTAATCATACTATCATATTTATTCAAACAACTTGCTACAGAGAGATTGTTAAAAAAATTGGCTATTTCTCACGAAAACAGATATTAGATAGGATCCAAGTCAGACTTAAGTCTCTATCTCATTGTCTGTAAGCAAGTTTTTATCTCTTAATCACTACCATTTGACATCTTAATTTGATTTCTTCTTCACCTAGATCTCTGCATATATGTTCATAATCTATTCATTTGAGTTCCATGTTCATTTTCTCTTCCTCATAAAAGGATTTTATGCAAATCACAACAAAGATTTGAAAAAAAAGATAAACTACAGAAACGGAGAAATGGAGAAAGTTTTCAATAATTGATGGAATAAGAAGACATTTTCTCAGATCATCTTTTCCCATTAATATTTTTCCTATTTCTCCTCTTAAATATTTTCACATTATTTTTTCCATTTGGTCAGTGTGATTTTATGGATTTTGATATTTACGTGTAGAAGAGTTTGAGGCATGAAAATATTGGTTAGAAAGTTTTAAGATATTTGTTTCAGTTAAGAGTAAAAATTAGTTTAATATGTAGAAAGGCCGATGTTGAGGGTGGGGGTGGGAGGTTTCAGATCGAATTGTTCTCAAAAGGTTCATTTCCAAATCTTGATCCGGAGATCAACCTTTCACTTGGCCCCAGATCCCAATTTTATTGTTCTTCAATCCACCCGTTTTCATTATCTCTATAATCAACGACAGTTCCTCGTTGTAGCCAGAGGGCCCAAAATTTTTAAAAATCTTTAGCATATATATATATATATATATTAATATTAAATAAATTTAAGTTGATTTTTTAAATTAAAATTATTAAATTATTTTTTTGAAATTTAAAATTTTAATTTATGCATTATTACAATTTAAAAGGAATTAAAATTATATTGTTATGTGTCTATTTATTGTATTCATAAATCGTTATTTATAAATTCTTAAAATCAAACTAGATATTTATAATAAGTTAAATTATAATTATGTAAAGTTAACAAAAAATTAAATTAACCTTCTAACTTTCTCAGTAAGACTCCTCCAAACCTTCAACTAAGTATTAAGTATGTGTTTTTCTTTTCTTTCTAACTTATTACAATATCTCTCTACATATAATTTTTATTTTTAATTTTACTTTAGATCTTTATCTCATGCTATCCTAAAATTTAAAAAAAAAAAAAAAGAAGATTGGAACCACTTTATAGAAGGTTAAGAAAAAAATCATAATTTCTAGTCTCAAAGTTTCAACTTCGTTCTTTGAAAATTATATATATATATATATATTTTTGTTTTGATAAAAATTTATTGTTTAATGCTTGACTTATTTATATTCTTTTATTTCAATTTTAAATTTTTAAAAAATAAATATTCTATTAATTTATTGAAAGATACTATAATTACTAATTCAACCGCTAATTTAAAACTCTTGTTATCCTTAAAATTTTAATGCTATCATATTAATATTTTTATATTATAATTTTATAAATTGGTTATTTTTATTAATATATTTTTTGCATATTATTTGTGTGTATACATACATATATATATATATATATGTCTTTCATAATATATCAGTTTGAGAATTCGATAGTTAAACGTAATAATCAAGAGTCACCATCAATTTTATTTTTATGAAGTGCGATTGGCCAACAAATTAAAATTACCCCTTTTAAAGAAATACTAAATGAGCATTTGGTTCAAGGGAATCCATACATTTTGCCCTAAAATCTTACTGTTGGATATTTGATTCCAACGTTTGGTTCAGTGTAATCTGATTTTAGGAAAAATTGACAAATTTTCAATAGTACCAAAAGTCTTGGAATCAAAAACTCACATCTCCTTGTAGTATTCTAAGATTTCAAGGAAGAAAGTAATGTTATTTCCAAATTTGACTTGACTAAAAAATTATAAAATGGCCGTTACCATTTTGAAAAACATATATGAAAATAAATACAAGTCAGTTGTAGGATTTTGTTGGTAAAAAATTTTGGTTTATATATGGCGTTTGGCATGAAAAACGCCTTCAATAATCCCTTATAAAAGATTGAATGGGGTCATTCGAGATGTTTTTAGCCAAAAACGTCTTGAATAATCTCTAATTTTTATGATTTAGGGCTTAGGATTTAGGGTTTAAGGGATTATTTAAGGTGTTTTTGATAAAAAAAATACTATGAATAATCCCCTAGTAAAAAAATTAAAGGAGATTATTCAAGGAGTTTTTGGCTAGAAACGTCTTGAATGATCCTTTACAAAAAATTTAATGGGGTTATTCAAGGCGTTTATGACTAAAAAAACATTCAATAATCTACTTCAACTTTTATGAGATGATTATTCAAAGCGTTTTTGCCAAAAATGCCTTGAATAATCCTCAATTTTTAGGGTTTAGGGTTTAAGGTTTAAGAGATTATTTATGGCATTTTTGGCTAAAAATACCTTAAATAATCTCGTAGTAAAAAAATTGAAGGGGATTATTCAAGGCGTTTTTGGCTAGAAATGACTTGAATAATCCCTTACAAAAAATTTAATGAGTTATTCAAGGTGTTTATGACTAAAAACACTTTTACTAATCCACTTTAATTTTTATGAGATGATTATTCAAGGTGTTTTTGTCAAAAACGCCTTGAATAATCTCTAATTTTTAGGGTTCAATGTTTAGCGTTTAGGGTTTAAAGAATTATTCAATGTGTTTTCTAGACAAAAATGCCTTAAATAATCCCCTAATATAAAAATTGAATGAGATTATTGAAGGCGTTTTTGGCCAGAAATGCTTTGAATAATCCCTTACAAAAAATTTAATGGGGTTATTCAAATCGTTTATGGCAAAAAATACCTTCAATAATCCACTTAAAATTTTATGAGGTGATTATTCAAGGCATTTTTGCCAAAAATGCCTTGAATAATCCCTAATTTTTAAGGTTTAAGGTCTTTGAATAATCTAAAAAATTTTTTTGGAGGGGATTATATTCATGGTGTCTTTAACCAAAAATATCTTAAATAATCCTTTAGTAAAAAAATTGAAGGGACTTATTCAAGGCGTTTCAAGGCCAAAAAAGCCTTGAATAATCCTCTTTAATTAAAAATTAGATTATTTAAATTAGTATTATATATGCTAAAGAGATTGTAGTAATTATTCAAGATTTAATATATGTGGATTCTTCCCAACCAAATGAGTAAATCTGAACACGGGATGCCCTGAAAAATGAAAGAAAACCTTGGATATCGTATTTCTCAGAGATCACACTTTCTCTTGCAATCTACAATTCTGCAAACCAAACATCCCTTAAGTTCAATTAAGACTTCATAAAAAGAATAAATCTTGATCTATGCTACTGAGCTGAGTTCAAGAGTATGATTACGCAAAAAAAAGAATTAGCACCTCATAGCGCTTGTCCGAAGAGGATACCTATTAATTTGTGTTATCCTATATTGGTCTTAATTAAATGATCTTTTATTCTAAATTAAATTTAGTTATTTAATTATTGATAAATCTCATAAGATTTCTTCATCATTATGATAAAATCCCTAGGAAAATTTTTTCACCTCAAGAGTATTAAAAAAATTCATTTGTTTCCTTAAAAAGGCTCTATCGTCAGAAATTTTTTTAATTTCATTTACAATTTTCTTTAATAATTTAATTAATCTTTTTTTATTAAATCATCTAATTTTTCATCATTCTGACAAAATTTAAAAATATTCTATTCTTTAAAGCTTTCTTCTAAGGATCACTTTTTCGTGATTTTTAGAATTTCATGGTTTAAAGATTTTAGATTTTTATGAAATTTTGGTTTTAATTTTTTAATCTTAAGTTATCCATCATTCTAGAATAATTTAAACATTTTTTTTTTTTTATGAATTCTTGAAAAAATTACTCATTTGTAAGTTTTTTTAGAATGTTGTTATTGATTAACGATTATTTTCATTCTTATGATTTGTTGAAAGTTTATAAAGAAGAAATTTAACTATTTAATGTTTAATTATTTTCTTTTACTTGAGAATAAATGAAAATCATCGGTGTTAGAACATTGTCTCCAAATTTTTCATCATTATGATTAAATTCAGATAGGGTTTCACATGTAGGAATCTCTTATAAAAATCACTCTTTCGTGATTTCTTATAACTCCGTGATTAAGACGATTTTTATTATTTTCAAGCATAATTTTTGTTTTATTTCTTACTACTCTTTGATTTTATGACCTTCAATTTTTTTTTTATTTTTCTAAATTTTTCATCATTATGATAGAATTAAAAAATAATCTTTTCTAGAAAATTAAATGTTTTGTAATTTTCTAGATTTTTATTGTTCATATTATCTTTTTTTATTTGTTTTATTTTTAATTTTTGTTTCAAAATAAATATTTTAGAATTTTCTTTTAAATTCACCATCATTCTGGTAGAATTTTAAAAAAAATTATTTATTAGTCGCACATTCACAACTATTTGGAAATTTATAATTTGAAATATAATTTTTTCTATCATTTTATTTATTTCTTTTATTATTTTTATTTAAAATTTGTTAAATTTTATGTTAAAATTATTATTATGTAAATAGATTTTAATTTAACATTTTATTTTATTATTCTATCATTATTTATTTTATTATAATTTTATTAATTAAAATAAAGTATCCCTCATTTAAAACAAATTTAAACTCCAATCATACAATAGAAATAATATAACAATTAAAACTAAAAAATATAATTTAAATAATAATAATAATAACAATAATAATAATAATAAATACCATAAAATGGTCTATCAATAATATAGATAAATTTGAGTAGTTTTTATGCGATCTGAATTGGGTCGGCCATTTTTTTTATGATTTAACATCAATTTGATTAATTTAGGTATAATTCAGTTGGACCGATTATAAGGGATAACAACAATCAAGTCGTGGGTCGGATGTGTAAATCTCGAGTCAGATCTGAATCCACACACAAGTCTCCTACCCCTAAAACAATGTAGGTTTTTTTCACTATAAATTAAAATTTTTTTAAAAATCATTTTATCCTTTTCTTCTCAAATCATTTCATTCTAAATCATTAGTAATATAATTAACTTATTTTGTTAACTGAGATAAAAATATTACGATGAACAACACAATTAGTGTAAAATAAATCTTTCTATGTGAAATTTTTTGAAGATGTGTCAAAATAGTAGTCAATGATTGTAAGTGCATGTCAAATGATAAAATCTGAAACAATTTAAATATTAGAGATTTAAAATCAAAATGCATGTATAATTAAAATTATCAAAATTGAAAGACAATTCAATTCATTCAAACAAGGAAATACTTAGATGAAATTTACGAAATTCTCAACAAAAAATGATTAAATAAAAACTAAAATAAAAAATTAAAATATTTCATTACATAAATCAAGTGTATAAAATTTAAAAAAAAAAATTAATAAGTTTTGATATATAATTTTAAATAAATATTTTTAGTAAAAAGATTTACAAAATTTTTATCATTAAATAAATATCGAACAAATTTAAATTATAAATTTTTAATAATTTTTTTATGTATTATTAATTTTTATATTAAACTCTATTAATCTATCTATTTAGATTTTTTATTAAAATTATTACTAAATTATTTTAAAAAAATTCATAAACTTCAAGAATTTCATGTAAATTTTCTACGTTCGAGCACGTCTGTTGCTGCCACTAGAGCTTAGTATGTCATTAGTCGAGCGAAAACAATACTATTAGCTACCATTGTCGAAGTCATAGTGAGCCTTTTCTTTATTATACACATCTTTCTACAAGTCCAAGTAGATATATTTATTGATCGAGATTTGAGAAGTTTGAAGTTGGAATCTTAAAAACAGGCCCCCATTTGAAAGTCGGACAAAATCAAGTAAAGAGAAAGCAACTCTCCTAGTTTAGGTGCATTTCTATGAAAATGTGGTCAAAGTAGCTGCTGCCATTGTTGGGGGTTGTGGTCTCTGTCTCTGTGGTTTGAAACATGGCCTTCTTTGCCACCTTCCTTCTCTTATCCGGGCTCCTTGTTACCTCGTCAGGTCATCTCTACAATCACTCCATTCGCCCCAACTTCACCGCTTCCTATTCCCAATTGGTTGACCAGGCTAGCGTCTTCTTAGCATTTCCCAGTGCTACCTTCAAAGCTTCCATTTCAGACCCCAACCAACAGCTCCCTGAATGCTATTTCTCAGTCATTCACTTATCTTCCAACAGCACCGTCTGGACAGCTAACGGAAACAGACCCATTTCAGAGTCTGCTAAACTTTTGCTAACTCTTAATGGACTTGTCATCAACGATGACTTCGATCGCGTTTTCTGGTCAACGCCCAACCTCGACTCTCCGGTTGCGTTCGTGCAACTTGATGACTCTGGCAATTTTGATCTTCTTGATCAAGGAAACGTTTCATTATGGGAAAGTTTTGACTACCCTACTGATACTCTTGTAATGGGGCAAAGATTGCCTGTGGGTACTGACTTCTTGGATGGTGACTATCAGCATTTGCTTACCAGTGTGGATGCGGTTTTGCAATGGAATGGGATGACGTATTGGCAGTGGTCAATGGACTACAGGGCTTTCAAGGACTCAAGTCCGCCCGTGTCTTTTACGGCCGTGAATGGCAGTGGTTTGTGTTGTTTGGCAGATCATGGTTCAAGAGTAGTCTTTCAGGTGACTTTGGCTGCTGCTGCTGCTGGATTGGAGTTCATATTTGCAAAGTTGGAGTCCAAAGGGAAGTTTACTATTAGCAGATATGATGGGAGCAAATTGGTCCAAAAATTTCAATTTCCAGCTGAAGATTGCAGAATTCCTTCCATTTGTGGGAAAATTGGTTTTTGTAGCAGTGCAACTTGTTCGTGTCCACCGGCTTTCCACGATGGAATAGACGGTTGTGTGCCAATTAATCCTATTTTTACTTTGCATAAGGCTTGCAATGCAAGTAATGGTAGTGGAACCAATTAACATGATTCCTACCTGAAAATTGGGCATAGCATAGACTATTTCTCAACTGATTTAGTAAAACCCTTAAGTGGACGGGTCAACTTATCATACTGTCAACTGCTATGCTCTCAGAATTGTTCTTGCTTAGAGGTTCTCCACGAAAACTCTTCTGATACTTGTTATCCAATTCAAAACAATGTGGGATCCATCTTTTCAAGCACCTTTGGCCAAGAAGATTTTTCGGCTATATAAAGACCATGATTGTAACTTCTAATGTAAACCAGAGTGCTGAGACCAATGGCGGTCGTAAATTCTCTGTAACAGGTTTGGTGCTACCATCTTCATCAGGGCTTTTCCTAATTACCCTTGTTGTAGGATTCCTATGGTGGAGAAGAAGAAACTGGCATTCCAGGACTGCAGTTGTAAGATTAGGCTCTAAGAACTCGTCCTCAGCCGAGATTGATATAATATATATCCCAGATTTACCAGTGAGGTTCGAGTACGAGGAGCTTGCAACCGCGACTGAACTTTAAGACACAAATCGGTAGTGGTGGATTTGGTACCGTGTACAAGGGTATTTTGCCAAACGAATCAGTTGTGGCAGTGAAGAAGATTGCGAATTCGGGAGTTGAAGGAAAGAAGGAATTTTGCACCGGGATTGCCATCATAGGAAACATTCACCATATCAATCTTGTTGAATTGAAAGGATTTTGTGTGCAAGGAGAGCAAGGACTTTTGGTTTTCGAATACATGAACAGGGGATCACTGGACCATGCAATCTTCAATGATGAATCAGTTGTAGAATGGAAAGAAAGATTCGAAATCGCGTTTGGAACAGCACGGCCCCTTGCTTATTTGCATGCTGGGTGCGAACACAAGATCCTCCATTGTGATGTGAAGCCAGAAAACATTCTGCTACATGACAATTTTCAAGTGAAGATATCAGATTTTGGGATTTCAAAGCTGCTAACTCCTGAACAATCCAACCTACTTACAACATTGAGGGGAACTCGTGGATATCTTGCCCCTGAATGGCCGACGAGCTCTGGTATTTCAGACGAGTGACGTTCATAGTTATGGGATAGTTTTGCTTGAAATTGTGAGAGGGAGAAGGAATTTCTCGATAAAAATGCGGAGCAACAACACTTCTTGTGCATCATCAAGTTTGGAACTCCAGCGAATATATTTTCCACTACTGGCATTGGAAATGCACGAGCGGAAAAGATATTTGTAGCTAGTGTATCCAAGGCTGGAGGGACGAGTGAAGAGTGAAGAGTGAAGAGGTGGAGATGCTTGTGCGATTGGACTTGTGTTACGTTTAGAGCCAACGCGTAGGCCGACTATGTTTAATGTGGTTGGCATGTTGGAAGGCAGTCTGCCTCTAGGGCAGCCAAAAATTGAATCACTTGGAACTTTTTTCGATTTTATGGCCTTGGATATGCTGAGGCAGTGACATCGTACACCGACGAATACAATGGGCAAAGTGAATTAATTCTGGACCACCAGTTAGTGTCACGTGACCATTACCCTCTTCTCTCAAAACCTAATTATCAAGATATACAACGTCAACATTTTTATACCCTAATAACTTCTCTTTCATATCCGATGTAAGATTAACCTTACCTACTCTTTCTTCGAACGCTTGGCATAACATTTGCGTTACACCTATTCCCAACACATGCATACTTGGCCGTGCGTTTCCATGCACAGTGCACTCTTGTTGAGCTTCCTTTACCCATCCTGAAGCATAGGAACCATAACCGTAGCAACCCCATTTCAGACCACTGATTTAATATTTGGATATCCACTGTTTTCTTCCTTCATGTCAATAAAACAGGAATTCATCCATGGAGAACAATCACAAAAATCCCGTATAACTCTAACACAACAAAATCCAGCTTTATCTGTTATCCCTAATTCATTGTTTCTCTGGTTGTTTCAAGTAATAAAAATGATCTCAAGGTAACAAATCATCCACTTAACCTACAACATACAGTAGCTGAAAGTTTGAACCACAACAAAAACCATATCTATTCTTCATTGCCTCTTTTCTGCCTTTTTCAGGATAGGAAGATATATGAAAAGTACACACCCCCTCCCCCAAAAACAAAGGGGTCAACCTTTCTCCTCTCCGATAATAAACAAGGAGGGTGAGAAAAACAGTAATGGATGAAATTATCTCCATCATTTGCTCTCATCCATGGGGTCATTACGATTACAAGATTGAGGTCTTAAATCCTTGTCATCTTGCTGTGTTTCTCCTGATTCCGACATTTTGGAAACAGAATCTTCAAGTGCCTCAAGGAAAGACAAAACAGTGAACTTGTCTACAAAAAAAGGAAAAGGTAATTATAAGCATGACATAAAACCCTCGAATACTAAAATTTACACATGTTTGCCCTTTAAAATAGACTATGAATTTAGAATACTAGCAAAGCTATAGATTATTGCAACTGCAGACTACTCACATTTATTCGGGTCAATACCAAACTGAGACAAATCTATTTGTCCTGTTCGAAGTACCTATAAAAGAGAAAGCAACCTCATGAAATTGAGCAGTGCCTTGTGAAATTACATACAAATAATACAGTGGATTCTAATTCCTCACATAAGTAAATGAATCTACTTGTTGACGGAAAGGAGGGCTCTGCAGCAACTCCAACATGTCCTCTGGTGTCCATTGACCCTGACACCTCAATAACTTCAATTTGGGAGAACATAAAATATAGAAAGAAAACAAAAACAATGCAACTATTTTATACCTCAGGTAAATATGAAGCTAATCGCTCTTCCAATGGCCATGTCTCAATCAATGGCATTATCAAATCTGGCCTCAAAATGTCATCTAACCCCAAGCCTGGTAGGAAAATAAAAAAGGGAGTGGAGGTAGAGTCATCTCAAAGAAAAAGGCTACAAAATTGTTTACTTTCACCTCAAACTACCTTCTTCCTAGTAGTGTGGCATCAAATATGAACACCAACATTGAACAGTTCTATAGAAATAATAGACTGATAACAATTCTTCGACTACAAGCAAAAATGTTGACCGATATGGCATATCTTTTGAAAGCCAACAACATCAAGCAAAACTGATCTTTCAAGAACAGCATTTCAGACTACTCTCACATTTTAAAGAGTTACTCTAATAGGTTAAAATATTGGATCAAAAGCATAATCACTAGCCTTACACTGATGATATGATGATTATGATTTTATTATTACTTTTATAGTCTATCGGAAAATACTTCACATGGAAATATACAACAAAAACCATTAAAAGTTTTAATTGGCTCAGGATAATGCATCTAGCTTATGTCATTAACCCTTGATGGAGGAAGCAAAAACACTCACTACAACCAGCTGTCCACACTCCACCACCCCCTCTTTCCCTCCCCTTCCCAAAACATCACATGGCACAAAAAAAAAGTGACTTCAAACATCCACAGGAAGAAAACTTCCCAGAAATTCACAGATAATGGCAACTATAAACTCAACAGCTTAGATATTACTAGATTCTATTAAATATAAAAAAGAAAAAGAACCAACACCTCCATCTGGATCACCAGCTATCTCTGCAACAGATACAACCACAAAACAACCATGTTAGAACTCAAAATGATCTAACGCCTCATAATGAAATAATAACAAGTATTCTGCAAATAATGAACTACATACCTGCTGGCCCTATACTGCTCAATATCCTTTGCAAGTCTTCCAATTTAACCGGCCCTGATGAAGAGGTTACATCACTAATTGCTTCAGCACCTAAGTTTGTAACAGTCAAGTTTCCAGCTCTGGAAAGTTTGGATAGAAAAATTCAAAAGAAAAACAACCTGCAAGTGGCTATATCTTGAACAAAAATAAAAGGACAATATGAAAACCATGCAAGAAATCTTCAGTATAAGGTTGCTTAAGGAAACACATGATACATCCAGATAAATAAAGTAACGTTCCTTCAATTTCCTTTCAGGGAGGCAGATGCAATAGGACAGCAAATTACCCGACCTATGGATTTCGTTGCTCCTGAAAATGTTTATACTGAGGTTGTTACATGCTTCGAATTTCACTCCAGGAAGTCTAGATGGAATAGCACACTGTGACATACCTAATCTGATTGTATAATGATAACATTTCCCATTGGTTTTGCACTAAATCACAGAAAGTAATCCTACAGGGCTTAGTTATGTCATTAAATTATTTAATAAAATGTCCTATCATGGCATGCTTTATTAGAACTCAAATCCAATGTTCTTTCAGTCTAAGAAGCCAACTAAGGTCTATGAATAGAGGAACCAATGGTACTTTAATAGAAAGAAAATATTGATTCATAAAATGACTAGTATTTGTTGTTAGAAAGAAAATATGTATTCGTAAAATGTCTCTAAAACTCAAATTTTGAAATCAAAATAATTTAAATTTTGTAATATTAATCAATAAATTATTCAATACTATTAGAATTAAGAAAAATATTTGTTTAATGAAAGTCATTCTCTATCCATATCAGTTTAAAAAGTAACACATTTAGCATCCATATTCCATAACTCATATCATAAAGGAGGTAATGCACAAAAATTATATCCATCCCCATTTCCATGCATAGTGACCTATATCTACACCTTTAAGACAATAACATCAGCAACTAGAGTAGTTCAGAAATGCTCTTGTTTCAAAAGAGTTCACCACATACATGGGAAAAAATTAGCAAGTTCAATTGATTCTAAAACCCTCAGATAAAAGGAATTTCAATTTTTCTCCATTTTAGGGGAAAAACCATACAAAATAACAAACCAACCAAGACAGCAAGGGAAAGTATGTGTTTCTAATATTATTATAGTTGAATCCCTAGTAAGCTTATTGAAGACGATATTGTTAGAAAGCTTAGTCAAAGAAAGCTATTATTATTATTATCTATCCAAGTCCTCTTGATGTTCCTCTCGTCTTGCTATAAGCATCCTGCACTAATTCACATCTGCTACCAGAATGCCTCTTTACATTTTCAAACCACTTTAAATGTGTTTATCTCATTTTTCCCTAAATCGGAGCAATCGTCACCTTTTCCCTTATGCAGTTGTTCATAGTTTTATCTTCTGTATATGCTCACGCATCCAGTATAGCATTCTCATCTCAACCACACTCATTGTTTACATATATTCAAACTTTCAACATTTTCCTGTATGACATTGCTGATTTTATGGCCAACTTGCATAATTTTCCTTAAACTTTGAAAAAAATTTTGCAACACACAACTCTCAATATAGCTCCATTTCACCAATCCTGCTCAGGTCCCATTCCTGCTACACAAGACTCCTAAAATTACTCACTTGCAGTATGTGTTGATCTACAATTTCCACTGATCCTCCATCCCTACTAACATTACAATAAGAGAAGTCTAAGTAAATTTAGACAAGACCACATCACCAATGAAACTCTGTATAATAAAAGATCTTGTGGTAAGCCTCACCAAAAATTTAGTCTTATTAAGAGTGTCAAATTTCTTGAATATTCTAGTTTTTGAGGCCACCTAACTGTTTCTTATTAATAACTCAATACCAAAAACGACAGGGGAAAGCAAAATCCCATAGGCCTACCAAGCAAGATTAATAACACAATAATATAGGTGGACACAAGAGAACAATATCCAAAGCCAGGAAAACATTAGCACATTTTCCCTTTTGTCAGATATCCATTAGCATTCAGTTCCTATAGCAACTATGTTTATAGTGCACACAACAGCTTGTCTAGGTAGCAGTCAAACCAGAGAAGAAGCATGCCATTATAAAACATGAGAACTTTTTTGGCCATTTTGTTTTATTCCTTTCTTTTTGGTTGGCATAAGACTATACTTTACTCCTTTGGAATCTGTTAGACTTAAGCTATCAAATCCATTATAAAATAATTGATTCATTTGGGTTGCATTTTGCTCTTAAAGTACACTGGTGTTAAGAAATCCGGTCCAACTAGAATCAGCAAGTTGATAACCATGCCAATATATTTGTACTGTCAACTTCATCAAAGTTGAGGTTTCTAGGATCAAATTAACAATGTGATGTTACTTCATATCTTCTTTCTTGTTTCCCACAAATTTCAACAGTTAAAATATCTTGAAATGCTGAACCCTCCACAAATTTTTTCACCAGTACAGACTAACTAATCATACCATAACTACCTACCTGATACATACCAGATAGAAGGAAAACGAAAACTGAAAATAAGAGTTACCCGAAGAAGCTCAACCTCTGGGATTTTTATTAAAATTCAACTTACAAAACCTTACTAGAGAATTTAGTCTTTATATAGAGCAAACACTCAAGAAATTATGAAAAAATAAATTGTTATTATCATCTTGGTCATAATATCTCATCCCAACGCAGAAAGCATAAAGAAATAGTAAATTAAATCCTAATCAACGTGGCAGAAAATATCTAACTAATAACTAGAGATAAATTTATATATACCTAACACAACCGTTGATATCATAATCCTTCCAATTACCAAAGATCTTGGGTAACATGATGCCTGATATCAGCCTCTAGTCATCAACTCAACAAATTCAATCTTAATTTCCCTGTATTTTCCTCAACTCATAAACTCAATATATTCAATCTTAAAATTTATTCAAAAACCTAACTCCTCTTCTTAAAATATTTACAAACACTAAAACCTCTAATTTTCCTAGACACTAATCCACCACAAATCATGTAAGTTGATTCCTCAATATGTCCAACATCATATTTTAATACTAATTTTAATTAAAAAGTATCATAACCATTTTAATAGTGTTTTGCCAAGTAATTGACATATATAATAAAAGGAATATGAGAGGCTAGACCATAAGACATCTGAAAACTAAGTTCATAATAACTATAACATTTAGGTTTTTAATTTGCAAATAGCAAAAACCAATTATAGAAATGTTTCTTTTTTTTTTTTTGGGGGGGGGGGGGGGGGGGGGGAATCTTTGTAACAATGGCTTTACCTTGATGAAATATCATCTTCAACCATGTCTTCAGACACTTGCAAAGGAACAGAAGCATCAGACTCTTCTACACCAAGGAATTCTGTTGAATATAATTTATAAAACAAACAAAATCAGAGTTTGTGGAAAACTCCCCCTACCCCCAACCACATTGAGGTAATGGTCAAGCTTCAAAATATCAAATTGGTTAACATATGAAGTCCTAGTCCAAGGATAGGGCAATTTGGATATATGGGGACTTATGCTCAAATCGTAAGATGAGTGAAGAAAAAAAGGTGTAAAGCTACACATTATACCTATGCATGCAGGGGTTTCCAATTTTGCATCACTGAATTAAATTTACAAACGATAATCTAAAGAGTCAAGGGCGAGAATTGAGGGAACAAAGAGAGAGAGAGAGAGAGACTGGTCAAGAAAGCCATGTTTGATAATGTGACATTTAATTATATCAGATTTGAGGGAACCAACAGAGAAAGAGGCACTGTGGTTGAGAAAGCCATGATTGATAAGGTGACTTATTTAATTACATCAACATAAAATAAGATGAGGATGCTTCAAAATATGAACATAAAGAAGGAACAGTTTAAGTAAAAATAGAATATCCAGTAAACCAAAAGTAAACCAATAAAATCATGTTGGAAATTAAAAGCAGGATAAATGCAAAAACATGTGGTCTGTTGAGGTTACAAGGCATTCATACAACACAAAATTCCAAAAAGAGAATAATTTATCTTTTTAAACAAATCAAAAAAATCCATACAGATGGATAACCAAGATGATTAGGAAACAGCTTTAATACTACAAAGCATAAACTAAATGGAAAAGTAATCCCTTTATACCTAATGGTTGATTGATGAAATTATTGACTGAGCTACATAATTGTAAGTCATCTTCACCTTTAGGCTCCTGAGAGAATGAGAATAAAAACCACTTATCAATAAAGAGCAGAAACCAAGTTATACAGGAAGCAGATTAACAAATCTGACCTGCATCCAAAAAAAGAACTTCCGGTCGTCGGTATTGAACTTTAATATGTAAACCCTGCCTGATGCTTGATTAACCTAAGTTAACCAAGAATAACAATATTCAAGATTACTTAAAAGATTAACCAAGAATAATAATACTCAAGATTACTTAAAAGAGCTAATGAATTCCAATTTGATAATTAACTCTCTTAAAAGATTTAAATAACTCAAAATAATATTAAATACCTTCTCAAAAACAGCTTCATCAGGAAAAATAATCTGATCCTATAATATGTTGTGTCAAGGAAAAGAAAAAAGCACGCACAATAAAAGAAATAAAAAGACACATTATATGAACAATTTTTATGAATCAGGCAACAAAACTAGGGTTGAGTATAGATAGAAGGTTCATCACATGTCTGAATATGAACTGTGAAACTAAGATGTTAATGGAAAATAATTAAAAATCAATTCTTAACCATATCAGTTAACCAGAGGGGATATAAAAAGCAATGTGAACAATGAGAATGATATTGCCACTGACTTGCAACTAGCAAAGAAGGGCAACAGAGCTAATCATTTCAGTTATTAGATAAGAAGATAAAACTAGTGTATTAAAATTAAAAAAAAAAAAAAAAATACAATGCAGAAGATCCGGACATGCTGAACTAACCTTAAAATCTAGAGACCCCTTACCTCTAACTACATTTTAGAATGAAATGAACGCATGTACACACACATACACGTGTATGAAATCGCTGCAGATCCACCAATATATTCTTAGACTACCACATCAGAAGCGGCATAAAAAAGTCACAACTGACAGACTGCTGTAATAAAACCTGCAAGCCTTAATGTACAGACAAGTCAAGTTCTTAATTAAATTATGCTTCTAAATGATACTAGACAAATACCCCCTTATATGCATCTCCATGGTTAAGGGCCTTAAAGCCATACATGCCATGCTAGAAATGGCACCCATTACAGCTGCATATACTAGATTCAAAACTAGTTGAAGAGTTAAATATACTAGGGATAGTAGCACAAGAATTTGTGACATCTCAAAAATTTGCAGCAGATATGTTGGCTTTCTTGTATCCATTACTTTGTTTCCATAAAATTATGTAAAAAAGGTAAAAACTTAACCGACGAACATATGAAAAAATGAAATAAAAACTTCTGTGGTAGCCAGAAGAACCCATGGCCCCCAGAAAATATCCCACATTTAACATCTGTCTACAAACTTGTTGGGTCACAAATTGCTCAAGACAACCAAATGAAGACACAACTTTGTTCCATTAATGATGATACTACAGCCAATGAATAACCTAATTCCTTGTATGTAATTTTAATTCAAGCAATTTAGAATTTAATATTATGAATTCTAAAAGGTTAATTGGGTTAGTTAGCCACATTTAATTATTGTAGGAGCTTACATGGTCTCCAACTTGGAACCATAGTCCTAGTTGGTTAAGTAGTGGTATAGGAAGCAATGTGATCAGCAAGGTAATGTTTCTATTTTAGTAATATTAGAATACTTTTGATTAATAAGAATTCTAAGTTATCTGGTAGGCATGGTAATGGAGAACAGTCTTCCAAGTTTTGGAAGAATGTCTATTCTAGGCATAAATTTAGGAAGTCGGATTTAATTTATTAGTAGACTTGTTTGTTTGAATTATTTTTATTAGTCTTTATTTGGGTTAGGTGGGATATATTTTCCCATGGGCTTAAAAACTAGGGTTATGATGGTTATATATATATATATATATATATATAGAGAGAGAGAGAGACAGTAAGGATCCACTTAATCTAGTATAACTCTTACACTTTTTTTGGATTCTAGGATAAATTAAATCCATGACTCATTTAAATCAAAATAATTTTTTTAAATTTAAATTTTGATCCAAGGGTCCAAAAAAGTATAAGTGGATACCTCCTCATATATATATATATATAGATTTTCTTATGTTTGGAGGTTAGATTTTGATTATTGAACAACTTACATATTGAGAATTATTGAATATTGTTATTCTAGAGTATTTGTTCTACATCACATGGGAACCTAGGTTATCTGCTACTCCCCTATATCTACAATTCATCTATCAATATTTTAGTAAACTTTTGATTTGTAAAGTTTATACGTTATTTGGTTGACAGAGGCATGGATACATAAGTTACTAAGGTTGGCAACCCAACTTGCCTCTGGCGGGGTTTCGATCCAACCTAACCTCATAGGATCATTTTTTTTTTTTAAATCGGGTTTCAGGTCGGGTAATGTTAAAAAAAAATCAGGGTTGGGTCGGTTCGGGTTTTAGACAAACCCAACCCGACCCGATATTATATAAAAATTATTTTTTAATTTTTTATTTATATATATTTATATTTAATAAAATAATATTTTATATTTAAAAAATATTATTTTATTAATTTTGGGTTAGGTCGAATCGGATACAGTTTATACAATATTGAGTCGGGTCGGGTTGGTATGGAAAAAAAATCTTCGGGTTGGGTCAGGTCGGGTTCGGGACAAGCAAAAACCAGCCCTGACCCAACCCATTGCCATCCTTGTACGTTACAGTTCTGAAAAATCCTAAGAAATAACTATTGGTGACACTGCAGCCATTGAAGAACCTAGTTCCCAGTATATAATCTTAATACAAGCAATTTAGAATTTTATATTATGAATTCTATAAGGATAATTGGGTTAGTTAGCCACGTTTATTCTAGGAGCTTAGACAGTTTCCAACTTGGAGCCATAGTTCCTATTCTAGTTATTTTAGAATGTTTTTGATTAATAAAAATTCTAAGTTAACAGGTAGGCACGGGAACCAAACTTATTTGCTACTTCTCTAGATCTACCAATCATCTATTAGCATTTTACTCTGGGTCAGAGACAAAAATCCTTACAAATACCTATGTAGTATATTAACATTTTAGTAGGTTTCTAACTAATAAAATTCATAATTATTTGGTTAATTTAGGCATTCATTTGTAATCTAAATAATATCCCCTTTTCGCATATCCTTGAAAATATTTTACAAATTTTGAATATCTAAATGCAACTAACTAGATTCTTTGAATACAATAACATAATTCTTCATGACCTTATTGCCAAAATTTCCAGCAACTTTTTCCTTCAATTAGAACCCTTCTTTAGTTACCATTCCACCATTATCAAACCCTAGTCCAAACACTTACCCTCAAACTCAAAATCCTAAATGTTTCCCTACGTGCACTGCTGCCCTACAGAAGCAAAATTCCCCAAAACTTGACCAATGTTAGTCAATTGTTAGCACTTGTAAGTAAAAGTAAAAGATTAAAAGTTGTATAACCCAGCAAAGGAGCATGAACTGCCTAATGCAAAGTCTTCAACAGCAAGTAACAATTGCATTATGACAATAACTTCTTCTGGAATTCTCAAGCATGAGACCTTCCGAGACCATGATTATCAATGACACTTTCACCAAAAGAAAGGGAATACACCTATTTCAAATATAACAGAATTAAGCAAACCCAGTGAAAATGAATAACAAGAATGAGACAGAATGAAATATTTTAAGTGAAGCAACAAAGAAATATATAGAAAGTAGGATACATCTTCAACAACATTTTGAGTGCGATCAAGCCACTGAAAATGCACCAGTCCCTCCTCACCCTGACACAGAAAGGCGGTAAGCTCGCAACAATTTAGTTAAAACGGATATTATGAAGTATATCAATTTCACTATCTGAACACATGATGTAAAAAATTAGTTAGAGGTAAATGTAACCCAAAAGAAAAAAAAAATACGAATAGCAGAAATTGCTTGGAACGATTATACTCTAGCTATGCGAACGAGTCCTTTTCGAGTATCAGGGACAACCGTTTTTCCTTCCAACAGCATTTTACCAGCACGAAACTCCAGCAAAGTTTCCTGCCAATAAATAATGGACAATTGATTTCAAACATGATAACCTAAGACATCCATTCATTGCAGAAAATTTTCCAAGCTTTTTATTCGATTCAAATATTTAGTTGAGGCATTACCTGCATTGCTGGAAAAGCTTCAGCTGAGGACGAACCCATTAGCTCCACTTCTTTCAACAAGTTGAAAACAAAAACCAAACCAATTGAAAAAGAATTCAAAACCCAAAGCAAAAAAATGGATAGACTTTAAGGAACAAATCGCTAATAAACGCAATAAATTAACGAGAATTGCTAGAGAAAACCCTAAAATAAGAAGCAGAGTTTTATAGAGTACTTTTTTTTCTCAATCGAAAGAAACAAAGGCATACTGCGTACATGTATAGTATCGTACCTGTTTTTATATATCTGTGTTTGTTGCAGAATTTAATCAATTTCTTTTGCATGTGAAGATTTGTGATGCGGAGGAAGCCTGAATTCTGAAAATCAACGGCGGCCCACTTTTACTTTTGCATATTCAGACATTAACTTTCCTAATATTACGAAGTTGACACTATTTTTCTTCTTCATTTTCCATTTTTTTTTAGCAATTAATTCTGTGTACGAAACGCTAGACCTGCAAAGGACAAACGAGCGAATTCGGATTTTAATATCATATTTGAATTATGGGAGTCTTCTAAATGAATTTCAATTTTTGTTTTTTACATTTTTTTAATTTTATAAGTAAAATTATTTAATTATCTTTTTTATACACTTTTGAATATTTATATTTAACAAGTTTTATATTCGTTAAATTTTATAACTTTTCAAAAATTTATTTTTAAAAAATAAAATTATAAAAATTATAAAAAAGAGAAATTATTAGAAATTTTTTATTAGTTGGTATGAATGAAAAATTTTATTATTGAAAAAATTATAAATTTTCAAATTAATAAAAAATTAATTTTTTTACTTTAGAAAAAAAATAAAATTTTATAATATCCTAAATAAATTAAACAAGAGTTTCCTTCAGAATATTACATTTTGAGAAAAAATGTAATTTAAAATAAAATGTAAATTCTTGATAGGTGGTGATTATGGAATTATTATAGTCATGTGTTTAGTTGAAAAAAAAGTCAAATTACTTAATCTTATATTTTTATTATAATATTTTTCACTATATAACAAATACAATAAGTTTTTAATAAAATAATTGATAAATAATACAATTTCAAATTGTGTAAAGACATTATTCGAGTGGCTAATTAAAAAATTATATAAAATTACTAATTTTAGTTCATCCATGAAATGCAAGACATAATGGATAAATACTGCATTGAAAAAACTATTAGTGCAGTAATTTACTATTTTAAAAAAATTACAATGATTAATTATTGCATTATAAAACAAAATACCGTGATAATTGATTATTTTATTAAAATTACAATTGTTAATTATTACGTTATAAAACAAAGCAATGCAATAATTTATTGTTTTAAAACAATTACAATGATCAATTATTACATTATAAAACAAAGCAACACAATAATTGATCATTTGATTAAAATTAAAATTATTAATTACTGCGTTATAAAATAAAGAAATGTAGTAATTGATTGTTTTAAAACGATTACAATGATCAAATATTGCATTATAAACCAAAGCAATGCAATAATTGATTGTTTGAAAAGATATTACAATAATCAATATTGCATAATAAAACAAAGTAATGTAGTAATCAATCATTTTATTACAATTACAATTACCAATCACTGCATTATAAAACAAAACAATGCAGCAATTGATCATTTGAGAAAAAATTACAATTATCAATTACTGTGTTTCAAAGCCTATAAATGCAATAACTAATATTTTTATTTGGTAAATATAACAGAAACCTGCCCACTATTTGATTAACCATTTTACATAGGATTAACCTTGATCCTCGACCAAACCATGAACTCTAAAACCTATCTAAGAAACCCCAAGTCACTTTGTTTCCATCATCATCATCGATACCACCGTCGTCGTCAATTGAGGTAAATATGTGATATTTTACCTTTATTTAACTGTTCAATTATTTGTTCATATGATTTGATAATTATATATTTACACTCAATTTCTTGCTTGGTGATTACTTAGTTGGTTTCATATGCTTAGTTGGTTTCATAGTTGGAAGGGTATTTTCCATTATAAAAATTGGTTGAAAAAGGCAAAAAGGTAAAGTTATTTGGCTACATGAGAATCATAATGCAAGTTAGAGGTCATTTCTAAGACACTTAAGAAAAATGCTTGGTGAATGCTTGGTAATGTTTCAAATGCCATCAAGAACATATAAGTTATTTGTATTTTTTGAATGCTTGCTTGGTGAATGCTTGGTCAACAAAATAGCAATTTCAAAATCATTATGTTCAGGTTTGGTTGTTTGCTAATGTCATTCCATATTTAAATTTGAATAAATTAGTTGATATTATGGCTTCTAAAGAACATATATCATCATCTTACAAACACGAAGAAAAACATTTAGTTGACATATCTTCTTTAAAAAAAAAAAAAGTTAAGGGATGTGGCAAATTGCTTGAATTAACTGAGAGAAGATACATGTTGATTTCAATATGGATAGGCAACTTGTGTTAAATAATGCAACAAAAATGGCTAGCCATATTAGATATATCATTCGACAGACAATATCCATTAACTACGAAAGTTAAAGAAAGTTCTAGATGATTCAAAGGATCGTATATAGGATTTGGTTGTGGTAAATTACAATATTCATATAGAAAACTTATTAATCGTTTATGTGTATTATTTATGGAATGCAAGTACGCTTATTGTTAACATATCTTTATTTAATCTTTTAGGAATGTTTTGATGTCCCAACTGAGTATAAGAAAATTGTGTTGTAATCTACTTGGTTGAAAGTCAGAGATTTTAAAAGTAGATTGACAACAAAATATATTTTACCAAATACTAGCAATACTAAATTGTTGGCTCATCCTTAGTGAACATATTCATATATTATCAGTGATGAAGGTGGATGAAGTTTGTTTCAACTCTTCTATTAGATGAATTCAGCATTTCCATAGCAATCTTGTTTTGTTTTTATAATACATTATTTAGAGTGAGATATTTATTATTGTGTTATTGATTTTGTTTTTTTGCAAAAAGTAAAAAGAAGCCCAAAAGAAAATACAAGCCCAAAAAGTGTATCACCATCGAGCATAAAAAAAAAAGGTATGCAAATGTGAAGCATGAATGTGTAAGTATTTTTTACCAATTATTATACATATGATTTTGGATTACAATAAAGTTGCCAACTTATATTTTTATATGGTTTCAAGAAACATCCAACTTTGACAATGAAATCTCAAGATGGGAAGTTTGAAAAAAAGCTCAAATGTCAAAATTTGGAACTATGCATATGTCAAAATAAAGCAATTGAACAAATGGCTAAGAAAATTGTAAGTTCATTTTGTATTTACATCTCATTGGCTAGTTTGCCATTTATGCATCTTAATATATTATATTTATTGATGTTTGCATATTGTGTTTTAGGACAACATTGCTTTAAGATTCATATATGGTGAAATTACCACTGATGATTGGAAAGATTTATAATTGTGAGATTCACTTTATTAATTACTTGACTATGTGTGATATACAAATTTTATAATTGTCATTCACATTACATTCTAACATTTCAAATATGACTATGATTTGCAAGGGTCATTGGCAGCTACTTGTCATTGAGTATGCAACATTTACGGTTTACTTTTTTTACTTACGAAAAGAAGGGTCAAAGCCTAAACCTAAGCTTGTCAATATAATAAAAAGGTATTCATCTTTGTTATGTGAACTACTATACAATTTTTTATGAGTATAATATATGTTTATGAGTTCTTTTATGTTGTTTCAAAGGATTAGGTACTGTTGATAAAATGAAAAAAATAAATTGGGTTACATTTCCGATAAGTATCAAATATATTACTTTTTATTTGTTTAAAAGCACTTTGACTAACCAACAATTATTTTGTAGGTTCTTTATCAACCAAGAATAATAGAATATGGATATTGTCATAGCGTATAGATCTGTGGATCTACCATTACACATGGACTTTAAGAGTCGTTACCAATCTTTTTTGTTAAGGTGTGATTGGCCATCTGATCGAATCTGTCCTATTTAAAAAGACTCTCAAGATTGACTTAGGTATCTTTAAATAGTATATTTTAGTCCATGAAACTAGATTTAGATTCGAGAGTACTATTAAACATGAAGAAAGTTATAACAACCTTACAGTGCCCATCCATAAAATGGTACCAGTTTGATTTCAAATTATCTAAGCTTTAACCATATTTATGATTTACCAAAATATTTAATATTTAAAATTAATCTTAAAATTACTCCAATAGTCTAGTAACAATTTAAGATAATTTTTTCACCTCAGGAGTATCATAGAAACTAGTATTCCTCTTTGAAAAAGCTCTATCGTCAAATTTATTAATATATTTTTATTCAAAAAAATAATTAGTAAAATCTTATAATAGTTTAGTAAGATTTACTTTGATGCAAATCCTCTAATAGTTTGGTGAGATTTCTTTATAAATGTTTTTTAGAAAGTGTATTAAATCTTTCAATAATTTGGTAAGACTTAATTTAAAATGCAAATCCTCAAATAGTTTGGTGGAATCAAAACAAAATATTTTATTAATAATATTTTTCTTGAACAATCAATTTATGAAAATTCTCCAATAGGTTGGTAGAATTCATAAAAAATTTAAATTCATAAAGAATCTTTCAATAGTTTGGTAAGGTTAATGAATTCGTTTTAGAAACATTTTTTTATTATTTTTTTGAAAAAAAATGAAATTTATGAAAGTATTTAAAATAAATTATTTAATTTAAAAATAAGTAGGATAATAATAATGATAATAAATGAAATTAAAGAAAATCTAAAAAGAATAAAATAAATAAAATGTAAACATAAATAAATAAGAAAATTTAGAAAAATAAAATAAATAAAAATGTAAATAAAAAATAAAATGAAAAGAAAAAGAAAAACTTACGATCGAATTAGGTCTAGAGAGCGGGTTAGCAAGTCGACGCGTGGATCTAAGACCTTTAGAACAGTGTCATTTTGGCACAGTATAAAAGGCAAAGTCATTTGTTTTTTTTCAGACCTACCTCGGCCTTCTTTCTCTAACTCATTTTTCTCTCTCGGTTCCCTTTAAAATTCCCAAACTTAGTTGCCAAAAATTGGGTTTAATCATTGGGTTTTGGAAAACTGGTCGAAACTTGGCCAAAAACTTCAAATCCTGTTAAAAAATTTAACCAAAAAATTCTTATGTTCTTCCCAAAACCCAGATTTTTCTAGAAACTCACCCTCTTTCAGATTTTTCAAAGGATTCCAAATGGTTTCACTTTTCATCAAACCTTAGAAACTTCCAAAAAGATCAGCAAATCCTTAAAATAGATTCATCCAAATAGTAGCCAAAACCCAACCTTTTTTGTGTGATTTAACGTCCCATTTATAGCCTATTTTTACAATGATTTTAGGGTTCAAACAGAGTTAATCCATGCTTAAATCCTGAAATTTTATCAAGGTTGATTGTGATCCATTACTGCGTGATTTTAGTTTAGGAAATTTTTACCTAATTTTTGTTTGAAATTATGAAACTACCAATTTACTTTGCTTTTTTCCTTTTTTAGTTTTCTTGTTAAGGATCAATACATGAATGAAAGAAAGAAAAGAAAAATTAAAATAATAATAATAATAATAATAATAATAATAATAATAATAATAATAGTTAGACCAAAATCTGCATTTGATCAACAATTACCAAGCTCAAAGCCCAAACAAAATAAAAAATGTAAGAAGCCCAAACACGAAATCCTCTAAGGCCTAATGATCTTGAAGAGATCCAAATTGAGAAATTGATCATAACATGGACGAAAATGGGTGTCTATAGTTGCTCTTATTTGCACATTCTTTTGAAACAAGAATGACGCAAAGACATAGATAGACATTATGTTTGGCATCAAAAATGAAATCAAACTAAAATGTGAAAACAATTGAACTGAGTCAAAGTCAAAATTAATCGAGGTATTCTAATATATAGAAGTGAAAATGATCGAGACTAAGTTGTGAATCAGAAAACAAGACTGAGGATGATTGATTGAGATTGAACCACAAATCAAAAAAATGAAATGACCTAGACTGAGCCAAGATCGAACACAAGTGACCGAATCAAACCATGAGTCAAAAAAATAACATGATTTGGACTGAGCCAAGATAAAAAATCAATGAGCAACATCGAACCATGGATCAAAAATAAAATGATTTGGACCAAGTCAAGATTAAAATGAGTTATCGAGATCAAATCACAAGTCAAAAAAATTATATGGATCGAGCTAAGATAAAAGAATGAGTTATCGAGATCGAACTACGAGTCAAAAAAATAACATGATCTGGATTGAGTTAAGATAAAAAATGAGTGATCAGGATCGAACGTGAAAAAAAAAAAATATAGATCGAGCCAAAATCAAAAAATGAGTGACCGAGATCTAATCGTAAGTAAAAAATAATATGATTTGAGCCAAGGTGAGATAAAAAATGAGTGACCGGGATCAAAGCACGAGTCAAAAAAAATAACATGATCTAGACTAAACTAGGATAAAAATAAGTGACTGAGATCGAACCGTGAGTCAAAAAAATAATATGATCTAGATCAAATTGAGATAAAAAAATGAGTGATAAGAATCAAACTGCAAGTTAGAAAATAGTATGATTTAGGTCAAGTTGAGATAAAAAATGAGTATGTAATAAGTGATAATGCAAACGATATGAATGCATATGCATGAAATTTCGATTATGGTACTAAAGTTCTTAAGACTATCCCTCCTTTTTTTTTTGCATTCCAAACTCTATATACTTCAACAAGAAGGATCAAATCTATTGTTTATTACTCAAAATGGGTATTTATCTTTTCCTTTTAAGGGAATTTTCACTACCAATGTCTTTACCAAATTTTGAGGATTTCATCTTTTGCCTTCATCTTTTTTTACTTTCCTAAAGTATGCATAATCTCTCATGACATTAGTCAATTATTAGTCATTATCCCACTTTCAAAATATAATATGCAAATTATTCATTTCTTTTATTCATGGCAAAGCATTAAAAGAAAAAGGTAATGATTGAAAGTGAGACATAGATAAGATGAAATGGAAATCAATTATTTAAAGAAGAAACAGATTATAAATGATGGCAACGGGACCAGAAAAAGGTATACAAGGATGGCCATTGGGGTAATAATGCCTCAAGACAAATAATCAGATAATCATGATAACATATCTCAAACTTCTTCAAAAATTCAACCATATAATGCCCTTAGCACTTTGAAGCTCTTTAAAAATTCACTAATATTGGCTTCGATGCACCTCATGAATGATGTCATATCCTCTTTATCTAAGTCACTTTTATAGGTTTTCAACTTAGATAGACCTCTATTTAGTTCAAGCCACATTTTTGGATTTTCGACTTGAACTCTCTTTTTTTTTAAGTAAAGTATTTTTTCACAACATCAAAATTCATGGGACTAGAAAGGTCAACTCTAACCGTCTCTGCTAAAAGTAGGGCTTATTCTAAAAAAAGCTCTTTTCATAATATACGACCCTTTCCAATTTGGAGTCTATTTTCCTCTATCATCATATTGGCTTAGGAGGATTTTTTTCAACATTAATTCTCCTTCTTAAAATAGAAGAAGTCACACATTTTTGTCATGAGCTCTCATTGTCCTTCTTTGTTATAGTTGACCATGATAAAGTACTGCTAATCTTTTCTCTTCAATGAAGTTTAATTGCTCATAGTGCTCTTGAATCCATTCAGCTTCTTTTAATCCTATTTCTTTTAAGACTTTCAAAAATGAGATTTTTACTTCCATTAGCAATATTGCCTTTATCCCGTAAACTAAGTAAAACATAGTTGCCCCAGTAGAAGTGCATGCTGATGTTCAATAAGCTTGCAAAGCAAAAAACAATTTTTCATGCTAATCTTTATACATATCAATCATCTTTTCCAAAATCCTTTTGACATTCTTATTTGTAGCTTTTACTACCCTATTCATTTTGGATTGTATGGAGTTGAATTATGGTGTTTAATCTTGAACTGAGTACATACTTCTTGCATCATCTTGCTATTTAAGTTCTTTGTATTATTTGAAATAATTCTCTCTGAGAGTCCATATCTGTATATTATTTCTCTTTTGATAAACTTGCAGACTAGTGATCAAGTTACATTTGTAAGAAAAGTTGCTTTGACCTATTTAGTGAAGTAATCAATCATTACAAAAATGAATCTATTCCCATTGATGCTTTTAGGGTAATAAGACCGATGACATACATTCCTTACATAAAAAACGACCAAGATGGTGCCAAAACATGTAATGTAGTTGGCGAAACATGAATTTTGTTGCCATAAATTTGGCATTTATGACACTTTTGAGTATAATCATTGCAATCACTTTTTATTGTTAACCAATAGTATCTGGCTCTCATAATCTATCTTGCCATCATGTGTCTATTTGTATGTTCTCCACATATACCATTATGTACCTCCTTAATAATCTTCTTCACCTCAGAGACATTTACATAGTGCAATAATGTTTGATCTCTACTTCTATTGTACAAAACTTTTCCATCTAAGAAAATTCCCATAGGCAATCTCTTCAAAACTCTCTTATCATCTTTCATTGCCTAATCTGAGTACTGATGACTCCTTAGGTATTGCAGAATATCATAATACCAAGGATTTTCATCTTTTTTCTTCTCTATGTTGGCATAAAGTACTGGTATATACTTGACATCTAACTTGACGAGCTGTATTTCAACATTATTTTTAATTCGTATCATTGTAACCAAAGTGGCCAATATATCTACAATATGATTTTCTTCACAAGGTAAATGTTCAAACTAGATTATCTCTAACTGCTTGCACAACTCCAAAATGTATTTATGGTATTGGATAAGTTTTAAGTCTCTCGTTTCCCATTCACCCTTTAGTTGATAAATAACCAAACCTGAATTCCTGAACACCTTTAATATTTTAATATTTCTATCTAAAGTAACTTGCAATCTCATAACACAAGCCTCATATTCGTCACATTATTGGTGCAATTGAAGTTTAATTTTACTGCAATGAGGTAATAATGCCCTTTTGGAGATATTAGAATTGCTCCAATTTCATGCCAATAGCATTGGTGACCCTATCAAAATACATTTTCCATGACTGTCCATCATCATTTTCCTCATCTAATCTTGAAATGGCCATTAATTCTTCATCCAAAAAATTAAGATTCATAGGCTCATAGCTTTTAGAGACATAATCCATGAGAAATTCGATAATGGCATTTCTGTTGATTGTCATTTAGCTCACGTATATTATATCATACTCCGAAAACATTACTTGCCATCTTGCAATTCTCTCTGATAATGATGGTTTCTCAAAGATGTACTTGATTAGATCGAGTTTAGCGATAAGCCAAGTAGTATGGTAAAGCATATATTGCTTGAATGTTTTAGTTGTCCAAGCCAAAGCATAATGCATTTTCTTTAATGATGAATACTTGGACTCATACTCTATAAATTTCTTGCTTAAGTAGTAAATAGCCTTTTTTTTTTTACCATATTCATCCTACTGTCCTAATACACATCCCATCGACTTCTTATGTACCATTATGTACAGAATTAATGGTCTTCCTAAGATAGGTGATACTAATATTAGAGAATTTGACAGGTATTGTTTAACCTTATCGAAGGGTTCTTGACATTCTCTACTCCATTCACTAGGATTGTTCTTTTAGAAGAGTTTAAAGATAGGTTCGTATTTAGAGTTAAATTGAAAGATGAATTGAGAAATGTAATTTAATCTACCTAAAAAACCTCAGACTTCCTTTGGTGTACTAGGTGGGGATAAGTTCTGAATGGTTCATATCTTGTTTGGGTCAACTTTAATTCCCCTTTCACTAACTACAAAACCCAGTAATTTCCCTAACTTGGATCTGAATATACATTTGGATGAAGTTAACTTAAGCTGAAACTTTCTTAACTTCATAAATAATTTTTTGAGGTTAGCTACATGGTCTTCTCTTTCTCAAGATTTTATGATCATGTCATCTATGTACACCTCAATGTTTTTATACATCATATCATAGAAGAGGGTCACTATAGTCTTTTGATAAGTTGCCTTAGTATTTTTCAATCTAAAGGGCATAACCTTATAACAAAAGGTTCCCTACATAGTTACAAAGATAGTTTTTTCCATATCATCCTAAGCCATCTTTATTTGATAATAACTAGAGAATCCATCCATAAAAAAAGAAAATCTCATGTTGGGCTATATTATCTACCAATGTATCAATATGCGGTAGAGGAAAGTTATCCTTTGGGTTAGCCTTATTCAGATCATGATAGTCCACACATATTTGTACCTTTTCATCTTTTTTGGAGATGGGTACTATATTGTTCACCCATTCAAGATATTTGGCCACTTACGGAAAGCCTACATCAAACTACTTTCTTACCTCCTCTTTAATCTTTAACAACATTTCAGGTTTCATTCTTCTCAACTTTTATTGATCTAGACTACATTCAGGCTTCAAGGTAACCTATGTTCCATTATCTCAATGCTATATCCAGGCCTATCTTGATAAGACCAAGTGAATACATCTATAAATTCTCAAAGCATATCCTTTAATCATTATCTATCAACCACTGGGAATAAGGTATTGATCTTAACTTTTTTTTATTCTCATCATTAGCTAAATTGATCATCTTAGTAACTTCTTAATGAGGCTCAATAGATTTATTCTCTTGTTCAATTAATCTCATTAAATCCAAATGCAAAGTGTATTCTTCAAAGTTCCCTTCAATGTCTAGTTCATCAGTGTTAATTAAATTTTTAAAATTAAATCCTTGATTGTAACCATGATTATCGTCATATTCATTTGAGGACTTGAAATTAAATGAAATAGGAAGTATTGGTGAGATGCTTTAATAGGAAAGTAAATTTAATAGAAGAGATGAATAAAATGTATGCTCTTATTTTTTATTGAAATAATGGATAATAAGAGGCCCATACATAAGAGATCATGCCAATGCTTTTAGGCATAAACGATTGGGAGTTGTAATTACATTTAGAAAGTATCTAAGACAACATACATCTGGATGACACTTCAATTTTTTAGCTCAAAATTTGGTAGGCATGGATAAACCAACATTTATTCTTTTCAGATATCTTCGCCTATTATTTGGATGGATAATTCAATGAAAGCTTCTTCAACATTTTCCTTAACTTTTGGGTACATGCATCCTCTAAGACTCATGTTTTATACAAATAAGGAACAACCACTGGCATATTTCTCGCTATCTTTTTTCCTCTTTTGTCATCTCGTATTCCTTTTACTTTATATCCCAAGCCCAGTTTTCCACTATTGTTCGTAATTATTGGTGGTTTTTTATCCCTTATAGATTTTTGCCTAGCCCAACTCCAATATTTCAACCTTTATTAATCATCTAATTGATCATAATTTTACTGAACTTAGGACCTTTATCCACAGCATTAACAAGTTTAAAAGATCGATAAAAGCATTCTAATGACTCATTTGTGGCTTTTACATATGGAGCATTTATGCGCTGAGTCACCAGCAAGTTCTCTTCTCTAGCCACAATCACCAATTGATCTTTCATATTGAATTTAACCTTTTAATATAGAGAGAAAAGAACAACATCAACCATATGAATCCATGGTCAACCCAATAAATAACTATAAGAAAGAGAAATATCTAAAACCTGAAACTTTATGTTGAAGACACATGGTCCAGTTTGCATAGGCATTTCAATATCTCTCAATACTTCATGCCTAGTTCTATCAAATGCTCATACCACTATATGACTACATTTGATGTGGGATGTATCAATAGGTAGCCTTGGTAGAATAGACATGGGTATAACATTAATAGTCGAACCATTATCAATAAGGGCTTTGGCTACAATATGACTCTTGCCTTTAGTAATGATATGTAAAGCCTTTGTTCTTTCCTTACTTTCAAGTGGAATCCCATCGTCACTAAAGGCTATATAATGTGGTACCACCAAGTTCCCTACCAGATGGTTTATATATTTCATAGACATGTTATGTGCTATAAAAGCTTGATTTAACACCTTCAATAAAGCATTATTATGTGGTTATAAATTTAATAGTAGTGACAACAAAGAGATTCTGACTGGCATTTTGTTTAATTGCTCCACAATAAAGTACTCATTATGTTTCACCAATTTAAGAACTCACAAGCTTTCTTTTCTGGCATAGATTTTATGATGACTTTCCCTAAAATCAATTTTGGATCAATTTTCATTTTCATCATTTTCTCATTTTTTGTTTTCTCTAGCAACTCAAGAGTATAGTATCCTCCATTTTGGGTTATGCCATCTACACTAGTTATATTAGTAGCATCAAATTTAGCCATGATTTCTTCTTGCCCTTGGACTATTACATCGCAACCATACTTTCATGGCTCAACCTTCTCATCCTTGTAAGGGAATGGACTTGGGACCTTGAAAGTCATTGGCCTAGGAATAAACTTGTCCATGACCCATCTTGGTTTCTCACCACAATATATGATCATCAGCTTTGGCACTCACTTATCAGTCTAGCCACTTCAACATCTTTCAAGGCTTTTGTTTATTTATACAACTCAATCTAGTAGGAATCCATTAGCCTCTGTATCTTATTATGAAACTATTTGCACATTTTAATAGAATGCCCCAAAGCTTCACTATGATACTTGTATTTTTTATTTGGGACATATCTTCTATGATAGGTACATGGGTCTATCGATTGTATCATCCTAGCCTCATATAAAGCCTCATATAACTAACTGAATGACATTGTGATATCTTTCATTTTTCTCTTTGTATGCCTTTTATCCTCGTTCAAAGCACTAATTGTATGATTGGGCAACGCATTACCACTAACATTGGGTGTTGTTTTTCTGATAGTATTAAAATTTATTAGCCTTTCTTTAATCAAACTTTGCACATTGTGTTTCAAAGAGGTGTAATCTTCGATGGAATAGCTAGTAACCCTATAATGATAGTCATAATGGGTAGTGGACAGTGGAATCATATCATTTGGGGTAAGGAGGTTTGAGTGATTTTGTAGGGATGGGAGCAATTAAGTAATTTTTGTAGAGTTCTTGGTACAATTCTATGTAACTCATGGGAATATGATCAAATATGGCCTTTTTTCATCTATTTTGTGGCTCTTGTGTATCACTCGTTGAGTTGGTTGGACGAACAAAGGGCTTTACAGTAGTAAAAAATTTAGATTATAGGTAGGTGGTATGAATGCAAGCTGGTAAATGGATGAATAAGAAGGTCATGGAGCAAGTTGATAAGGGGAAACTGAAGCATGATTTATTGTAAGATAATAAATGGGATATACTAGTTGAGGGTAGTTTTTGAATTATTACCTTTCATAACCCAAGGTTTCAGTCTCACTCTTCTTTTTTTAGGCATTTTCTCAGCAACAAAGGGCTCCCCCTTAAGATTGCCATTTTATGGCATTTTTAATGATCTCTCTTAAAATCACTATGTTAGCAAAATTTTTAGTCACACTTCCAATTATTTTTTCATAGTAAAGTGACTTTAGAGTACTTACAAATTACACTATTTTTTTTTGTTAGTGGTGGTTACACTTGAGCGACTATATCCCACCACCTTTAGGCATACTTTTTAAAAGACTCAGTTGCTTTCTTCTTCATATTTTGTAACGAAAGGCAATCAAGAGCCATATTTATAATATGATAATATTGACTGATGAAAGATCGAGTCAAATCATTCTAAGATTGTATGCGAGCCTTGTCTAACTAGATGTACCATCTTGCAATAGACTAGTTAAACTATCTTGAAACACATGTATGAGTAATTTTTTATTACTAGCGTGTGTTATCATCTTACGACAATACATCATGATATATGTAATAGGGCATTTGGTACCATAATACCTTTCAAACTCTAGTATTTTAAACTTTAGGGGTATCACCATATCTGGTACCAAACAAAGCTCTATGCCATCCATGGAACCATAAAAGTCGATGCCTTTTATAGCTCACAATCTCTTATAATATTCATCGTGTGATTAGTTTTAAGGTGCTTCAAAGACTTAGCCATTTTCAAATTTTTTTTGCCTTATCCATATTAGGGATTTGGATTGACTTAACTACCTTTTCAACAAAGATAAGATTAATGTAAATTTGGACATTTCCTTAACTAAGTGCAAAAGGCATTCCCAGATAATTATAGCTTGGGAATGCTGGTTGTTGCAGTGAAAGTTTTAAGTAGATTAGGTTTGATGTGGACCATAACCTGAAGGATATAGCAGCTCAGTGACTTTATATGAAACATCTTTTTTCACTATTTTTTCCTTCTTTATCTTATCCAAAACTTCAAGGATCTCGCTCAATTCCCCATTGATTTCCTATTGAGCCTTTTTCAACTTCTCAACACAGCTCGCATTATCTTGCTTCATTTTATTATTTTAAGCCCATATGTTATACAGATGTTCAGATATATTTGAACCTTATACCACAATCTAAAATTAGTGATCTTGTTATGAGCTAACATGACTAAGAAAATGATTATGAATGAATGCAATGCAATGCATGGATAAGAAAAATATTTGCCCTTTAAAGATTTCAACAAAAGTGAACTTTCATTTATTCCACAAAAGTCAGTTTTGCATCAAGTCTAATATTTTTCACTTTGTAAAAATGCTTGATTTGTTCATATTGATCTTTAGTCTCATTGATGAAATTCAATAGCCATTGCCCATGCTCTCTTGTTGGTGTGACTAGAGTTCTTAATGTCTTTACCTCCTCCATCATTTCTCCTACCTTAATTATTGCCTTGTTTATTTGGGTTACAAGATGTTCTATGTGTCTTTTCCTTTCTAGACCTTCTCTTTTACCAAACCATACTTAATAGGATAACTCCCTATGCTTTTCCATAAGTGTTATGATATGATTCCCCTGCTCATTCAATTTTTATTTTAGTGTCTAGATATACCTTTCAAGCATCTCATTTTCTTATTGAACTTCCATATAATCATCTTTCATTTAGGAACAATCTCTTTTTAATTTTTTATTCTCACAAGTCAAATCAATGATATTTATGTCTTTAACCTTCACTTGTATGTGGATCTTTTGTACTCATATTATAGCTTGATCAATTCTATAAGGGCATCGTCATGCTCTCTAATAGCTTTTTGAGTTTTGCTCTCAACCTCTAATCTCTTTTGTTGTTGATGAAGTTTAGTCAAATCCTTAACTACTGTATCACACTATTTGGAAATCTCATAGACTTGGACTTCTGACTTTTCTACTTTGTCTTTCCACTACCTCCTTCTTTTATTGAAGCCTTAGAATTACTTCTTCAATTATCTTTCTTAACTTTAGATTCTTTCATTGCAAGCTTCAACTTTGAAGGCACCTTGTCTACCCCTGATTCACTGACTGGTAATGATCTGTGGATACAACCTCTTTGCCCTTTTTGGCTCTTTATACCAAATACCCCTAAGTGACTTTATCAGTGAATGATCCAAGGCTCACTCTCTTAGGCTTCTTCCAAGCTTTGATTATATTGTCAAGTTTTTGAAATGTTTTAGGTTCCTCATATAAATAATCAAATTGGCTGAGCCTATATGTCATGAGAACGAACTATTTAACTCTATATTGCCTCCTTACCATTAGTGGTGTATAACTTGTTAACCCCTATAAACTTAAAAATGGAACCCTTACCTCATCTCTACATTGATCCAACATGGTTTCTAGACTTATCCATGAGCTTAGCCATTTTACCTGACAAGCCATGAGCTTCTATAGTAAATATTCTCATTCTTTCTTAGTCTTTGCTTTTGTCCATTCACTTTCGTAAAATTCCTTAATAGGGATTCGATTAAGAAAATAAAGTTTGAAAAAAATACTCTTCTTACATTTAAAATAGCTATTTATCCAAAAATACAATAATGGTGTGCACACTTTATCATTTTATTTGCAAAAACTCAATAATTTGATGGTTTCTACCAATATCACTTGTGAAAGATTACATCCTCTCTCAATTTGCTCAAATAAATCTACCACTTCTATCTTAATATAGTATAAGACTCTGGGGAAGATTACTATCCCATATATTGCTAAAGCAAACACATTCATTTCAGGGTATTTAACAATGAAATCTCATATAAACTCTCATGAAATACCTTTAGACCCTCTCTTTTTTTGGACATGTGAATCTATGTGCTCCTTTTCTACCCTTAAAATATGAGCCAACTTTTTGTGATACTACAACTTTTGTTTCTTCACATATATTCTATCTGAATACTAGAGATGTATATCCATTAAGATCGAATACTCTTTTATAGTTGGCACCAAATCAACTTCATTAAAAATGAAACAACAATAAGAGAGATCCCAAAACTGTACCATCACTTTAATGAGTGAGTTTTCAACTTTCACTGACAAGAGATATGCAACATGCCTAAACTTTTGACAAAAAGCTTGCCACATAAAAGGAACCATGTTATTCCATAAGTCTAATAAATCTTTCAGATTATTTTATTTAAAGAGCAATTGAACTTCCTTGGGTAAAATAGAGACTTAACCAAGCTACAAACAATCCCTTTCTTTTTCTTGTTTCCTTTCTGACTCTATCTTTACATTTTACAGGTGAATCACATTTAAAGCATACAGATGAGGTGTAAACTTGACGTTTTGTTAGTTCCATGAAAGCTTTTGTCGAAGATATCTTTAGGGCAAGAATAATATGCAATCTATTTGCATGTTTTTGAATATACACAAGAAGAAAAGTGAATAAGAAATTGGCTACTCACCTTAGTATAAAATAAAGGATAAACACTAGTAAAATGCAATAACAACATGACTCTAAGTTTCGAAATAACTATAAAGGGTAAATGGATATGACTCTACCTATGGGTTAAGCTCGTAAGGTTAACTATATGTGTCTTGGGTCATTTCTCAAAAGTTTTCAAATTGTTCTTTACATTATTTTCTATCACAGACTAGTAAGATACCCCAATCTTTGCCCATTATAGGCTACAAGCAAAAAAGGTTCAATTTGAGTGGGAGTATTTTGCTAGCCCATACGGAAACATAAAATCTCACGAAGGCTAGGTACTTTACTTCATCTTAAGGGATAGAACTTAGGTATAAAGCTTATGTTATGCATATGTAAATGAATGATAAATATATGAAAATGAATAAATGAAAAGCTAAATAAAATATAAACAAGGAAAAAGAAATAAAATCTCAAATTTATTAGGTTACGCTTGGATAACAAGAAATCATTTATTAGCTTGACTCTTAGCATCCTCAGTGAACTTAGTGAAATTGCTAAACTATCATAATATATAGATCCGTGGATCTACCGTTAGACAAAGATTTTAGGAGTCACCACCAATCTTTTTTGTTAAAGTGTAACTGGCCACCTAATCAAATCTATCCTATTTAAAATGGAGTTTCAAGATTGACTTAGGTATCTTTAAATAATAGATTTTAATTCATGAAACCAGATTTTAGATTTGAGAGTGCGGTTATGCATGAGGAATGTTATAACACCTTTACATCGCCCATCCAAATTATGGTTCCAGTTTGATTTCAAATTATCTAAGCCTTAACCATATTTATGATTTACCAAAATATTTAATATTGAAAATTAATCTTAAAATTACTTCAATTGTTTAATAGCAATTTAAGATAATTTTCTTATCTCAAGAATATTCATAGAGACTATTGTCCCTATTTGAAGAAGTTTCATCATCGGATTCGTTAATATATTTTTATTTAAGAAAATAATTAGTAAAATCTTCTAATAGTTTGGTAAGATTTACTTTGATATAAATCTCCCAATAGTTTGGTGAGATGTCCTTGTAATTTTATTTTTGGAAAATGTATTAAATCTTTCAATAGTTTGGTAAGACTTAATTTAAAATGCAAATCTTCCAATAGTTTGGTAGGATTAAAATAAAATATTTTACTAATAACATTTTTTTTAACAATCAATTTATGAAATTCTCCAATAATTTGGTAGAATTCATAAAAAATTTAAATTCATGAAAAATCCTCCAATAGTTTGACAAGATTCATGAATTCGTTTTAGAAACATTCTTTATTATTATTTATTATTATTTTTTTAAAAAATAAAATTTATGAAAGTATTTAAAATAAATTATTTAACTTAAAAATAAGTAGAATAATAATAATGATAATAAATGAAATTAAAGAAAATCTAAAAAGAATACAATAAATAAAATGTAAACAGAAAATAAATTAAAAAAATCTAGAAAAATAAAATAAATTAAATGTAAATAGAAAATAAATAAGAAAATCTAGAAAAATAAAATGAATAAAAAAGTAAATAGAAAATAAAATGAAAAAAAGAAAAAGGAAAACATGCGATCAAGTCAGGTCCGTAGCGTAGATCAGCACACAGGTTAGTGGGTCAGTGCGTAGATCATAGGCTTTCAGAATGGTGTCATTTTGGTGCAGTACAAAAGGCAAAGTCTTTTGTTTTTCCTCATACCTACCTTAGTCATCTCTCTCTCTAGCTCCTTTTTCTCTTTCGCTTCTCACTAGTATTCCTAGACTTAATAGTCGAAAACTGGGTTAAATCATGAGTTTCTAGAAAACTAGTTGAAACTTGGTTGGAAACTTCAAATCCTACCAAAAAATTCAACATAAAAATTCTTGCGTTCTTCCCGAAACCCAAATTTTTTCAGAAACTCACCCTCTTTCAAATTTTTCAAAGGATTCCAAATAGTTTCATTTTTCATCAAACCTCAAAAACTTCCAAAAAGATCAACTAATCCTAAAAACAAATTCGTCCAAATAGTAGCCAAAACCCAAAACCCAGCCTTTACCTTTTTGTGTGATTTAGTGTCCCATTTATAGTCTATTTTAGTAGTGATTTTAGGGCTCAAACAAAGTGAATCCAAGCTCAAATCTTAGAAGTTTATCACGGTTGATTATGATCTATTATCGCGTGATTTCAATCTCAAATCCTTTAGGAAATTTTTGCCTGATTCCTACTTGAAATCCCAAAATTATTGATTTACTTTCCTTTTTCTTTTTTTAGTTTTTTTGTTAAAGATCAACATGTGAATGAAAGAATGAAAAGAAAAATTAAAATAAATAAAATAATAATAATAATAATAATAATACTATTTTTAATATTAGTTGGACCAAAGCCTGCATTTGATCAACAATTATCGAGCTTAAAGCCTAAACAAAATAAAAAACATAATAAGCCTAAACACGAACCCCTTCAAGGCTTGACAATCCCGAAGAGATTTGAATTGAGAAATTGATCGTACCTCAAATGAAAATGGGTGTCTATAGATATTATGCCCTTTGTTTCATGAAGAAAATTATTATTAACGATTTTATAAGAACATCGGATAAGGTTAGCATAAATTTAAACTACTAATACCTGTTTTTATTAACCATAATTATGAAATGGAAATTGATTGACATTTATTCATTATTATTTTTTTCATAATGGGCTGAAAAGAAACAATTCACGCAAGACAAATTTAATGAAATTCTAAATGAATGGTGTGACTACATATCCACATTTGCATATTTGAGAAAAACGAGTCAGTAGTGATACAATATATGTATAAAACTCCAAATTCTTTGTACTTCATATGAATATATATTTTTTCATTAATAGAATTCATAATTGTTTCATTTGTACATCTATAACAAATTGTTCATCTATACAAGTATAAATTGTATCATTTACAAAAGTCCAAATATGTTTTATTAATACAAATAACAAATGGTCATTTATACAAGATAAAAGATTATCATTCATATGTGGCTTGTATCCAATTTAAATAATTGTTTGTCATATCCAACTTTAAGCTGTCTAGCATTATATATATACATATATAATACAAAATATAAATAAAAATACTGTAACTTAATCTATGTTTGTCATATTCAAATCCAAATTTAAGTTGTAAACCATATACATAAATTTAAAACTATAGCTCAATAATACATAACATATAAATGTTGTAAAGATTACAAATAAGCTACATGTGTCTAAGAGGAGGAAAGTCAAATGATGGGCGATAGGCATTATATTCATGTAACTACTTTTGTATTGTAATCCTTTCAAGTGCATGTGGAAGTGTAAAGAAGAAATCTACTTTTTGAGTATCTTTCACTATATACTCATTAGTAAATAGCATTTCATCAGTCAAGAAATCATCGATTTATGTAATTTCATTAAAAAGAAAAATTCTTTTATCACTACTTTTGGCTTCTTTCTTGAAGAAAGATGAAATGCCCTTAATTTTCGTTACAGTCTCACAATATGCATAGCCCATATTACTTATAGCTTCAAGCAAGTAAGGTATTCCATCATTATTCCTAGAACGTTTCTTGCCTGATAACGTTCTAATGGTGGATGATTTGCTGCATAAACTGAACCTATTTCTTCATCTTTCTCTATCTTTCCCTCTCATGTGCATTATGGGGCTCAATCTTTAGAGAGCTAAAGTTAGCATCCTCACCAGCATTTAATGATTTAACTGCATCAGTTGTTGTTTCAACTCTCTGACTAGTTGCTTTGTTGGTTCTAAATATAGTAGTAAAACATCAAAAGATTCATTCTTTAACCTTTTAGCATATGAATGAGTCTACACAAAAGTTAAATTGAATACATATAAAATATTTTGAATAGAAATCAACATTAAAGTAACTTATACATTATGGTAAACTACTTACTCTAACCCATTCATCAAAAACTAACTTTTCAATAGTGATACATTTTTTTCGATCATTCTAGTCAAATCTACTTGTATCTTTCATATCACAAATAGCATCATAATGTTTTTTTAATAACTTAACCCTTAACTCGATGTGTGGGTTGGTTTTAAGTTGGGATTGAAGAATTAGTGACTTTAACATCTTTTCAAGATGTCCTAAATATCCAACTTTTAATATTCCATTATCTATTCTCCATCTAGGATCATTTACCAAATAATGTAGGTATTATACGAGATATGCATTCTCATCCTTTATCCATGAATGGTTACCTATTGATGAGTTTTATGTTCATCTTCTTAAATTATTTCTTACATCATGCAACAAAATGCATATAAAATCTAAAACCAATGAAGATGAACATTTAATTATTGTATAAAGTAAACTAATTGACATGGAAACAAAACAAAAATTATTATTAACAATAGTCAACTACATCGTACACTCATCAAGAAAAAATTAAAGAAAATATATATTAAGAAAAGGTTAAAAAACAAATTGTACACTCAACAATATCGTACAAACATCAATTTAACCAATAAAATAAAAAAAATATAATGTCCTTAACACTGGGATTGGAACCAATTGGTGAACATCTCCTGTGCCAAATTATCTCTAAATTAAGTCCAAACATTATTTGGCTCAACATACCTAATTAAATCTTGAAGTTCAAATCCATATGGTTGGCTACTACTCCCTTTAACAACATCAACTTCAATTGGGTCAATTGCCATATTAGATTTTATAAAATTATAGAGAAGGCAACAAGTTAAAATGATTCTACTGTGTGTTTTTATTAGATAAAATCACTTTTTCTTTAAAATTGCCCATCTAGCTTTCAATATATCGAAACATCTTTCAATACAATTTCTTGTCAAATAATGTTTCATTTTGAAGAATTCTTGAGGTGTCGTCAGTTGGTGTCCTAGCCTCTAATCATTTATATGGTATCGTTGACCTCTATAAGGTGCCAAAAAACCTTTCTCGTTTGTGTATCCGACATCATACAAATAATAATAACTTATTTTAGTGTCACAACATTAATACACATAAATAAAAATGTCCTCCATGCAAAACTAAAACAAAAATATTCAAACTAACACCTTGTGGGATCTTTAACCCATTTTTTCATGGAATGGCATCTTTTAACACTATGCCATCTGCTGCAGAACATTCCCAACTAGGTAGAACATCTATGAATTACATTTTTAGGTGCAAACACCAAAAACATTAGATGCAATTTCATTTTTTTTAGTCTGTATCAAGGCCTATCAACTGAGTCTACATTCACCTTTATGTATGTTCGATCTAAGGCACCTAAACAACCTTTAAACCATTTCCATTTATTATCTATTTAATTTTTCAATTTCGGTTTGGGTTTTTTTAAACAACAAGGAATGGAGTCTCAAAACAAAATTCAACATAGTATAAAATTGCCTACTAATTGTCTCTTTATATTTGGCTACTTAATGTTTCATAACCTTATTTTTTGTATGATGGTCAATGATATAGAGAAAGCTAATAACTAGTTCTTCTATTTACATATATCTAGATGCTTGTAATACCTCGTGTGTTTGAAGCAAATGATATAATTTTTGCAGAAACCCTCCTACCTATTCGAGAATTATCTAAACATTTGTCTATCGCTTTTAAAAACCATTGCAGTTAAGTTTAATTCTCTAATTTGTAGCATATCGTACGTGCTATCAGCATAAGAAAATCTACTTTTTTCTAAGTTTCATTGTAAGTAATGTCACAACAATAATAAGTAATAAGTGTAACATAGCCTCTATCTGGTTTAAGTGTAAAATAAACATTGTTACCAATTGCACTTCTTTCTTAATGATAAATAAACCATAACTATTTAGAAAAAACATTTGGGTTAATATTGAAAACATGTGTGGAAAGCAAATATGTGCACTTTGTAGATGGAATCTATGACATATCCAATAACAAAAAAAAAAAAAAAAAGCCAACAATAAAACATCTATGGATCAAAGACTAAAACCAAAATCAAGAATACATATGAATGATCTACATATTTTCGATTAAGATCTAAACGAGATTTAAACAAATAAAACAAGAACACATTTGAATCAAACATATTATATAAAACAAATAATTATGGTTACATAGACACATCATTTATTGATAAATAAAAGATAAATTGAATAGGACAAAGATGAATTTATGAGGTTATAGCTAATGCTAGTCAAAATAGAAAAGTCTTTGCTTAGAGATCTATGATGTTGTCTGAAAACAAGAAAGTAGTCTTTGTTATTCAACAACATTAAAGAGTCCAAATACGGTATTTCTTATGTCATATATGTTGTAACTGTTATTAAAATTTAAGTTTTTATTTAATTAGATATTAGAACATTTGTAATGTCAGAAACTCAGTTTTTGAAAGGGAAAAATTAAATTTATTATGATTTCTCAAATTCTGTGTTTATATTAAAAAAATAGTAAATATTACTAGTTGTCATACTAATTGTCAAATAATTCATTTCCTTCAATGAAAACGTAGTAAATAAGCACAATTACTACATGTCAAAGTGGCCAAACATAGTATTTAAGTGGCAAAAGTGACAAATTTAAAAAAAAAAACTTTGTTTCTATTAAAAAAAGAAGTAAATAATAACAATTATTGTGTTATAAAACATACATACATAGTATTTCAGTGTGAAGGTAAAAAAAAAAAAAGTAATCATCAAATACTGCATTTCTATTAAAAGAAATGCAATAAATAATACTATTCAATTACAAAAAAAATATTATTCAATTAAAAAAGCTCCAGCAAAAAGTAATCACAATTACTTCATTTGTTTCCAACAAACGCAATATTTGGTGTTTGTAAAAAAAAAAAACCTTATCATATGTGATTTTCAACAGAATAAAATAGAAAGAAAATATTTTTTATGTAGGTCAAATGTGAGACAAAAGTCATTTTCCTCCTAAAATTTTAAAAAATCAAAAGAAGACGTGTGTTTCTAATTTTGAAACTTTTTGGTACTATTGGGAATTTATGATTACCCCAAAAATCAAATACCAATGAACAAAATGTAGGAATCACATTACCACAAGTATAGATTTTGGGAGAAAATCTCAAATTCCCCAAACCCAATGCCCCCTAAGGATAAAATAGTAACTATAATTTTTTATAAATTAAAATTCATTATTTTTTAATAAATATTTTTTTTGGTATCAATTATTAAAATTTTATAATAGTTCTAACTAAACTAAATTCTTTGGAAAAGTGTCTCCATCCATTTATCACAATAGGTTTATCCAATTAGCATATTAGATTTTTGACAAAATTACGTAGTATTTAGTAGTATTACTTGTATGGCTCAAGGAGTTTAAGCTCTTATATATTGATCAAATTTGTTAGTTCTTTCATCATCCCTCGTAACATCAATGAGATGAAATGTTTAATTAAAACCTCATAAGATTTTATTCCTTCTTTAATGTTAAAATATTAAAAATAATTTTTTATTAATTTTAAAATTTATAAGTTTTCTTTATGGAAATGGATTTCTGATAAGTTTTATGTTGGATATGAATATCCAAGAACTTGTGAAAAAGGTAATTAAGTAATTTCACTTACAAAAAATTTTGAAAAAAAAAAGTAGGGTATAAAGAGCAAAAAATGCGGTGTATTTAGAATTCCTCTTTAATTATTTAGATTTGAATTAGTTGCAATTCGAATCCTTTTAAGGCTCCAGTTAGTAAACCAAATCAACCTTTGAAAAATAAAAAATTTTCTTAAAACACATTTTAAAAAAAAAAAAATCATTTTCTATTGTTTAGATAGTTTTGATGCCAGGAATTAATGTTTGAGATATGGAGATTAACTGTAAATAGAAAAACTCACAAAGAAAATAACTCACAAGAATGTGAATAATAGCAAAATATGATTATTAGATTAAAAGGAATAAAAGTTCACCACCAAGACTAGAAACTAAGGGATACAAAAACACCACCTTAAGAATTCTAATCAAGAATATAGAACAATAGAAGTTCACCACTCTAGGAAATTCACTTAAGAGATACAAAACTTGAAGAACAATCAAAAGATTACTTAAGGATAAAGAAAACTCTAATTTCCCATCTACCAAAGAATAATAGAAAATATATAGGCTGGGAACATCCTTTCATGCATAGGAACTTTCAAATTGCATTGCTAGAATCGTACCTAAAATTAAGAGATTTGTATGTGAACTCATTTACTCCTATAGATTACATAATAATGAATCTGACCATAATTTCATCCATATTCATACTCTTCTTTTCCAACTAGTGTGAACGTAATCTTTCCATTTCAGCCCATCTTATTTATGCATTTATTTAGTGAATTTGGACTAAGGATAGGCTCATCTTATTTTTGGATAAATTATCTTCAGTCTCAGCCCAAGTTGTAAAATGTGTTGACACTTTGGTGTCCATCTCTTTTGGTTGAAAAAGACTAATCCTTAAGTTTGAACTAATATTCTTGCCATAGTAGGGTGACAAATTAGCAACATTAAAGGTGAAAAACACTCCATAAGTGTCGAAAAGTTCTATCTTGTAGGCATTCTCCCCAATGCATTGGAGAATTCTAAATGGACCATCTACCTTAGGTTGTAATTTGCAAACTTCCCTTATAGAAACCTTTCTTTGTGCAAGTATTCCCACACCAAATCATGTTCTTTGACTTTCACATGTCTTCGATGCATGATTATTGTCTTTTTATATTTCTCATTTTTTTACAAAATTCTATTCTGAACCTGTTCATGAAATATTTTGATACTCTTAGCTCTTTCTTCTACATCTCCATCAAAATATTGGTTAGTATAAATTTGAATTAAATGTAAAAGATAAATTTCATTCTTACCAAAAATAATTTCAAAAGGGCTACAACCAATAGTTTAACTTGATGAATGATTGTAGGCAAACTTCACCTGTAGTAAAATAAGTTCCCATTGTTTTAGTTTCTTTTCTGCATAACTCCTTAAGAAAATTTTTGCCTTGTTATGTATAACAGCTCCTGAGATAAGGTTTATATAGTGTTGAATGTCTTTTATTGGTGGTAGACCAACTGGTAACTCCTTATGGATAATATCTTGAAATTCTACCAATAATGGTTATATCACTGATGGGGCTCCTCATTAACTTTATTTTCTTCAATCAACACTAGTACATACAAAGTACCACCCATTTTAATTTTCTTTCTGTAATTGGCCTTGGTAAATAAGTTGTTTCCTTTCTCTTTGGTTGGTTTTGACATCACCATAGGCTTGGTAGGGCCTAGGATGATTTTACATCCATCTTTCACAAATGTGTAAATGTTGTAGTAACCATCATAAATAACCCTCTTATCATAATGCCAAGGTCTTCTGAGCAGTAAATGGAAAGCATCCATCATAGCTATATCACACCACACTTTATCTTTGTATTGCTTTTCTATGGAAAAATAAACCAAACACCTCTTACTAACCTTGATTTCATTCTTTTTCTATAGCCAAGATAGCTTATATGGTTAGGGGTGATTCACTACCTTGAGGTCTAATTTTTACACCATAAAGTAGAAACAATGTTTTCAAAACTTTCACTATCAATTATAACATCACATACCTTATCATGAGCAGTGCTTTTAGTGTAAAATTTATTCTTATGCAACCAGTCTCCTTTCTCTACATACACATTACTCAAGCTATATTGTATAACAAATGAAGATTCAAGATCACCATAGGTCTCTTTAACATCTTTTTCAAGATCCTAGAGTACTTCAATAGGTTCTTCATCAGTATCTTTAAGATCTTCATATTCAACCAACATAATTATCTTAAGATTTGGACACTCATAATTTATATGCCTAACTCCTTGGCACTAAAGTCTCTTTGGGTTTGAGTGTTGATAGCACTAGATTGTGGTTTGTTGGGAATGGCTCCTTCCTTTTTTAGGTGTAGATTTGAAGGAAGTTTGGTAGAAACATTGGTCTTGGACATGCTTTCCTTGTTAATGTATTCTTCCACTGAAAGATCCATTTGCTTCAAGTTATAAAGCCTAAGAAAAACATCTTGCTAAAAGTTGTTTAAAAGATACTTCCTCTTCAACTTTCTTTTCATCTTCTCTCAAGTTATAATTTTTCTCCTGCCTTTTTTTTCCCCTTTGCTTTTTCAGATTTTTCTTCCGAAAGGATATATGTTTAATGGCCACTAGCTTCACCTTGCGATGTTCAGAGGCATCATAGTATTCAAATATGCATTCTACCATATATAACCAATCTAGGAATTCTTCAAGTTGCATATTCCTTTCGAGCTCAGGAATCTCTATATTCAAATTGAATATGCTATGTTGAAGTTGGTTTTTATGTAGATAGTCTGTAACTTGTCGTGGGTGAGATAGGGTGCTATCATCAAAATCACTATTATTTTCATGGTATGGATTGGTTTCTCCTTCATCTTCTTCGTTTCTTTTTCGTTACCTCCTTATCTCCTTTTTCTCTTCTTGGATATGCAGCTAGTGTTATAATTGAAGGATCTATTGTTGTATCTCCTCTATAAGGGCATCTTTTGGGTCAACATTAGTAGTTATTGCAATGTTAGTGTTGGCTTCAACCTTTTCTACTGGTGTTTGATGATGACAACTTACCATAGCTCTGATACTAATTTGATGTCAGGAATTAATGTTTGAGATGTGAAGATTAATTGCAAACAAAAAAGCTCACAAAGAAATAACTCATAAGAATTTGAATAATTACAAAATATGATTATTGGATTAAAAAAGATAAAAGTTTACCACCAAGGCTAGAAACTAAGGGATACAAAAATACCACCTTAAGAATTCTAATCAATGATACAGAATAATAGAAGTTCATCACTCTAGGAAATCTACCTAATAGATACAAAACTTGAAAATAATCTAAAATATTACTTAAGGATAAAGAAAACTCTATTCTCTCTTCTACCAAAGAACAATAGAAAATATATAGACTAGGAACATCCCTCCAAGCATAGGAACTTTCTACTCTATTCTCTCTTCTACCAAAGAACAATAGAAAATATATAGACTAGGAACATCCCTCCAAGCATAGGAACTTTCAGATTGCATTGCTAGAATCGTGCCTCAAAATCAAGGGATTTGCATGTGAACTCATTTATTCTTACATATTACATAATAATGAATTTGACCATAATCCTATTCATATTGATGCTATTCTTTTTCAGCTAGTGTGAACATAATCTCCTTATTCTAGGCCATATTATTTATGCATTTATTTAGTGGATTTGGACCAAAGATAGACCCATCTTATTTTTAGATAAATCTTCCTTAATCTCAGCCCAAGTTGTAAGATGTGTTAATACTTCGGTGTCAAGTTTTTAAGAAAATCAATTTCTAATATTTGCTTTGGTAGACACCCTACTTAGTTAGACGTTTAACTTGATTAGGCTCGATCAATTTCAAGCTCGAATGTTCATTTTTTTATTTTTTTCTTTATCATTGTGTTTATAATTATTTTATTCTATCTTTATTCTTATTTTATGTATCTTTATGTCATCTTTCTTTTTTATTTATTTGATTTTATCATTATTATCATTTTATTTATCTTTATCATTATTTTATTATCTTTATTTCATTTATCTTTATTTTATTTTACTTTTAATTTATCTTTATATTTATTATTTTATCTTTACCTATTGCTTTTTTTTCTTTGATAAAAAATAAAAAAATGAAAATAAAAAATAACGAGAAGGTTTGACTAATGTTGCAAATTTAATTATTAGTGATAATTTACAAGTTAGATTTAGGTTAGCATTCTTGAAGATTATTTTTTATTTTTGTAAATAAAAATTTTAGGATTAAAATAGGAATTTTGGTTGATAATGAAGGTATTTTAAAGGTTTAATCATTTAAGATTTGTTGTGATCAAAACTCTTATCCTATAAATACCAAGCGTTAATCAACACTATAGATAGCCTATTTAGTCCGAGGCCCAAACCAATTGGACTTAGACTTGGATCAAGTCCAATTGTTAAATTTTAGAATTTTATTTTTATTTTTTACTTTATCCTTTTTATTTTATTGTATTTATCTATTTTTTTATCGTTATTTATTTTATATTTTATATTTATCTCTTTAGTTATATTTGTTTGTTTATTTACTTTCATTCTACTTATACTTTTTTATCATTAATTATTTGAATATTTAAAAAATAATAATAAAAACTTAAAAAAAACAAAAATTTTGAAGTTTGAAATTTGGCTAATGTTACCTCGGTAAGGATGCTAGCCTCATTAAAAACGGTTTTAAAAATATATAATCATAATTGAGTTGAAACTCTTATGATCTTTCCCTATAAATAGGCCAACATTCAATAGTAAGATGGAAAGAAAAGGAATCGCGAATAGAAATTAGAGAGCAAATTTTAAGGTGTTGTTTGATTTAAGATCTGAAAGTGTTTTGGTAAACTAAAGGTCATTTGATATGGGAAAAGCAATGTAATAAATGAGTTTAAAAAGCCAAAATCAACCAAGAGGGAATTTTTCAAAATTGTCTGGAAATTCTCTAAAAATATTTAAATTTTTTTATGAAAAACCTTGAATTTCGACGATAATCCCAAAACTCGACAAACTAACCAACGAGTCTTGAAGATTTGGATGATTAGAATTTGGAAAAAGAAAAGAGAAGAAGAAGAGAAATATGGAAAAAAAAAAAGAAAGAAAGAATTTGAGCTTTTATACCTTGAACAAATGACATCGTTTTATGCCTCATTAAACTCCCTACGACCTATATGCCAACCTATATGCTGACCCGACCCATAGCACAAGCTTACCTGGAAACCTATTTCGTAACAGCCACTATTAAGCCTTGTCGAGCTATGAAACAAGCCTTGAGCCAAGTTCTGTAATTGTAGTCGAGCCACTGTTAAGCCTAGTTAAGTCGTCTTTCTTCTCTTATGATATTTTTTTCATTTAATTTATTTTATGCTAATTTTATATAAATTGATTTTTTAAAAAATATTTAAAAATAAATTCGTGAATCTTACCAAACTATTAAAGAATTTTTGTGGATTTGAAAATGTGTTTTAGATTATGAATCCTATCAAACTATTAGAGGATTTCATAATAAAATTTAATTAAAAATATTTTAACTTAATTTTATCAAACTATTAGAAGATTTAAATTTTAAATTAAATCTTACCAAACTATTAGAAGATTTAATAACTTTCATAAAATAAAATAAAATTTTCAATCCTACCAAACTATTTGAGAATTTAAATCTCTAAGTTAAATTTTACAAAACTATTAGAAGATTTAATGATTCTTTTATAAAAAATAAATTCACAAATAAATTTTAAAATAAAAATCCTACCAAACTATTAGAGAATATGCCTCAAAATAAAATCTTATCAAAGTATTGGAAGGTTTTATTAATTTTGAAAACAATCAATTTCTTAAGAACACATTGATGAATTTGATGACAGAGTCTCTTCAGAGTGGAATAGTAGTCTCCATGAATACTCTTAAAGTAAGAAACTTTTCTTAATTTGCTTTCAAAAATTAATGGTGACTCTTCTTGTGTGCTAGCAATAAGTTTACGGACTTATACATTATTACAGTTTGATGACTTCACTAGGGATATGCCAAGAGTTAGGACAGTAAATGAATTTGTGTTATTTAAACCTAACTTAATAAATTTAAAATTTTCTTTCAAGATTTTTAGTTTCAAGTACTTAATACTCTATCATTTATATACATATGCATAATATAAACTCTACACTCAAGCTCCATTCTTTAGGAAGGAGTCAAGTATCTACACTTTCATGAGATTCATGTCTCCGTATAGGCTAGTAAAATACTTCTACTCAAATTGAACCTTTTTTGTTTATAGCCTATGATGGGCAAAGATTAAGGTGCCATACTAATTTGTCATGGACAATAATGTGAGGAACAATTTGGGAACTTTTAGATTTAATCCAAACCCTATATATTCAACCTTAAGGGCCTAACTTGTTGGTAGAGCCATGTTTCCCTTACCTTTAGAATCAACTTGAAATTTATGGATCATACTATTTTGCTTCTTTTATATGTGCTAGTTGACTTATTTCTTTGTTACTCCTACATTGAGCTAACTAATCAATTTCTTTGCTTGTTTTCATTTTTTTTTTGTGTATTCATAAACATGCATAAAGACTACATAAAATATTTGCCCTTAAGTTATTTTCAACAAAAGTTTTCATGAAATCCACTGAACATCTAGTTTAAGCCTTATCCATGTTTGCCAAGTGTGAGTCACCTAGTAATCTAAAAACTAAACTAGAAAAAACTTAACAAAAAGAAGAAGATCGACTACCACTTGGCTATGTCTCTAGCTTGCCTAAAGAAGTCTATTTGCATCTCAAACAAAATGATCTAGAAGACTTATCGGATATATAGAAGCATATAAGCCCTTCAAGACAATAAACCTTTTATCAGAAGTATGGTTATATTACACATTTATTATTAATGAAGGTTGAAAATTCACTTATCAAAGCAATAGTGCAGTTTGGGACCTTTTGTATCGTTATTTTATCTTTAATGAAGTCAATATGACATTAACCATAAAAGAGTATTCGATTTTGGTAAATATGTATCTCCAACATTCAAACAAAATCTATACGAAAAAGCAAAAACCAGGATGTTGCAAGAAATTAACCTATATTTTGAGAGTCGAGAAGGAGGTTATAAATTCACATGTCTAAGAAAAATGAGTAAATAAAGATATTTATTGGGAATTTTTCCTTGACCAAAGATTGAATGTGTTCATCTTGGCAATACATAGTATAGTGATATTTCCTAAAGTCTTTGGCCATATTGACATAGAGGTAGTAGATTTGTTCAAACAAATAGAAAGGGGATACAACCCTTCACCAGGTATCTTGGCAAAAACAATCAGGTTATTAAATTATTGTCAACAAAATGAAAAGGGGCACTTTCTAGGTTGTACACCACTACTGTACTTGTGGATGAAGAGTCATTTTGAATGTAAGATGAATGTATTTTCCAAATTCCATTTTCACAATCAAACTCAAATGAAAGAATTCTATGAGAGTAAATGTCTAGAGATACAATCCAAAAAAGAATCAGAATTTTTGCTATAGAAGCTCATAAAACCCATATTGTATCAACATAGAGATGACACTAGGGTTTTATTTTTAGACCTATAGGGATAATAAACTATGCACAGTTCATGGAAAGAAGGCAATTTGGAGCTGAACATTTTATCTCAATAACACACAAGCTTAACTAATTAGATTGTCTATTTGTTGAGTTGTAAAACATTTTAGAAGATTAACTCATTGACAACATAGAAGAAACTTAAAAGAGTAAGTCCTAGACCTTTTACTAACAAAGTCACCTCTAGATATTTGGTATGGAGAGCATGAAGGCATAAAAAAGTTATGTTCACTTCTAGAGACTCTTGCCAATCAGTGGATCAAAACGTGGAAGAATTACCCTCAAAACTAGAGTTTGCAAGAAAAGAATTTGAAGCTAAGAATGACAAATTAAAGCAAGAAATTCAAATGCTCTAAGAAGAAAAAGAGAACAAAATATGAAACAAATAAGTAAAAAGTCAAAATAGGTAAGGTCATCAAAGAATGTGACATGACTGTTAACAACTTAACAAAACTATATAAAAAATACAAAAAGATGACTACTAAAGTTAGAAAAACAAGAGGCTAGAGTCTAAAAGATCATTAGAGAATGTGACACAACTATTAATGAATTGACAGAGTCACATCAAAAGCGCAAAAGGTTGTGTATCCAAGTGATGGCCAATAAGATAAATATCGTTAATTTGACTTACAAGAATGAAAGATTAAAAAAAGTGGACTCTGAAATGGAAGCTGAATATGCTTAAGCTCAATAAGAGAATGATGCACTCAGGAAGTATGTTCAAATTTTAAAACAAAAATTGAACAAGTAAGGGAATCACATTGCTGCACTTACCAAGGAACATAGGGAATTGTCACACCAAGTTTGGTTTGGTAAAAAAGAAAACTTAAGAAGGCATAGATACATAGAGTATCTTGCAACACAAATATAAAAAGTGGTGATCAAGCTAGGGAAAATAGCTAAAAAGGCTAAGGCACTAAAGAGCCTAGTCAACCCAATAGAAAGTTATGGACAACACTTGCTAAACTTCATTAAGGAGGCCAAAGACCAATATGAGTAGATCAAGCATTTTTACAAGTCAAGAATAATAGATTTTATTTAAAATAGGCTTCTGTGGAATGAATGAAAGTTTTTTTTTGCTGAAAATTTTTAAAGGGTAAATATTATCTTTCATGAGTGGCATCCATTTATAGTTAGTTTTGAACACATTAGGCATGAATAATCTATTAACTTTTAAATTATGGTACATTAAGTTCAATAGTGGCTCGATCATCCAAGAATCCTTCCCAACCAACTCACTATCAGTATAATATCGAGCCTAAGCTAGATAAAGGGTGCAAAAGAATGCAAACCATTTTAAAAAAAAGAGAGGGCCCAAGAAGAGCTAAAAAGAAAGTTGAATAAAATATTGGAGGCCTTGAATAAACTAAACAAGAACAAAGCTGTGGAAAAAGATTCTAGCACATAAAAGCATCCATTATAAGATGTGGTTGACCTTTTGTACCTTTCTTGGTATAGCCCATATCAATCCTAGTCCATTTCTTCCATAATAATTCACATTTCTTAAAAGATATACCTGTCTGAGGGTGCTGTCTACATTAGTTTAGGGCAATTTCAAAGTTTTGTTAATTTTGTCTTTATGAAAAAGGTATTGAAGCTAAATCAAGTATTTAAGTTGGATGATCCAAAAGAGAAAAAAAAAGTAGAAATAAAGGTAGTTGAGTATTTAAAGGACTCAAAATTCAAACAAAAGATGAACATGCTCGAGGAAAAGTTATAAGCTATGGGTGGAATGGACTTTTATGGCTAATTGCTGCTTTTTGCATAGCCTACAAGTACACAAATCAAGTAATAAAATGAAAGTATTCCAATATTATCTCCCAAGAGATTATAGATTGTAAATGTTACGTTACTCTTTATTACCAAAGGTGAAACCTTAAAATCCTATATCTAAACAAATGAAATTTTAGGGTCGAGTTACAAAACAAGAAAAGAGAAAATTGGAAAGCAATGTGGGCTTAGATCTTAATTTCACCAACTGTCACTTGGGAAGTAAAAGAGAGTAGCCGAAAACTAGATATAAAAGAATAGTAATTGAAATCTTGAAAACAAAAGAAATTTAGGATTGCCGAATGCTTGTAGTAGAAAAAAATAATTGCATAAAACTTAAACTTGTAGAAAATTAAAGAATGATAGCTAAAACTTGTAAAGAAATAGAGTAAAAATACTTGAATCAAACTTGTAAAATAAAAAGAATGCTTGCTAAAAATAAAAAAGTAAGAACAAGATTTGAAATCTAAAGTAATGAAAAAGAGATATTAAAGATTGCTTTTTGCATTGAAAAAAAATAATTTAAAGAACAAAGCTTTTATTATTGGCAAATCTATCACCTAAGCCAATAATTAAACTAAAGAATAACTAATAACTAATAACTAAGAAAAGAAAAGAGAGAACAAGTAAGGGATGATGGAATGAGGTGAATGATTTTCCTATTTATAGGGGAGGGTTCGGCCAAAGAGGGATAAAGATTATAAGAATTTGCTTTTAATTCAAATAAAATAAATAAAAGCTATCTTAATCTTAAAAGAGCTTGAACCAAATAAGGCTTTTCATCTTGGATAAGGTTTGGCTGAATAAGGGTCTAAGGATTGCATCATAGCCATTTGATCTTTGTAGTTTCCATCTTGATTCAATCTTCTACGTAGGTTTGGCTAGCTCTTGGATTACAAGATAATGTTTCTTTCAAACTCTTTTAATTCAAATAACATGAGTTCTTCTTTTATCATGATTCTTCAAAGAGTAAGCAAAAGAGCAATTGTTCATTACAAACATCCTTAGTTGAATACACCTAGTGTCTTTGTTGGTGTGATGTTGCATGAAGTCCTCTTAGATTGTGTATTAGCCAAATGAATATGAGAGATAAGAGTCTTTGTGTATTTAAATTTCTTCATGGCTAAGCAAAAGAGTTATTCTTAGGTAAAACCTTTTTTGGCCGAATAGAGTAAAATCTTTATGCACTTACAATTGCATGGACCTTTCTTAGAAAGGGATATGGTTGAATATAAAGGAGTTCTCCATGGATGCAACTTCTTCCTTTATGGGCATGCCAAGTCTTAGTATAATTAAGACACCTCAATTTACCTTGCTTTGTTGCATGGATGAATGATGAGAAGTATTAGTTAGTTATAAGCTTCCAAGATAAGGCCCAATGTACTTCTTACATGCTTGCATGCATGGTTTGTATGAAAATAAAGTCCATAAGCTTAAAACCCTAAAAATCATTAAATAAGTATTAAGGCACCAAAAATCAACCAAATTTTAAATTTTTGCACCAACTTTGATATATAAAATTATTATTTTTTAGGTGCTATCAATGGCTTCATAAATGTTGTTGGGCTCTGTTTGATCCCAGATGTTGTGATTCTTCCATAATTTAAGATCTCAAAGTTTAAAAAATATTACTATACTAAGTGTCCTATTACACATGTTACTATGTACTGTAGGAAAATAGTCACCTATACCAGCAATGAGAAGTTGTTAATACATGTGTTCCAAGATAGCCATACTGGTTTAGCTATGAGATGGCATGTTCGATTAGATAGAACCTGTATTCACTCTTAAAAAAAGCTCGTTCAAGTATTCATTAATCAATATTAGCACATTATAAACCTGGCTCTGGTCCACATTTCTTTACAAAGTATAGAAGAAAAGGTGACAGAGTTATTTAAAAAGTATGCCCAAAGGCGAAGGGACATAGCTACTCAAGTCCAACCACCCCTAATTGAGAAATAACCGTAGTGCTGCTTGTGAACACCTTTTAGGCCTCCTATTATGAAAAGATGATAAGAAATATAACAAAGAATTTTGCTAACATGGTGATCTCTAATGAGATTATCGAAAACACCATCAAGAATGATAAGTTTGAAGAATGAAAGAAAATTCCCAAAAATAAAAAACATAAAGCTCATGCTATGAATTTCAAAGAATAATAGTTCAAAATTACTCCCTATATCTGCAACCAATTTATCCTACCTACTACATTGCTGCTAATAACACCAAATCAATCCTATACCAACCAGTTCCCTAACCATTTTACCTACCTACTTATCAACTAACTTTTAGACTAACAACTAATAGTCTAGTCCTACCACCCCGCCTACTGTAAGACCTTATCACGTCTTACTATCCAACATATAGTCCATAAGGGCCATGAAATTACCAAGAAAGGCCCACATTTGATCTCATCCCTATGACTTATACTAATTTATTCCAAAAGCTGGTAAAAAATCATTTACTTACTCTCATCCATATAAAACCACTCAAGTCCCCTTATCTCAAGTGGTATGATCCACTGCTAATTGTGCTACCACTTTAGAAATGATTGATTATTCTATCGAGAATTACATTACCCTAAAACATAAAGTGCAAAGTCTTATTAAAGCTGGACAAATAAATTTTGACACTAATGAGAAGACAACACGAAATGTTAGTGGCAATATGTTGCCCAACCATATCGTGAATGCTCTAAAGAAGATAAAAGAGATCAAGACTCCTTTTAGTCAATTATTTGATACTTTGTATAAAGTTAACATGATACTCCCGGTGGACCTACGTACTTATCATGAAATATGTGTGCCAAAACAAAGATGCAAATATAATAATGGGGCTATTAGCCACTTTATTAAAACATATGAATAGTTCCATCATGAGGTGTAAAAGCTAATGGATTCTTATTAAATTAAGTTCTATGAAGAATGAGAGACTTGTAAAAATGCCAAGGTATCCACCAACGACATATCATCAAAGTTGGTGTCAAAACCTATGATAATTTGCATAGTGAAAAGTTGAAATTGGTCATAAATAAGCTTATTCCCAAACTAGTAACTTTTAGGGTTCCTAGTCTTTCATTCCATGAAGAATGAGAGACTTGTAAAAATGCTAAGGTATCCACCAACAACATATCATTGAAGTTGGTGTTAAAACCTAGGATAATTTACTATAATGAAAAGCTGAAATTGGTCATAAATAAGCTTATTCCCAAACCAGTAACTTTTAAAGTTCTTAGTCTCTTCCTTATAAAGACAAAAAAGCTATACCATGGCGATGCAGCTATGATGTTGTAGTCCAAAGACAAAAGATGACCATGCCTAAATCAAATCCTACCAATATAACTATATGGGTGGCATAACTCGATGTAAAAGATGTTACACTCCAAAGATGCTAGGAAAAGCAAGAAAAAAAGTCAAAGTTGGAGAAAATTAATAGCAGAAGAATCATGTAGTAGTTACTGAGAAAAAATGTCAAAAGCTAGTGACAGAGAATGAAGCATGTGAGTTTTTTAAGATAGTTAAACATAGTGAGTACTCAATTGTAAAACAGTTGAATAAAATACCAATTCGAATCTCGTTGTTGTCATTGTTGCTAAACTTTGAACCTCATTATAATGCCTTGTTAAAGGTGTTAAATCAAGCTTATGTGGTACATAATGTATCTGTGAAGTACATGAACCATTTTGCTAAGAATTTGGTGGTATCTCACTACATAACTTTCAACGACAATGAGATTCCCTTGGAAAGAAGAAAATGTATCAAGGCTCTACATATTACCATCAAGTGTAAAGCTATACCATCGCCAAAGTCTTCATTGACAATGGCTTTGCAATCAATGTCATGCCAATAATAACCTTGGTGAGGTTGCCAATTGATATGTCCTAAATAAAAAGTAATCATATGATTGTCAGAGCTTTTGCGTAGACTAGATAAAAGGTTTTAGAAGATATCAAGATGCCCTTACAAATTGGGCCATACACATTCAATGTCAAGTTTTCGGTAATGGATATCTCTTTATCATATAGCTACTTATGAGGGAGGTCATGGATCCATATATGGCGGGTGCTATTCCTTCTTCATTACATTAAAAAGTCAAGTTCAATGTTAAAAGCCAACTTGTAATTGTATCTAGGGAAAAAGATTTATTAGTGACCCAGCCCTTAAACTCCTATATATAAAAGCTACCAATAAGGTATTTAAGTGCTCTTATAGGTCTTTCGAACTTGTTAATATCGCTTATGTAGGTAAAAGATCTAAGCTATACCAACCATGTTCATCAGATACCACAAAGATCATGGTCAACCAAGTCATTAAAATAGGTTGGAATCTTAGGGTTGGACTAGGTAAGAACTTACAAAGAATAAGGGAGCTTCCATTAATCATAAATAATAGTGAAAAGTATGGCTTGGGATATGAACCAAATGGGAGGGAGAAAAAAAAGAGGATGGCAAGTCTGAAGGACTGAAAGGTTATAAACTAGAAACCATACAAATGGTTGTCTTTTATTTTTATGACACTTTCTAACCCAAGGGATACATATATTCATATTCAAATAAAGCTTTTGAGAAAGAGCCTAAGTTAAGCATGATGGAAGCCTTGGTTGAATTGTCCATCCAAGCAATAGGTAAAGAAAATGAAAGGGCTAAGAGCAAGAAATATTAGTCCTCCCAAGTTCTCTAAACCATAAGTTGAAAAATTAGAGTGTCATAAAGATGTCGCTATTCTTGAAACCTATTCAATGTAATTGTCATCCCCAATTACTTATGCCAAAAAATATTGGGATGTTATTTAATGTATGGACCATTTATTTTTATTATTTCAATAAAAGATTAAAAAGATAAAATTTTCATTCATTTCATTTATTATTTTTGATTTCCTATTTTTCAAGCCAATACATCTCACCAATATTTCCACTTCCATTCATTTTTCGGTTCTTAAATGAATATGAAAATAATGATGATAACAATCAGGGATTTGATTTTGAAAACCCAAATCATGTTGATGAAACCTGATAAGGAAGATAGCTCTGAAGATTATGCTTTATCCTTTGATCTAATGAGATTAATAAAACAAAAGAATAAACCAATTGAAGCTCATCAAGAAATCACGAAATTGGTAAATTTAGGAAATGATGAAAATAAAAAAAAAGTTAAAATCAGCACATCACTTCTGTCAATTGACAAGCAGAGGTTAAAAGATCTGCTTTGAGGATTCATGGATATATTTGTTTGATCTTACTAGGATATGTTAGGACTTAACACTAAGATAGTGGAATACAGGTTGCCTTTAAAGTCAAAATATAGACCAATCCAACAGATATTGACATAAATATAGTCTTAAATGTTGCTGAAGATTAAAGAAGAAATAAAAAAGCAATTTGACACAAATTTCATACAAATGGCTAAGTATTCGAAATGGGTAGCCAACATAGTGCTTGTCCCCAAAAAAGATGTGGAAGTTTGAATGTGTGTCGATCATTATGATTTAAATAAAGCCAACCTAAAGGACAATTTTCCTTTGCCTCATATTGACACTTTAGTGGACAATATGACCAGGCATGTTCTAACACTACCAATAGGGGTTAATTGTTGGACATATCAACATTACTTTGTGATATAAAAATCGATTTTGACCCTTGCTACCAATTGAGAAAAGTGATTTTTGTTCACCATTCCATCGGTGATATACTTTATCCTATTGGACTAAAGGGCTATTATGATTTTTGTTATATTCCATTGCACTAAATGGTTAATTATGATTATTTAATGCAACCATCCAATTTCTTATGATTTTTTTGTCCCATAACACTAGCATATGTTAGTAATGAATTCTTATACATTTATTCTAATATTGTCCTTATCACTTCTGGGCTTTTAAAAAACTCAGGTTTACTCAAATAGGGAAAGGGAGCTATTCAAAATCCTGGAAGTAATGAGAAATCACTGCTAAATGTTTAAGGTGTTGAAGGCTTCTTTGCTCACCTTAACAAGTGATGAGAATCTTGGAAAGTGTTTCTTTGGCTGCAACAATTATCAATTATATATGAATTAAATGTACATTTTGGTATATTAAAGTTGGTTCTGAAGTTATTGTGAAGTTTGAAGCCATTTAAGAAGAAGAATGGGCAATTAAAGGTAGAGATGTTCAAATTTTGGTTTTAACCGAATTAACTTATCGAACCGCTTTAATTAGGTTAATTAGTTGGCCACCAAATTAATTTCAGTTGATTGTCAAAAATAATTTTAAAGGAATTTTGATTTTTGGTTAATTCTGTTCGAAAATCGAATTAACCAAAATTTTAACTGAAATATAATAAAACTTATATATATAACTAAAAATACATGAAATTGCATATTTCATTTCAAGTTATTAAAGTTTTTAACTTAATACTTTTGTTTTTGAGTATTTTGTTGGATGATTTTATTTAATTTTTTTAAATATAAAAATTTAAAATTTAAAATATAATTTAACTTAATGTATTTTATTATTTAGTTAACTAAAAAAATAACCAACTCGACCAAATTAATTTCGATCGATTAATTTTTGAATTAAAAAAATTCAATTTGATTAACAAAAATAAAATATCGTAATTAGGTTAATTCGATTTTGAGTAATTCAATTCAAAATTAATTGAGTCGACTGAATGTAGAACTTTAATTAAGGCTCAGTGGTAAAGATTTTGGACTTAGAGATTGAATGCTAGTGAATTGGGATTTGGTTGTTCTTTTCATTTTTTTTTTTCATTTTCAGATTTTTTTTTAGTTATTAATGTTTAACAAAATAAAATTTGATTATTAAGGTTTTCTTTAAAAATAAAAAGTTTAAATTTGATGTAAATTAAAAGCCAGATCACATGACATTTTATTTATCTATGTCAACATTGGCCTAAATATTCACCAATCAAAATGTCACATAAGCAAAGTCAATAGCCATGCTATTAGGTATCAACAGTCAAGTTAGCATTTTTAATGATAAAATTGAACGCATTTATTGATGGACTAAAATTATCAAATTAAAATAGTATGAAGACTACATTTATATGAATTTTAGTATGGGACGAAATTTCAAATTTAGATAAAGTATAAGGATTGTTAGCATATCAAAATGTCATGTAAGCAAAGTCAACGGTCACATCATCAAGCAATGACCACATAAGCATTTTTAACAACAAAGATTAAACGAAGTTAATTATTTAACTAAGATTATCAAATCAAAATAGTATGAGTACTACATTTGTATAAATTGCAGTAAAATAGCTAAATTTCAAATTTTGACAAAGTATAAAGACTATTGGCATAATTTAACCTTATTTTTATTAAATTAATGTTTGAAAAAAATAAAATTATACTTGATTTAAGTTCAGTTCCTTACAGACAAAAGAAAGCAACCCTCTGTCCTTATTTGCCAAGTATAACCTGCTTTTGTCCCTTTAGACTTCTATCTGTTACAACTTTGGCCTACATGTAAGATTCTACTAAAAAGGATTTTGGTGGTTAGCTGATTGTTACCTATCTAATTCATCTCCTTCCTATGTTAACAAATTTTGATGAAATAGGAATTACGGCACACTATTTAATAAATTCCATTTAAAAGTTTCCATCTTTGTTCTATGTACTAGGCATAAATCTATATACTATTCTATCAAGGTGATCATCTAATTAGCTATGCAAAGTCTCATAATGAAAAGACAACTTCATGGTTAAAATAGCTTGATAGTTTCTCATCATAAATTAACCTCTTTAGCATCTACTAATCAGTAGCTATTTTGTAGTGCTCAGTTTTGCAAGATCAAATCATATATTAGACTCATGATTTTAGTTTCCTAGTTGTTTGCTTCAAATGCAGTGCTGCCATCAATATTTAGACTTGTCATCGTAACTTCCTTTCTTGGTTTTTTTTTTTTAAGTAGCATGGCTAAGTCACTTCAGAGGTACCACATGTGCACCCATGGACTATTGGAACGATTTCCCTTTTTTACTAATTTCATCTTCCACTAATCTTTAACAATATGCTTGATTCTTTTGATATTTACACTATAGGGGTTTAGGTCTTTAGTGGCATTTTTTTCAATGTTTAGCAACATTTATAAATACCACTGAAAGATTTGCGACGTTTGCAAAAAATGCCACTAATAGTGTTGGCTATACATGCATCGGGAAAAATAGCACCGTTTTATATAAAATGTTGTTATTTTAACGGCATTGGTATCTAAAAAATACTGCTAATTTAATGGCATTTGTATCGAAAAACATTGCTAATATGGTGGCGTTTATATCATAAGACATCGCTAATTTAGCGACATTTTTTTATAAGAACACCACTACTTTTAATGGCATTTTATGGTACAAATGTCACTAAATTTAGAATTTGGCAGCATTCTTGAATGCAGACGTCACGAAATTAAGAAATTTACTTTTTTTAAAAAATTTTCTTTTAATATTTATTATTTTCATTAACAAGAAATGTTAAAAGAAATAAAAACGAACTAAAATTCAGAAATTGAAATTAATAAATACTTAATTCACGTTCAAATATGCATGTAATTAATACAAAATTTAATAATTAGTATAATAACATTCAAATTATTTTAATACATTAACCAAAAAATTTAAAATGTATGAAATTGATAACTACCATTTGATGAGAAAATTTTTCTACCTTGGTCACTAGCATGCTCAAGAACATACTGAATAATATCATACAAGTTTTAACACTTAATAATAAGCCATTTTTTATATTTAAAAATATAAATATTTACTAAATATAATACCTGAGTTGGTGGACCACCGAGATTAGTTCTTTGAAATTGTTGTTACACAAAATTCATAAGATGATCAAATCAATCATGCAACAGTTGAAATTTTATACACTCTTGGTCCATTCTAGCATGTTCTTCTTTAATTTTGGCATGCTCCTGTTCTCTTTCTGCTTCCATTTGCTGGAAACATTATTGCATAGTTTGTAACTCTTCTCTCAATATGGAAATGTCTCGCGAAAACTGACTTGCTGAGAATGTAAAATACGGAGAGCTATGTCTATAGTAAGTAGATGGTGTTGGACCCAATCCAAGGCCTCGGACCTGTCCATGTCTTTTTTTTCCAGTAACTTTTGTGAAAATTTAATTTTCCAATTCTTTCATATTGATAAAACTATCAGATGCTAATTCAATCTCAACAGCCATTTTCTCTTTCACTTTCTCCTGTAAATTAATTAGATAAAACTATCAAGTTTAATGATTAATTCATAATATGGTAAAAAAGTAAATATTTACTTTCTATTAAAATAGATGTTACAAATTACCATAATTTCTATATAGGTTTCAACATTCGGGTAAGATCCATCTTTTTATGTGTGTGTTAAGCAAAAAAGTTTCAAACGTCCAATTTTACTATCCATCTTAATCTCCTACATAAAAACATATGTTATTGTTAAATACATAACAACCATAACTTATTCATGCATATCAAGCCTGTCAATCAAGTTTAAAATTTTCAATAAGTTTAATATCATGTATTTAATCTATCTAAATTGTTAAAATAGAAATATAACCGTAAAATTATATTTTGGGCCTTTAACAACACAATAGTCTTAAACAAACATAAACAACAAAAGCATTTTGGCCTTTCACACATATTGATCATGGAAACTAAATTCAGTTATTTGGACAAGTTTAATATCATGGATTGAAGCCATCCAAACTATTAAAAGCCATACAAAAGTTAAATTTGTATTTTTGCTTTTAAAAGGAAAAAATAGTCACAAATAAACGTAAACAATAATTTTTTCACACATATCAACCATAGAAACCAAGTTCCATCATTCGAACAAGTTTAATATCATGTATTGAAGCTATCCAAACTGTTAAAATAGAACAATAACAACAATTTTGTATTTTTACCTAGTAACAGCACAAAAGTCCTAAATAGACATAAACGATAACTTTTTCATATATATCAACCATGGAAACTAAGTTCAATACTTTGGATAAGTTTAATATCATGTATTGAAACTATCAAACTATTAAAACAGAATAATACTATTAATTTGCATTTTTATCTTTTAACGAAAAAAAATGTTCATTTATTCGAATAAGTTTAAAATCATAAACTTACTATTTCTTTTCGCTTTCGTGCAAAACTTTTTGATCTATTTGTGTAGCTATATTTCTGTTGCTTTCTGCTACCAATCTCAATTTGTTCTCAATCTGTTCTCTTTCTTGTCATAAAAAAATTACGTATATAGTAAAAATATAAATGTTACCAACTTAAAGCATTAAACACTTTTATTATTTAAAACAATATAAAAAGTTATAAATTAGTACCTCTCCTTTTCTTGAGAACCAAAATCTAACTAATTGTTCATATTACCACCTAATCATTTTACGAGGTAGATTTTCCATTATGGCCTCTACAACAGTATTTTGATCGAAATACCTATTCTTTAAATTATGTTTATAGTCTTTCCATTTCTTTCCTAATGACTTAAGCACAAATGAGGTTGATATTTCAAGTACAAATCTTAACTATAATAATACAATAAGAAAAGTTTGAATCAATAAACCAAATGTAAAATAATTATACTTTTATATGTAGTTAATTATACTAATACCTTAATAAAGTTTAAAGCATTGACCTTAACTTCTATTAGTACTTTATGCCATGTTTCATAATGAATAGGCAGTTTCATTCCATTACGGGCAAGCATGCCTAGAAATCCAGCCAACTATTGAGCCTCTTCACCAATTGGTTACTTATCAAAATTTGTAGACACTACAATACGCTCGTTTGGAGGTAGTGCAAACAATTCCTTCAAAGTTATCTGGTCTCTGGTCTTCCGTTGACCATTGTTGTCAACTATAAAAAATAAAAAATCAATTTGTAAAATGCTAATACTTTAATCATTATAATTAAATTCTAAATATGGGGTATATGATACCTTCATTTAAATTTAAAATAGAATCAATTGACAAGATACTATATAAACCTGGACTTCCCATATTGCTAAATCCAATAGCAGTTGAAGGGTTAGAAGTGACTGAATTAGAACTGATAGTATGTTTATTCCCCTTAAAAGGATTTAATCCATAGTCAATATCAACAGGTGCCATAAATAGTTCTGAACTAATATCTCTGATATGTATTCCTTTCAATCTACTCCTCCGTATTATAGCTTACCTATATCATAAAAGCATATTACATTAATGTATTCCTTTAAATCAAAAGACAATGTATGATTTACAATGCAATAAATATATAATAGCGAATACGACATTAATCACATACAAGCATTTATTACATTATGTCTTAAACAGTCGAATTACAAAATATAGATGATTTATCATAGTTCATAAATGTTTTCATTAACATCTTTGTGGACCCATTGAGTAGAGGTACTGAAGATATTTTCATCCAAGTTTTGTTCAGCAATTGATAACATTCAGTTTCATGTTTAATATCATCTCTGGTATCTAATCCCATATCAAATAAGTTTCTAAGTTTGTTTCAAAGAATAACAAACCAATCCAATTTTTTATGGTCTTCAGAATAAAAAACTTATTTGACTTGAGATGAAAAAACATAAGGTTCATCAATGAGCTATTTTCAGTGTGAATTAATCGAGAAAAATTCACAAGTGTAAATCTAAACTGATATTTCTTAATACCCCTTGCATTATTCACATTAGCCCAATCACACTGAAATAAGACAACTTTCTACTTGCCATAACAATCCAACTCATTGATGTCATTAATTATGCCATAATAGTCAACATTTCCCTCTAAAAGGTTTATGTCCCTAGCACTAACATAGCTAGTAGTTGATGAAGTAACAACAACTCTTGAATTTTGTGTACTTTTAAATCTCTCATGGGATTTAGTGTGAAATCTAAATCCAGTGATGATGAAACCTTTGTATCATTTCATAGTCCTGTTCGAACCTTATGAAAGACACTTCACCTCTTCACTAAATTGCCTTCTATTCCAAACCTATAAAGGTAGAATAAATACATATATGTTATTAATGTTAGTTATACCATAGGCATTCTATGTAGATTTCTCATAATGGGAAATATGCCATTACTTACAGTTGCTCCAACCATTCATGAAAGTTTTAAGTGAACAGCTTATCAAGCTCTCGACGGTTTAATCATCTATAATGTGCATGAGCTCTCAAATTATTTCTATACTCACTACAAAGCATTATGATAAAGTATTAACAATAACAAAAAATACAATAAATTATGCTTAATGAAATGAATTATATCCTTGCAGAAACACTTACATGCGAAATGATTCAATTGAGTCATGATGAAAAAGAACATATCGATGTGCTTGTACCTAAGATTTATCACCTAACTCCACCATTTCAGCTTTGCCTATTGGTTGTCCAAAACTTTCAAAAGATAACTGTAGGCAAAGTCAGTATGCTATGTACCAACATTTTTCAATGGTTTATTAAATCTCATTTCAACATCTTCCAAATAATAAGAACAAAGTGTCATACACTCTTTTGCTAAATATCCTTCAGTAATAAAAACCTTCTGGATAGTGTTTATTATGACAATAAGATTTTAACCTCCCTAAAAACCTATGGCATAAAATATTTTTCATATATCTTTTTAACTAAAGTGGCATGATTAACAATAACAACCTAATCAAGCTATTAACAAATAATACCTTTTGATAGGATACATCCATCAATAATAAACTAGTCCACTGACTTTTGCTTCATATGGAAAGTGGATAACCAAATGTATAATAATAGTGAAAAAGTTGGAAGGAAAACTTCTCTAAATGGCATAAAGTAATCACGGCTCGATCTTCAAATTTGTCAAGCTCTTCAACATTTAGACATTTTCCACACAGAGCTTTAAATATGTTACTCAATTCAATTACCACAGAAGTGACTTGCTTTGACATTGATGAATGTAAAGTAATGGGAAGTAAGTTTTGCATCAAAATGTGATAAGCATGTGACTTTAATGAAAAAAGTTTTGGTTCTTTCAGATTCACACATCTTGATATATTTAACGCATAGCCATCTGAAATGTTGACATTTTTCAAAACCTTGCAAAACACATTTTTTTCAGCTTTAGAAATCCTAAAACAAGCAAGAAACAATGGATATTTGCCATTAGGAAGCAATTTCGGATGAAAGTTAAGGCAAATCCCTATATCATCTAAGTCAAGCCAACTCTTTAAGTCATCATTTGATCTTTTATTCACATTGAGAATTATCTCGATAAAATTTTCACAAACATTCTTCTTTATGTGCATCAAATCAAGGTTATGATGTAATAAATTATATTCTCAATAAAGCAATTCAAAAAAGATACTTCTTTTTTTCCACAACTCAAACTTGTTAGGGTCATCTTTTGCATTATTTTTTTCATCACTTTGAACATCAAGATCATCAACTTGAGTATTAGTATCACCAACTTGTGTAATATAAGGCCAAACACCTTCAAAGATGTCTCTCACTCTTTTCCTTGATAGAGTCACTTTTTCATAAGTAAAAATTGTATCTTTTAACTTTGACAAGATATTAGACCCACTAATTGGTAAAGGCGATCTCCTCAACTCTTCAGTTCCATCAAAGAGATGTTTTTGAAATCTAAATCGATGATTATCATCTAACCACCGATGATGTGCCATATAACAAAATTTCTTACCATTAGGTAACCACTTTGAACATATCTGCACAACACAACATGGACAAGCATAATGACCTTTTGTACTCTAATTAGATAAATTCGCATAAGCAAAAAATTCATTGATAGTCCATAATAAAATAGCATGTATATTGAAGTTCTCTTTTTGTTATGCATCATAGGTCTCAACTCTTTCCTATAATTGCTTTAACTTTTTAATAAGAGGTTGTAAGTAAATGTTTATATCATTACCTGGACCTTTTTCCTTGGGAATTATCATAGACAAGATAAATTACTATTGTTTCATGGTAATCTATGGTGGCAAATTGTATGAAATCAATACAACTAGCCAAGTACTATAAAAAGTACTCATCATTTTAAATGTGTTGAATCCATCAAATGCTAGTCCAAGCATAACATTTTGAAGATCAGATGCAAAGTCTAGAAACTTAGAATAAAATGATTTCCATGCCAAAAAATTTACAAAATGCCTTAATGATCCATCATTTGTCCATTTCTCATGATGCCACCTCATTGAATCTATAGTTTTGAAAGACATGAAGAGTTGTTGAAATCTTGGTATTAATAGAAAATAACATGAAACCTTACAGGTTCTTTTTGACATAGACCTCATCACCATCTTTATTCAACCTTTCATCAAGGTTTTTGTCTACCCAACGAGAAATATCACATAAATGACAAGATTCTTGATTTTTTCTATCATCCTAATGCAACATGCAATCATTAGGACAATATGAATTTTCTCATATCCAAAACCCAAATCCTTGATCATCTTCTTTGATTCCTTACAAGATTTAGGAATTTTTGCAAAAAAAAAATTTTTTTTCATAAACTCTAATAATAAAGTTAGAGAGTTTCCTATCCATCCACATAAGCATTTCAAGTGAAAAGTATGAATACAAAAAAATAACCTTGAATGCTTTAATCCCTTATAAAGTTCTTCATTCATATCCTTAAGTAATCTATAAAACTTTGACACTTTTCCTCTAGGTTGTTGGTCACAAATACCTATTCCATGCTCACCAAAATCATTCATTTTAATATTAGATTGATTAAATCCATAATTTTGAGGAGATGGATTATGGTAATGTTGGTTATAAATGTTAAAAGCATCTCACAACATACCTTCAATGTCATCTACTAGAAAAGATCATGTTGCTATTAAGAAGCCTTTGAAGTTAAAGAAACTATGGAAGACCTTAACGGTACAGACTCTCTATGAAAAAACCAATTAACATATCTTGAGATAAATCCAATACAAATTAAATGTTCGAAAACAACTTCACGCATTTACCTATCGATATTAACACACTTCACACATAGGCATAATATCATATTATCTTCACTTGTATTCTCAAATGCAAAATTAAAAAAAATTTTCACTCTATCTCTGTACTCTTGACTTAATCTTGACTTTTGCATCCAACTCTTATCCACTTAATACTTGCTACATTATCAGACCAAATTTATATAAATAATTTATATGAAAATGAACATGTAAAATACTTAATTTTACTATATTTTAAACAAAAAATAATAACAACACTAGTACTTATAGAAGACTAAAACTCCTTGTTGTGAAATATTTTTTCAGCTACCTAATATAAAGCATTTAAAACTCTGTTGCTAACCCAGACATTACCTTAAAGTATTTGTAGTTGGGGTTGAATTAAGGTAAAATTGGTTTAAAGGAAACTTGAAAAAGATGAAAATGAAAGGGAAAGGGAAGTGGATGATGGATTCCAAATGGGTATTTAAGGAAGGTAGGTTTTGGAGAAAAACTTTAAACCAAAAAGAATATCACAAATTGCAAAAGCTGAAGGAATAATAGAATGAAGTAAAAGCTAAAGTAAATAACTCAAGAATAGTCAAAATAAGGTTCTAAAAGACAAAGCTCGAATACTAAAAGCTAAAGGAAAATGAAAGTAAATTGTAGTTGGTCTGGAAAAAGAAATAGTAAATTAATGAAGATGAAAGTTAAAGTTGGGGACTGGATGCGTTAAATTTGGGGATAATTTTATTAGAGTTTATAAGACACACATGCATACATCTAACAAATAGAGGCATTTTCAACAAACAAACGCCTTCAATAATCCTTGTAATATTTTTGGAATGGATTATTGAAGGCGTTTTCCAAGAAAAATCCCTTTAATAATTTTCTTTTAAAATTTTTTTGGGATTATTAAAGGCATTTTTTGCTAAAAAATGCCTTTACTTATTTTTTATCACTGAAAAACACTTTTGATACTCGTCATAAATTTTGACTATGACATTATTATAGGCATTTTTTACTTCAAACGCCTTTACTAATTGCCTTAAAATTTTAATAAGGTATTTATTGAAGGCGTTTTTTGCATAATATGCCTTCAATAATCCCATTAAATTTTAACGAGATGATTATTGAAAGTATTTTTTACTAGAAACGCCTTTAATAATCTCATCTTCAAAATTATTAGAAGTGTTTGTTTATAATACACCTTTAATAATCCTGGTAATGTTTTTGGGCAAGATTATTAAAGATATTTTTGACATAAAACACCTCTAATAAACAAGGTATTGAAAAAATGGATCGAATGGATTGGATTATTGAAGGCATTTTCTAAAAAAACACCTTCAATAAATTCTTTTTAAAAGTTTTTGAGATTATTAAAGGTATCTTTTAGTAAAAAGATGCCTTCAATAATCTCGTAGTAAAATTTTAAATAGATCATTGAAAGCATTTTTTACTACAAATGCTTTTACTAATTCCTTTAAGTTTTTTGAAGGAATTTATTGAAGGCATTCTTTGCATAATACGCCTTCAATTATCCTTTCCATTTTTATCAAGGGAATATTGGTGAATGTAGTTTTTTTATCAAAAATGCCTTTAATAATCCACTCTAATTTTTTAAAAGAATTTATTGGAGGCGTTCCTCTAATAATCCTCGTAATGTTTTTAGGCAAGATTATTAAAGGCATTTTTAGCATAAAACGTCTCGAATAAACAAGGTATTGAAAAAATGGGTCGAATTATTGAAGGCATTTTCTTAAAAAAATGCCTTTAATAAATTCTTATTAAAAATTTTTTGAGATTATTAAAGGCATTTTTTAGTTAAAAATGTTTCAATAATTTTGTAGTAAAATTTTAAAGGGTTTATTAAAGGCGCTTTTGACTATAAACACCCTCACTAATTCCCTTAAATTTTTTTAAAAAATTTATTAAAGGTATTTTTTGCATAATACGCCTTCAATAATCCCATTAATTTTTATTAAAGGAATATTAGTAAAGGTGGTTTTCTACTAAAAATGCCTTTAATAATTCACTTCAATTTTTAGAAAAATTTATTGAAGGCATTTTTTGCATAATACGCCTTCAATAATTTCCTTAAATTTTAACGAGGAGATTTTTGAAGGCATTTTTTACTAACAATGCCTTCAATAATCTCCTCTTTAAAATTTTTAAAGAAAATTATTGGAGGTGTTTTTTTATAAAATGCTTTTAATAATCCTCCTAATTTTTTTGTACAGAATTATTAAAGGCATTTTATAAAAAAAACACCTTGAATAATTTCCTTTAAAACTTTTTTAGGATTATTAAAGGCGTCTTTTAGTAAAAACACCTTCAATAAGCTAGTAGTCAAATTTTAATGAGATTATTGAATGTGTTTTTCCTATAAAAATGCCTTCACTTATAGTTTTTATATTCATTCCCCTGTCTTAAACTTTAGAATCACAAATTGCTAGTACAGAGATCGATTAAAAGCTACATTAATCAACTAAACCAAATCCTATAAACACTTTTTAATTTGACTTTTGATATCTTTATCTCTATCGTCACCACCAATGTTCAACAACTCAATGTCATGCAACTTCTCTGTTTACCAGTAACAAATGTAACTTTTCTGTTTACCAGTAATAAGGTATTTTTTTATTTGTTGTATTATTTATATTCTTTGATAGAAGTTTTTTTTTTTGGTTCCTTACTATTTACATCTCCATATATATTTTTATTCATTTCACTAAAACTTTAGTCGTCCCAGCACCTTCATTGCATGTATGGTGTTTCTGTGTATTTTGGTTTAAATATTATGATTTGCTGAATGGTATTGTATGATATTAGTTTGCTGAATGGTGTTTCTAAATGGTTTCCTGAATGGTGTTTTTAAATGGTTTGCTGAATGATGTTTCTGTACATAGTATAATATTGCTTGTATTTTATTATGTAGTGTTAAATTTAGACAGTTAGTTTGGTGTATTTCGTATAATTATGATCAAAATTACAGGTATTATGGACTCCGAACAACATACTTCTCCTTCTATTAAACATGCACAAGACACACCTGTAGGCTAAAAAAGAAAAGAAATGGGACAAAATAAACAAATTAAAGTGAGTGACAAAAATTCCCGTAGACTTCAATCAAAGTAAGCAGGTTGTGTTTTATAGAGCTGCCAAGTTGGCTACTCATATTGGTGTCGTCATTCGTAATGTATTTCAATTACGTACACTAATTGGTGACAAGTTCTTGATGATCTAAAAGATGGTATATGGCAGTCGATTATGGTATGTTTATTCAACTATTTCATAAAATTTGTTAAATGATCATTTAATTGAAATCTAATGTGTTCATACTAATTGTGTTAAATTATTTCAAAATAGTACGATGTCCTAATTGACTGTAAAAAGCTTGTGTTACAATTTACTAGGAAAGCATTCAGAGACTTTAAAAATAGATTGACAACCCAATATATTTTACCACTGTTGATGAAGGTAATATATTGATTGTTCCATTTACATCATATACAGATGTTATAAGTGTTGAAGATTTGAGAAATTTTGTTCGAGATAGGCTATCCAAAGATTTCCTAATACATAAACCTATTACCAAAAAAATAATTTATAAGATTTTATGCAATATATTCGATATCTTCATAAGTGATTTACGTAATTTCTTTATTTTGTAGAAAATCAAAGAAAACCAAAAAAACATTCAGGCTAAACAAATATATCACCATCGGACAGCGAGAAAGGGATATGCAAATGTCAAGTATGAACTTGTAAGTATTCACACACTTGTTTTATACACATGAATGAATATTTATGAACATTAATTTCATAGCTTCTGATTCTTATATTATAGTAATTTATTAGGAATCAACGAGCTCTGGTATTGAAGTTTTTAGATAGGATGTCTGGAAACAAAGACATTTGTGAAATGATGGATCCTTTACAGATGAAGCAATTGAAGAATTGGCTAAAAAGATTATATGTATAAATGCTCATTAAATCACGTATGATTAGCATTATGGTTATATGCATGACTCTATACTGGCTTGTATAGATTTGTTATTACAGCCCATCTTATTGTTGTCTTTTAGGAAGATTATGCTGCCAAAGTTAAATCCAATAACTATAACCCAGTATGGTGAAGATCCATTGTCTTTAGCCCTAGGAGCTAAAGAAAGGCCTAGTCGAGTTTGTAGGATTGGTAAATTTGTGTTACCAGTAAAGTTTTTTAGTAATCAACCTAAAATCTCTTGAATGACAAATGCACAATATGAAGCAATCATTGAGCAACAACAGCAATGACTTGTTGATCAGAAGCAATGCCTCAATGAGCAACAACAAAGACTTACTACTTTAGAGGCCATATCGACAGCAATGTAGCATAGCATGCGTGTAGGCCAATAAGATAGCATCATCCACCTAGGACAAGCTTTCATTGTAAGTTAGGCAGGGAACCTAACCTTTGCTACCAGCCATGAAGTATGATTTTGTTTATAAGTTTAATATTAATTTATTTATTATAATTATTGATTTAATTTTAATACTTATATTTCATTATATATTATAGCAAAAATTTGAGACTCAGAGTATGACCCTTGCTTAGGTTGTCATTGATGAGTTATCTAATTATTCACTCAATCATTTATCTGAAAGAAACTGCATAACCATTGAGTTTGAGGAAAGATTATTTGATAAACCATCATTTTCTTACATTGGTGTCGATGAGGTTAAAGAATTTTGTGAACTTGATGAAATATCAACTATTGATATTGTTGCTTATATTAGGTTAGCTTATAAATACAAATATGCAAACTTAATATGTATTAATCTATATTACAATGCACTACTAACTAGTATTATTGATTGTTATTGTACAGCTTCTTATATAGAGAGGTCAAGGCGAGACAAACGACCCATAGATTTAGATTCATTAACCCTAACTTCATTAGTGAGCAGAGTGACACAATCGCTTTTCATGCTAATCATGTGATTGAATACATGAAAAAGCAAGCTGATTATTATTTACTCCTATATAATGCACAGTAAGTTATATTCATACAAATAATTATTTCAATCTTGCACGAATTCGGTATGATGCCTAATCTGAGTATATTATTCTTATTATTTTGTAGTCGTCATTAGCAACTTATTGTGATTGATATCAATTCCTTAACGGCATACTTAATTTAGCTCAACCAATGGCGATGCCTAACCTCGAAATTAAAACTTTTATAAAGAGGTATTACATGTTATTATATTATATATCTTCTGTTTCTTCATAAATAATTTGATTTATATATTAAGTAATTTTTTTCTTTTCAATTTAGGATAATATTTGCATTTGATAAGAAGGCAAAGATAAATTGGGTGTCATTACCAGTAAATGTGAAATTTAATTTTTTATACTGAGTTTGTATAGATAAATATTTCTTAAACCCACTAAATTTAATTTTTAGGTACCTCGTTAACCTGGATATACTGATGTGGATATTATGTCCTTTGTTTTATATGAGAGATAATTTTATATGAATTTATAACCACACCATTCAAGGTTAGTATAAATTTCATAAAGTCGTTATATCTTCAAAAAAAAAGCTAAATTATGTCGTTTATTAACATTTACTTTTGATTTTTTTTAATGGAAGAGTAAAGAAAGCTCCACGATAGAGGAACTTGATGAAGTCTATAAAGAGTGGTGTGAGTATGTATTATCATTTATTGATAAACCTTGAGATTGGACATTGTTGGTTGAATGTAAATATATGAGGATCATTTGTTATAATGTTTTTAACATGCCATGTTAAATGGATAATTTAATTTTGTAGATTGGGGTATTGGTTTAATACTATATATATATATATATATTTATTTTTTGAGTATGATTATTTGAGAAAAGTATATTTAGATGGAAACGTTATCAATTTTAAATTTGGATGTGTGGTCAATTTATTGAAATACAACAATGTTCATAATGTAACTTCCAAAATATAATTCGTAATATCACATATATAAACCAAATGTTTTCTGGGCAAAAACCTACAATTGAATAGGCAAATGTTTTCTAGGCATAAACCTATAATTGACTTCACATATATAATTAAACCAAAATTCTTTTTATGAGATTACTAAAGGCATTTTTAGCCAGAAAACACCTTGAATAACCCCTAACAAAATGTTATTGAAGGTATTTTTGACCAAAACCGCCTCAATAATCCAATATAAAAATTTATTGAGTGGATTATTGAATGTGTTTTGGGCTAAAAATGCCTTCAATAATCCATTCCAACTTTTTTGTATAGATTATTGAAGGCATTTTTTACCAAAACTGCTTTCAATAATCCCTTACAAAAATTTATTGATTGGATTATTAAAGGCGCTTTCGACCAAAAACACTTTCAAGAATCCATTCCAAATTTTTTTCTATGAACTATTGAAGGCATTTTTCTGTCGAAAATGAAAAATGCCTTCAATATTCTCTCTAAAATTTTTTAAATGGATTAGTGAAGGCATTTTTGGCTAGAAAATACCTTGAATAATCATTTATAAATAATCCCTTCAAAAACCCAAAAAACATTAAAGAGATGGATCAAACTTATGACCTTAAGGTTAATAACTGTATGATCATTAAATTTTGATAGGATATTTATTGAAGGAATTTTTTGACAAAAAATGCCTTTGATAATCCTGTTAAATTTTTTAGCAAAATTATTGAAGGTGTTTCCTATAGAAAATGCTTCAGTAATCCCCTATCCATTTTTGTAACAGGATTATACAAGGCATTTTTTGCCAAAAGGGCCTTTAGTAATCACTCTAATTTTTTACAGAGGATTATTCAAGGTGTTTTAGTCAATAAACATCACTAATTTTTGTCTTAGATGGCGTTTATAAGTAAAAATGTCACTATTTAAAAATTTAGTGACGTTTTGATAATAAACACCTTAAGTTTTATAAAAACACAAAAGCTAGTGACGTTTATAAGTGAAACGTTGCTACAAAACTATCACTAATCTTCCATTTTCTTGTAGTGTTGGTTAACGAAAGTTTGTTAATTATTTTATGAATCAAGTTTGACAAAATCTAAAAGTGCTTAATGTCATTAAACAAAGCAACTACCAGGAATAAGATTTTTTTTCTTTTTTACAATGTTTGAGTTTTAAATCATTCAGCATATACAATTAATTCATGGGAGCTTTTGAGTTTTGACATTAGACAAACACAAACACACAGATGGTGATCTTGTGAACAGGCAATCCTATTGAAAAAACTTTGTTACCAAAGAGAAAGAGTACACAATGCTATAAAATATGTAATGCTCTTGTTAAGCTATAAACTAGATCTTAGACAGTTAGGAAGGCTTATATTGTTTTCTTTACCTTGATATATGCTTGTAGTATTCTACACATTATCCTTAAATTCTAGATCGTATATGTTGTTATGTCTTGGTTTATCAACTCTTAATCTTTCTATGCTTCTACCCCTGTTTTAGCTTCAAGTATTTTTCATAAAAAATTAAAAAACCACAAGCAACAATCAACATGCAAAGAATATAGAGAATCATCACACAAAAATTAGACATTATATTCTTAATTTGTTGCAACTTTCAATGAAAATTAAGGAGAATGAGGTATGGTATCTTTAATAAAAATTGTATGAAACTCAATATAATTACTTTAAATTGAAAGAATTACAACACCACCTCTATCATTTTTTAAATTGTAATTTAATCTATCTAATGCTATTCCTCCCTTGCCACTCACATTAGATGTAAAACATCAACAAGTCTCACTCGACCACCACTTTTATAAACAAAAAAATTAATATTTATATTCAAAATATGACTTGAATGTCTTCTACATTTATTAGCTTTTAATATCTTTACTTTATTAACCCTAACTAGAAAGAAATTTTTTTAAAAAAAGGCAAAGACACAATAAAAAACACTATTCCCGCACCAAATATACAATTTAAGAAACCTACAACCACCATCATTCATGACAACAAAGCTTAAGATGCAAAGCACATACATAATCAATAATAAAAAAGTTTATAACAAATGAAAAGGGATAGAATCTAAAGTAAAAATGTTGTGTCTGCATAATTATTTTAGTTTTTTGTCTAAAATTAATAGTTTAGTTTTATCACCAAGTATTTAATGAATAAAACAAAACTTCAATTAATAAAAGGAGTTTGATTTTCTTATCTTAGGCTTAGAATTTATAAAATCATACTAAAAACATAATGCATCTCAAAATCAAATGTGGAATCAAAATCTCTAAAACAATCAAATGGAGTTTCAATTTCACAAAATAAAATTCAAATCAATAAAAAAAAATAATTCAAAAGCTTTCGACAGAAAAATAATACCTTTTCACTATCGATGTCATTGTTACTTCGATCTTTTCAATTAACAATTACTAAGCATTTCCTTGGTCATTGAGAAATATTTGCAACCTATAAATTTGAAAATTATAATTAAAAATGCATGCACATATGTAATGTAGCCAATAACAAATAGAACACATGTTTTTTATATTATGATTAATATGGTGTAATTTTATTCTTAAACATAATTAATAAAATTATTCAATTGATATATTCATTCAATTCAAATAACATTTAACTTAGCAAAACTTAATGCGTCAAACTCTTGTCAACCATGAAATATATGTGCATATTGAAAAATAGTGAACAAAAAGCCTACTCAAATAGCACATCTTGTAAATTAATAAAAGTATATAGCATTACAAAGTTTATAGGTTTATTGGCAAATAATATATGAACGTTATATAGTAGTTCAAGAACTTAAAAAAATATACATACACACACATAGAGAAAACTTTGTCAATACCTTACACTCAAGATCAAAATTCACCAATATGAAAACAACATATGAAGTATTCACTCTTAAATAGTTGTCAATTCTCAAATTAACTCATGTTTTACTTTTGAAATCAATTAACTAAAATTGACAATCATAGTAACCTAATTAATTGAAATAAAGTAAATTAAAATAAATTTTTTATAGAAAGAAAAGTGGCCTACCATGTCTTCCTTCTCAAAGACTATTTTAAAAGGACACCTAAGAGGTTCATGAAACACTTTTATGTACTTTTCCATCTTTTCTAGTTAAAACGCTTGCTCACATCTATCGCAATACACATATCTTTTAGCTTTTCTAATCCTAAAAATAATTTCACAACCAACATATGGACGAACAACATTATACCTACTACACCATGCTTCATGTAAAGTTATACTCCAACTTGGTATAAAATGCTTACAATACAGATAAATAAAAAAATCAAGCATGTACAATAACCAATATTAAAACAAAACAAGTGGTGACATAGGTGTGTTGATTTACAATAATATGAACCTAAATGTGATTAAAATAGATAATAAAAATGAAGCTGGAAATCCATCCTTCTTTTGCTAAAAAAAAGCTAGAAAACCATCATTATCAATAATTTTAAAGAGAACTAATTGTAGAAAAAGAAAAGACTCATTGAAAAATGCATAGAATTTTGAAATTCAAAGAAATATCCATACAAAAAAACCCCATGAGAAGAAAAAATATCAAAATAAGCATTAAGAAGATAAATTCATTAAAAAAGATGATAAAGAAAATTACACTGATTACAAAAACTAGTTCACCTATACCATGATTTTTCAAAGAAAAGTTTAATGAGAAATATCTAATTTTTCACTTTTCTTAAATCTTTTTTATTTTTATTTTTTTGTTTTTAACCTTGTAGTTAAAGAAATTATCATGACCAAAGCAAGACTATAAAATAACATATAAAAAACATTACATAATCGAACAAATTGTCTTGTTGGTCATGAAGAACAATAGTAAGTTGGATCGTTGTGGCAATAAAGATGATTCGTGATAAAAAGGGAATTTTGAAAAAATCAATCAAATCAAAAGATAAATAAGTAAGAGTGGAAGAAGGAAGATTGGTTTTACAGTAACGAAATAATGGCAATGACAAATATGATAGGCGGCGAGCTAATTTTTTATATTTAGATCCAGAGTTTTAAGGATTTTTTTTATCAAACCTAAACTAAAAAAGTAATAGAAAAGGTGAAAAAGAAATGGCTAAATTATAGAGTGAAACCGCTGCTAGGGTGACAGCGACACCTAATCAGATAAAAGGATGGTTGTTGACTCAAATATGTTTTTTAAAAAGAGAATATGTTAGAGAGGGAAGGAGTAAGGAAAATGAAATGAAATAACCAAAAAATAAAAAGTAAAAGAAGGGAAAAAGACTAAAAGATGTGTCCTACGTCGGTACCCCAACTCCTCTAATCATTGCTATCACTCATTCTTTTGTCAAATTTCTTTATTTTTCATTTACCAACTCTTTTCAACTTTCCACCAATTTCGATATTTCTTTATTGACTTTTTTTTTTTATATATATACAAAACAATCTCTCATCAACTTCTGTGCATCTACGGGAAAATCAATTTCTTATCAACTTTTATAATAAAAAAGATCATAAAAGATTAAAAAAAAATTTTTACCACAATCTTTAACCATCTAAAAAAACTTTTATCCCAAAAAAATTAAAAAAAAAAACTAAAAAGGTTAGAAAAAATGAAAAGAAAAAATAAAAGTTGATGACGTGGACCACTCCATAAGTCCCTATTCCCTACAAAATTCATTGATGGATTTATAGAACATATTAGATTAATACAAAAAAAGATGAAACAGTATTAAAGAGACATGAATATGTGTCAATTGGCAATGTTGTCAAAATTTCACTTAATTTTACTTATTTTAAGTTAAAATTGATTTATTTAAAATTCAATTTTAAGATGCAAAATTTGATGTTTACAATGTACCTTCTTTTGGTCGAGTTTGATAAAGGCAAAGATCAAAACCTTAATAAAAGAAAAATTTTAAACAAAAGAATAACAAGTTTGAATCTAAGTCACGCCCGTGTTTAAACTACCTACGTACTTCAAGGATATCAGATATGATGCAGTTCAAAATCAAGAATATTGATTCTCCCTTGGGTTTGCCAAAAAGAAAAACAAAACTTTGGGTTTTTTGAAAGAAAATGACAAAAGTATTATCTCGAGATTGCCAAGAAAAATAAGATGAATTTCCTTAGGGTTGTCAAGGAAAAGTCTTGGATTCGTCAAGAAAGTAAATGAATTTTTTAGGATTGCCTGAAGAATGTCTTGGATTTGTCAAGAATTTTAAATCAAAAGGATAAATGATACGGGTTTGTTATAGATAGAGGTATACATGGGTCATGTTAAGTTGGCACAGCCCATTAAAAAATTAACCGGGTTGTTAATGGGTCATGTTGACCTATCACTTTTATTTAACGTGTGTGTCAACACAATATGTGAAGGCTAAGAGCATGGCCCAAGGTCGCACATGACACATGGCCTTTATGGGTTGTGTCGTTGCCTAGCATGGCACTATTCTTTGTGCCACATTGGACCACACACGACCCATTAATAGTTTTTTAAATTTTTATTATTTTTGCAAAAAATTCTTTTCTTGGCTTTTTCAACTATATTTAAAATTAGTCTATAAATTAATACATGAGGCACAATATTTACATGTCAAAATATCTATGTTTACGAGAAATGATTAAAAATCCACTAAAAAATATGTTGAAATTAAAAAAAACTAATATTCCATCTCTAAACTTCAAAAAAGAAAAAAAAATACATAGATATCATATTATCATTTGATTTATCATCCTTACAATCTAATAATTCACTTATATCATGTGCTTTGTCTTATACTAGGCTTTTTCATATCAATCTTTAAGTAATATACATTTCGTAGTTTCCTTTTCTTTAGAAAATGAAAGATTAAAATGAAAATTTGTAATTTTATCTACTAATAGTTTAAATAATTTATAAGTAAATTTAAATACATAATTTAATTTTAGTTAAATTATGATAATGGTCCATGTACTCTAATAAAATTTAAAATTTAATTCCTCTACTATAATTTATAAAAATATAGTCCTCATACTATTTTGATTTAATAATCTTTGTCCAATCATTAATTTCATCAAATTTTTATCATTAAAAATACCGATGTAACCGTTAACTTGATGACATAGGCATCGACCTTGTTAACATGGCACTGACTTTGCTTATGTTTTAATATGGATGAATAAAATCAATTGTCAAATTTTACAAATAGTCCATATACTCACACGGAAATTAAATTTTACTTCTTCTAATATAATTTACATAAATTTCATCTTCATACAAGTTGAATTTGATAATGTTGATCTAATTACAAATGCAATCAATTGCTCTCAATTAACTTTACTAACATAATCGATGTCTTTTTAAAAAATATGAAATCAAAAAGTCTAAAGATTCAAAAGAAAATATTTGACAAATTAGCAAATGATAAAAAAAGTAAATATATATGATTTTTAGGCTTTTTCAAAATTTTTAAAAATATTAGATTAAAATTTTTCATTTTAATTCTTTTTAAATAATATTTCTTGATTTTTTTTAAAAAAATAAGTTTTTAATTTTAAAAAATTCAAATTTATGAATTATTTGAAATTTTTCTTCATTTCCTAAAAATATTAAATTTAAAATTTTTTCAATATTTTAATCTTTTAAAAAATAATATTTCTTTTATTTTCTTAAAAATCATATTTCAATTTTTTTAAAAATATTTTTGAATTTTTTAAATTTAGCAATTTTTTTAAAAAATATATTTGAATTTACTAGGAAGAGATTTTTATGAAGTATACTAGAGGAACTAAAATTCAAATTTCATGTAAACATAGAGATTATTTGCAAAATTTGATAACTGATTTTATTCATCTATATTGTCACGTCAACAAAGTTAATTCCACGTTAATAAAGTCAACACCTACATCAACAAGTCAACTATTATGTCATCAATTTTAATGTAAAAAATTTTATAAGATTATTGATTAGACTAAAATTATCAAATCAAAATAGCACAAGAATTACATTTCTATTAATTATAATAAAGAAACTAAATTTCAAATTTCATTAAAGTAGATGGAATGTTATCATAAATTGACCTTTAATTTTTACAAACTGTTAACATAAAGTATCAAGAAAATAAAAAAGCGTTCATCATATGATAAGAATAATAGAAAATATAATTTAACGACAAATGCATTGTGTTCATTTATAACAGTTATGGACTGAGACAACATGACATGACACATTAATGCTTGACACAACCTATGACAACAATTGTGGGAGGTGCCAAGCATGACCCATACCTTACCAAACTAAGCCATGCCATGGGTTGTCCATGCCATTTAACACCAATAGTTGGAGAATTTAAAAAATTATGAAATTTTTTTAAGAGAATAAAGTTAATTATCTAAGTGTCGCTATCGAATGAACAAATTTAATAAAATCATTAATATTATTATTTGGTAATATTTTTGAACTATAAAATTATAGACTTGTTGTCATAACATATAGATTCAAAAATCTATAACTAGACTTAATAATTGGAGTCGCCACCAATCTTTTTTAACTATGTGTGATTGGTCACCTATTGAATATATCATTTTAAGGAGCTCTTAAGCTTGACTAAGGGTCCCTAGAAGAATATGTTCAAATCTACTAATCAGAACAGGGTTCAGGAGTTCGATTACATGTGGGGAAGGTTATAGCACCCCCATATGCCCATTAAAAGGATAGTACCATTTATTTTAAAATTATCCTAAGGTCTTGATTCTAATGGTTTTAAAATTTAATGTTCAAATCTTGAAAATAATTCTTAAGACTCTCCATCAATTTGGCAGAACTCTTAAAAAATATTTTTCACCTCAAAGTATTCAAGGATCTTATTTGTTTTCTTAAAGAAGATTCGTTATTGGAAAAAGGTTTATTTACTATTTTTTTATTTTGGATTTTTTTTATATTGAAAATATATTACTTATTCCACCATTTTGGCCAAATTAGAAATATTTTCTTTTTTGAATTTTTAAAATTTTCACCATTTGGCCCTATTTAAAATTTCTCTTTATTTATTTATTTTTTTGTTAGATTTCTAAATTTTTCATCATTTGGGTCAATTTAGAAATTTTTTTTTTCAGAATTTCTAAATTTTCTACCATTTGGGCCTATTTAGAAAATTTTTTTCTTGTTTTTAGAAAGAAAATAATATGACAATTATTTTTTATTGAAATTTATTTAAATTCTTCCACCATTTGGGACAAATTTAAAGAAATTTCTTACCTAGAGACTTCTTAGGAATTTACCATTTGAAATTTCTAAGATTCTCATCCTTGGATAATTTTCAAATATTTTTAACCAAAAAATTTTTTATTATTATTTTTTTATTTTTTATTGAAAATAAATATTAATTATTGTTATTGAAATTTTATCTAAATTATTCCACCATTTGAGACAAATTTGACAAAATTCTTCACCTAGGAATTTTATAAAAATTTACCATTTGAAATTTCTATAAATTCCATCATAGGATAATTAATATTTATTCTCAAAATTTATTTTACTTTTTTATACTTTTTTTTATTTTATATATTTTTTAAATTTAATCATACAAAAAAACCCCCTAAAAATAATCAAGCACATAAACAAATAACTAAATAAAATAAATAAATAAATACAAAAAATGGCTTAGCTGAATGGCTTCGGTACAGCCTAGCTTCAGAAACAAAAAACGGCTTGAAGGTGTGGCTCGGGGGACGTGACACAGTTCATCTCAAATTCAAAAACCAACTAGAATGCGGGTTAGCAGAAGTGGGTTACACTTAGGTCGGGTCACTCGAATGAAAAACCTGCGAATCTTGGGTTAAATTAAAATGCCAAAATGACGTAATTTTGAAGAAGCTATAAAAGCCAAGACCTAGCCTTTCTCCTTTAGATTTCTCCTTCTTCGCTCTCTCTCCTTCCTTTTTTTTTTCTCTCGCTCTTTTTCTAATCGGATGAACTGTGATTAAATCTTTCACCAAATTTTAAAAATCTCATCAGAATCTAAGTTGGTTTATCAAAGATTCATCAAAAAATCCAAACAATGCCAAAATCTTCAACTAAATTTTGGGAAACCAGTTGAAAAATTCAACCAATACCAAAAAACTAGCCGAAAAATTCAATCGGTGTCGAAAAACTCGTCGAAAACTGAAAATTTTCCAGAAATCTGAGAATTTTCTAGATTTTTTCCAAAAAAAACCCATTTTTTTACACGAAAAATTTTTGAAATTTGTTTTCTTGACTGCTTTTTACTTTTTTTATGTTTCTTCTTTCTACTCTATGTCTAAGGTTATCTTTATAGGGATCAGAACCCTAATCCAGAAAGGAATTCCAATTTCCTTCGAATTCTAACTTCCAGATAAACAAACTCACACAAATTCAACCACTTGCTTTTCTCCCATTTTTTCATTTTTTATTTATTTTATTTATTTTTAATTTTTAATTTTTAATTTTATATTAACAAAATCAAAAGTAGACATTCAGATAAATTATGGTGTCTACACTTATTATAAAAACAAATTAAGTTGATTTAATGATTTTGTTATATTTTAAATAAGTATAATATGTTTTTCGAATGTCATAAAGCATAGTTTCGTGTAACACTTTGAAAAATAAGAAAAAGCAAGATACATATGAAACGATGAAAAATAAAAGGAGAGAGATTGATATAGAAGAGAAAAAAAATCAAAATTTCCTTTTATTGCTTTTTTTTCATTGCATATCTTATTTAATAAAATGTTTTTGTCTAATTATTTCCTTATCATTTATGTTTCTTGTTATCTTTCTCATACCTTTGTCTCTCTTCATTTACATTTTCCTTTAATTTTTTCAATTTAAATTTACAAATCAATATCATATATTTGATAAGTTTAAATTGTAACAACTTCTTAACAATTGAAAAAATTATAGTATTAGATTGATAAGACAATACATCATCATATTAAACTTTTCTCTTCTAGTCATTTCTTTTTTTTTTCACAAGAAAACATTTAACTATTTTATTCCTTTTATTTTATTATTTGTTTTTTCCTTTTTGTTCCCTTTTTACCTATTGAATTTGAAACAATATGATCATAATATATTAATATATTATTAATTTTTTTAAAAAATAAGTATTATAATTTTTTCCACTGAAATTATCAATAATAATTTTTGTATTTTTCTTTTGCTCTTTTATTATTTTACTCTTTGCTTTTTCTCTTTAACATTTCCTTTATTTTTTTATTTTTAATCTCTATTCGATTTTCAATGGACAAAAGTTGCTTGGCTAGCAAAGTGGAGGATCCGAATCCTGCAATAATGCAATGACAGTTGAAGGTAAACTGACCCAAAGGCAACATTGATTAGGGTTAGAAAGTCAAATAGATACCCTTTTTTTTTTTTTCTCTTTTTCTCTTTCTCCCCTCTTTGTCTTTTTTTCCAATCAATGCTCTTTCATCCATAGGCCATCATTTTTCTTTTACCACCATTTTCCCTCAATCGTTAGCCTCCCTCATTCTTAACATCAGTCATCTTCCTTCCCTTTCTTTTCTTGATTCATTCTCATTCTCTATTTTTTTGTTTAGACAAAAGCATCATTGACTATTGATGAAAATCTTCGCTTACTCTTCTTGGAAATGTGTAAAGAAAAAGATGACAATTGATGAAAAGTAAATTTAGTAGTTCATATATCACATATATATTCATACATTAAAGTTAAGCCTGTTAGAAACATATATACGAATTTTTTTACATGTCATAAATTTTAAGATAATTGAAAGCAACATGGCTCCTGAATAGGGTCTTAATAAAGTCTAAATCACCATCATAGCAATCTTTTTGCTGACCATCTAAACTAATTAACTTTTTTTTACATGAAATTTATAAAACACTCGGTTTTATATTTTTAGTAATAATAAAAAAATAAAAAAGAAAGAGAAAAAAAAAGAAAGACAAGGAAGAATAGAGAACAAAATTGCAACAAAAAAATATAAAAAAGTATCTATGAACCAACCATATCAAAATTTTACAATATTAAAATTTACTAGAAAGTAAAAAATAGAAGAAAATTTTTATTTTCACCCAAAAATTTTAAAAATAATAATAATAAACAACAAATCTTAAAATACCTTTCAAGTGTAAAATTTTTTTCAAAAATTTATCTCCCAAAAAAAGATAAAAATCAAATAGATCTAAAATTTTTTCAAAATGCGTACTTCTTTTTAAAATCCAAAAATAATAAAAGTTTAAAAAAAACCAACAAAATCAATAATATCAAAAATAAAAAATATAGATAAAATAAAAAAATAGATCTGTGCCATATATTTTTCTAAATTTCAATGTATTTCTAGTTTTTTTTTTTAAGTAAAAAAATGATTAAAAAAATCTAGTTTGTCAATAGCTACAAACCAACACGAATACCTAAAAAAACAAGGAAAAAGAAAATACCACTAGTAATAAATATTTGTTCATTTTTTATGAAGTAGAAAAAGTAAGAGAAATAAAGGATAGTGATAACCTAGGTTTCAAATAGTGGTTCTATAATGGAATAGTGGCCACAAAATTATGATGACACCATCACCCGCCATCATTATCAGAGAAAATGCGATTGAAAAAATTAAATCACACTCGAAACGATGCGTAGTGGTAGCTGAAAAATAGCATAACAGGGAGTAACGGTAATAACAGTTTGTTATTGCCACTATCCTCATTTTTCCTATCACCGGTTCAAATAAAAAAATATGTCAACATAATCTGAATCAGAATAAAACAACTAAGAATACTACAAGAGCAAAAGCATAAAGATAACTCAAATCTCAAACTCTCATTTCAAAATTAGTCTAAAAAAATGTTACAAAATAGTATCAAATCATTTATCAACCAATCAATTGGCAACAACCCTAACTCAATCTGTAAACTACTCAAATTCAAATCAACCTCAAGTATTGAATCAATAATCAAAATCAAAAAAGATAAGACAAAGTTAAATTACCTTTTTTTTTTTATAAAATTTTTGTAGAATAATGTTGATCTTTTGAGAATTTAAGAGAGATGAGGCTGTGGTACTCTATAAGCAATGACATTGACAAGGGTATGCAAGAGAGACAAGAAGATGTAGAGAAAAAGAGGGAGAAGAAGAAGACACGAAGAAGATTTGAGGATGAGGATTTTTGGTTCACAAAATTTGGGGGAAATTTGGAAGGGTTATCCGTTGTTGGAGTGGGACACATGGGTGCTTAAGTGGAATGGGATGGGGTAGGTGGGGTGGGTGGGGTGAGGTGGGTGGTTTTTTTTTAATTTTATAATTAATTTTATTAAAATATAAGTTTGAAAATTTGTAATTTTTGAAAATTTTTTTAGATAAAATCTAGTTATAGAGATTGAGAATTTATAATTGAAAAAAAATTAAGAGATTAATAATTTAATATAATATATATGGATTTTAGATGAAAATTTTTAATAATTTTTTTGTATAAGTTAGATGAAAAATAATTAAAATTAAATATTATAATTTGATTTTGTTATTTATTAATTTATGATTTTGTATTTGAAATTTAATAATTTTTTTGTTGCTTTGGTATTTATGTTGTTGTCAATTCTTTTGCTATTAGATTAATTCTTATTAATTTATAACTATAGTTGATGGAATTTGAAATTATTATATTTTTAAGTTTGTAATTTTATTAAATATGGATGCTTGGTATTTAATATATTATGTTTGGTTAATATTTTGATTTGTTTAGAATTAATATTCAATATGAACTTGGCCCAAACAAAAACTTTGTTGTGAAACCAAACATGAATGCTTTGTTATAATCTAAATAAAATTGTGAATAATTTTTTTAGAAAATAAAAAATATAAAGTGTCCTAAACTGTTTTAAAAAATATTAAATAAGAGTTTTTATGATTATAATTATAATTATTACATTTTATAACAAATTGTGCAAAAAATATCATGATCGTAATGACTGCGATAACTGTAATGGTTTCCATTATATCCGAAAAAGTGATAAATACAAGGCAACAAAAAATGTGACTGCAATTGCTATTTAAATCCTTGGTGATAATAGTGGCGATACGAGGTGGAGAAGAGAAAAGATGAAGGAAAAAAGGAAAAGAGAGAGGTCAAGGCATATAATTTTTTATAGAGAAAAGGAAATGAAAAAAGGAGAAATAGAGAAATGAGAGGAGTGAGTGATGGATGCGACAAAGAAAAGGAGATGAAGGATCATGATATAGGTTTTTTAATTAAATATACAATGCCTCTCAAAACGACATCATGCTGAAGGTGAAGAGGTGAAAAAAAAAAAAGAAAATAAGGTGGGTAAAATCTCCCTTAAGTCAAATCCAAATCTACATAAGTCCACTTAACTTGGGTTAAACAGCTTAAACCCAATATAGATCTTTTACATATTTAATTTTTTAGGGTGAAGGAATACACTGATATTTTTTTATTTATTTTGGTATTATATTTTATTTTTATTGATAAACTTTTTTTAGTTTATTAAATAAAATTGTAGTTGAATGAACTAAATAATGAGAATTGCATTTTAAAAAATCCTAAAAATTATTTTTTTTGAAAAATTGTGAATGATAATTTTCTAAAAATTCTCAAAGGATATATAATTTTGAGTCTTTCCTCAAAGTATTGTATTATAAAGATTTCAAAAATCATTATACAATGTAATTTAACCCTAATGAACCATGAAGATATAAAATAAAAAGAATAAAATGTAAAAAACAATATTTATCATTTATAGAATCCATTTTTAAGAAAAATGTATAGTTGTTGTATTTTTAATTGTAAATGTTTTTATAAAAAATTATAATTGTTTTAATTTTTCTTTGATTATAAATTCTGATTAAAATTATAATTTTAATAAATTAAAAGATTCATACATTTGATCAAAATTTATAAATTAAAAAAATAAAAAAATTATAACATACATAACATAATGAAAAAAAAAAAAAAAGAAATGAAAACTTAATTATAATAAATTAAATATTATATTTAAGCACTTTTTTATTTTAATATATTTATAATACTTTATAAGCGCATTAATTTTTTATTTTTAATTAAATAGTAATAAAATTGTATGGTAAATGTCAACCCCTAGCGTCATGGGGGCAAAATTCTAGTTATTATATTAAAATAGAGATTTAATAGTATTTTTCAATTAAGATTCAACTAAAGTTTTAATTGAATGGCATTTGACAGTTAATTAAATATTTTTATTTTTGCAAAGAAAAATCAGAAATTTTACAAAAAAAATTCAAAAAATCACAAAAATAATAACAAAATATAACCAAAGTCTCAATTAAAAAATAAACAAAAAAATTCACACTAACAAAAAATGAGATAAGCATTTTTATTAAATAGAGTTTAAAATAACAACATTGAACACAAATATGCACTTAATCAAATCTAATAAATATCAATCTACTAATAATTTTGTGATGATAAAGGATTAAAATATATAATTATATTAATTAATTATCATGTAAATGTTAAAATTAATTTTAACTTTTATGTTTATATGTTATTTATATAAATTAAAATATTTTATTTCATATTATTATATGAAAGCATAAAAATAATATACTTAATAAAATTAAACTAAATTTAATAATACATTTGAAATATTTACTTATTTTGTACGTAATATATTTATTTTATGAATATGATATAATGCATGAAAATTATATCCATGCTTAACTTTATTTTTTAAAATATGATTTTTAAAAAAATAGATTCAAAATTAAACTCTTTCACAAAAACTCACATATGCTTATCATTAATTAAAATATTTAAGTTTTAATTTTTTTATATTTTCTTTTATTAAATTAAACTCTTGAAAGTTTTAATTAATTATTTCAACCAAAATATGTAAAAAATCAAAAAATAAAAATAAAACTGCATTAAATAAGAAAATCATGTCCTGTAGTGAGTATAAAATTTCTAAACTTTCTAGTATTATTATGTCATAGATAGTTAATGGTTGCCTATTCAATCTATATAGACAATATCATTAATAGTACATTTAGTTCGAGAGCATTTATAAATTTTCTTCTGAAATCTTAGTGGTAGGTACTTATTTTTCATGTTTGGTCTAAAATAATTTGATTATTGAGAAAAATATTAGATTTCTAACAATACTCAAAGTTTCAAAATCAAAAACTTATATCTCTTTGTGGTATTCTAAAATTTTGAGAGAAAAATTACCTTATTTTCAAATTTGACCTAATTAAAAAATTAATTACATATCCGTTACTTTTTTGAAAAGTAAATCTGAAATGCCTTTATAGCTTTTTTTAAAAGAATTTATCTTATTTGTAATTTATTTTTCAATTAAAGTGTTTCAAAAAAGAAACACATTAATTTGAAATGCCTTAATTGACAAATTATCAATTAAGGCCTTAATTGATATATACATAAGATAAATAATCTTGTTTAATCATTGAAACGCCTTAATTGTTGCATCAATTAAAATGTTTCTTAAACATCTTAATTGATAAAAAAAAAATACCTTAATTGATATATACATAAGGTAGATAATCTCATATCTCATTCTTAACATATAAAATATACAGATCTTTCACTACAGGGGTTTTGATTTTTAGTAGCATTTTTTTTACATTTAGCGAAGTTTATAAACGCCACTAAAAGATTTGTGACATTTGTGAAAAATGACAATCAGAGTGATGGCTATACATGCATTGTGAAAAATAGAAAATGCCGCTACATTAACGGCGTTTGTATTTGAAAAATGTCGTTATATTAGCAACGTATGTATCTGGAAAATGCTGCTATATTAGCAGCATTTGTATCTTTGACACGTTGCTAATTTAATGGCATTTTTATCAGAAAAACACATTTACTTTGGTGGCATTTGTATTAAAAAAAATACCACTAATTTAGCAGAATTTCTAGCAAGAGCGCTGCTACTTTTAGTGGTGTTTTATGGTACAAACGCCACTAAATTATTCATTTAGCAATATTCTTGAGCACAAACATCGTAAAATTAAAAATTGTATTCTTTTTAAATAAAAAATTTATGTTAATATTTATTATTTTCATAAACGAGCTTAAATCTAGATGATTACATACATTTTGAAGGCTGCCAATTGATGAAGAAATTTTTTCAACTTGGTCACTAGCGTGCTCAAGAACTTATTGAATAATAGCATAAATTTTTAAGACTTTATTGTAAGCTATTTTGATATTAAAAAATATAAATATTTACTAAATATAATATCTGAGTTGGAGAACCATCGAGATCAATTCCTGAAAATTGTTGTTGCACAAAATTCATAAGATGATCGAATCGATCGTGCAACTGCTAAAATTTTGCATGTTCTTGCTCATTCTAGCACGTTCTTTCTCAATTTTAGCATGCTCATGTTCTTTTTCTGCTTCCATTTGTTGAAAACGTTATTGCATAGTTTGTAACTCCTCTCTCAATATCGAAATGTCTTGCAAAAACTGACTTGCTGAGAATGTAAATTGCTGAGAGCTTCACTCATGTAGTTAGATGGTATTGGACCCAATCCAAGGCCTCGGACTTGTCCATGCCTTTCTTTTCAACAACTTCTATGAATATTCAAATTTTCAGTTCTTATATGTTGAGAGAACCATCAGATGCTATTTCAATCTCAGCAGCTATTTTCTCTTTCGCTTTCTCTTATAAAATAATTATATACAACTATCAAGTTTAATGATTAATTGATAATATATTAAAAAAAGTAAATATTTACTTTATGTTAAAATAGATATTACAAATTACCATAATTTCTTATGTTTTGACATTCATGTAAGATCCATCTTTTTTTGTATGTGTTAAGCGAAAAAGTTCCACACATCCAATTGGACCACCCATCTCAATCTCATATACAAAAACATATGTTATTTAATAAGATACATATCAACTGTAACTTATTCATGCATATCATGCCTGTCAATCAAGTTCAACAATTTCAAATAATATTAATATCATGTATTATATTTTAGCCTCTTTACAACACAATAGTCTTAAACAGACGCAAACGTACATAAAAGCATTTTGGTCTTTCACACATTTTGATCATGGCAACCAAATTCAATTATTTGGACACGTTTAATATCATGAATTAAAGCCATTCAAACTGTTGAAAGTCATCGAAAAGTTTAATTTATATTTTTGCCTTTCAAAGGCAAAAATAGTCCCAAATAGACATAAATAATAACTTTTTCACCCATATCAATCGTAGAAACCAAGTTCATAACCGTCAGACAAGTTTAATATCAAGTATTAAAACTATCCAAACCGTTAAAATAGAACAATAATAAAAAATTTGTAATTTTACCTAAATATATATAAACAATAACTTTTTCATACATATCATCCATTTCAACTAAGTTCAAAACTTTTGATAAGTTTAATATCATGCATTGAAACTATCAAAACTATTAAAACAGTACAATAAATGTTAATTTGCATATTTAGCTTTTAACGGCATAAAAAGTTCATTCATTAGAATAAGTTTAAAATCATAAACTTACTATTTCTTTTTGCTTTCTTGCAAAACTTTTTGATCCATTTGTGCACGTATATTTTTGTTGCTTTCTGCTACCAATCCCAATCTGTTCTCTTTCCTATCATAAAAAATAATTGGGTATATCGTAGAAATACAAATATTACCACCTCAAAGCAAAAAACACTTTCATTAGTTCATTCTACTATACAAAGTTATAAATTAGTACCTCTTCTTTTCTTGACAACCAAAATCTAACTGATTGTTCATATTGCCACCTAATCACATTACGAGATAGATTTCTCATCGTCGCCTCTACAATTGTATTTCGATCGAAATACTTATTCTTCAAATTATGCTTATAATATTTCCATTTCTTTCCCAATGACTTAAGCACAAATGAAATTGGTATTTCAAGTACAAATCTTGACTTTAATAATACAAAAATGAAAAGTTTTAATCAATAAACCAAATTTAAAATAATTAATTTTTTTATATGTAATTAATTATACTAACACCTTAATAAAGTTTAAAGCATCAGCCTTTACTTCTACTGAAACTTTATGCTATGTTTCATAATGAATAGGCAATTTTATTCCATTACAGGCAAACATGCTTAGAAATCTAACTAATAGTTGAGCCTCTTCACCAATTGGTTGCCTATCAGAGTTTTCAGATATTACAATATGCTTGTTCGGAGGTAGTGTAAACAATTCCTTCAAAGTTGTCCGGCCTCTGGTCTTTTGTTGACCATTGTTATCAGTTGTAAAAATTAAAAAATTAATTTGTAAAATGGCAATACTTTTGTCATTATAATCGATTTGTAAATATGGGGTATATGATACTTACATTCAAATTTAAAGCATAATCAATTGGCGGGATACTATCTAAACCTAAACCTCTTGTATTGCCAGATCTAATATCAGTTGAAGCATTAGAAGTGATTGAGTTAGATCCGACAGTACGTTCATTCCTCTCTAAAAGATTGGGTCCATCATCAATATCAATAGGTGCCGCAGACGGTTCTGTACTAATATCTTTGATATGTATTCTTTTCAATCTACTCATCCGCATTGTAGCTTATCTATATCATAAAAGTGAATACATAAAATATATTAGTTTAGAACATACAATACAATAAATATATAATAGCAAATGTGACATTAATTATATACAATCATTTACTATATTATGTCTTAAACACTTGAATTACAAATTATAGATGATCCATCATGGTTTATAAATATCTTCATTAACATCTTTGCATACCCACTGAGCGTTGGTACTGGAGATATTTTTATCCAAGTTTTGTTCAACAAAAGGATAACATTTAGTTCAATGTTCAACATCATCTCTTGTATCTAACCCCATATCAAATAAGTTTCTAAGTGTGTTTCGAAAAACAACAAACCAACCCAATTCTTTGGGATTTTCAGAATAAAAAACTTGTTTAACTTGAGATGAAAAAACATAAGAACCAACCCAATTCTTTGGGATCTTTAGAATAAAAACCTTTTTTGACTTGAGATGAAAAAACATAAGGTTCATCGATGAGTTGTTGTCCAATGTGAATTAATCAAGAAAAATTCATAAGTGTAAATCCATACTGATCTTTCTTAATACTTCTCACACTATTCATATCAGCCCAATCACACTGAAATAAGATAACTTTCCACTTGCCATAATAATCCAACTCAATGATGTCATTAATTATGCCATAATAGTCAACATTTCCCTCTAAAGGGTTTGCATCGCTAGCACTAGCATAGCCAGTAGTTGATAAAATAACAACTCCTAAATTTTGTATACTGCTAAATCTCTCACGAGATTTAGTGTGAAATCTAAATCTATTGATGATGAAACCTTTGTATCATTTCACAATCTTGTTCGGACTTTGTGAAAGACACTTCATATCTTCACTAACAAGCCTTTTACTCTAAACCTATAAAAGTGGAATAAATATATATGTTATTAATGTTAATTATACCATAAGCATTCTATGTAGATTTGTCATAAAAGTGAAGTATGGCATTACTTACAGTTGTTCTTAACCATTCATAAAAGTTTTCGACGAACAACTTATCAAGCTCTCGAAGGTTTGATCGTCAATAATGAGCAGGACCTCTCAAATTATTTCTATACTCACTACAAAGCATCATGATAAAGTATTAACAATAAAAGAATAGAATAAATTATGCTTAATGTAATGAATAATTTTCTTGCTAAAAAACTTATGTGTGAAACGATTCAATAGCATCATAATGAAAAAGAACATATCGATGTACTTGTGCCCAAGATTTATCATCTAACTCTACCATTTCAGCTTTGCCTATTAGTTGTCCAAAACTTCGATAAAGATACCTGTAGGTAGAGTCATGTTGCTGCATACCGACATTTCTCAATGGTTTATTAAATTTTATTTCATCATCTTCTAAATAACGAGAACAAAATATCATACACTCTTCTACTAAATATCCTTTAGCAATAGAACTTTTCGGATAATGTTTATTGCAACAATAAGACTTTAACCTCCCCAAAAACCTATCGCATAAAACATTAGTCATATATCTTTTTAACTAGAGCAGCATGATCATCAATAAAAGCCTAATCAATCCATTAAACAATAATACCTTTCAATAGGATACATCCATCGATAATAAATTGACCCACTGACTTTTGCTTCATATGAAAGGTGGATAACCAAATGCATCATAACAGTGAAAAGGTTTGGAATGCAAATCTTCTCTAAATGGCATAAAGTAATTGCGACTCGATCTTGAAATTTGTTAAGCTCTTCCACATTCATACATTTCCCACATAGAGATTTAAATATGTTACTCAATTCAATTACCACAAAAGTGACTTACTTTGTCATTGATGAACGCAAAGCAATTGAAAGTAAGTCTTGCATCAAAATGTGATAATCATGTGACTTCAATGAAAAAAGTTTTCGTTTCTTCAGATTCACACATCTGAATATATTTGACGCATAGCCATTTGAAACTTTGATATTTTTCAAAACTTTGCAAAACACATCTTTTTCAGATTTAGAAATCTTAAAATAAGCAGTAGGCAATCGATATTTGCTAGTAGGAAGCAACTTCGGATGAAGGTTAAGGTGAATCCCCATATTAACTAGTCAACTCTTTAAGTCATCATTTGATCTTCTATTCACATTAAGAATTGTCCTAATAAAATTTTCGCAAACTCTTTTCTCTATATGAATTAAATTAAGGTTATGGCATAATAAATTATATTCCCAATAAGGCAACTCAACAAATATACTTTTTTTTTCACAACTCAGACTTATTGGGGTCATTTTCTTTATCGTCCTCTTCATCATTTTAAACATCAAGATCACCAAAGTCAGTATTAGTATCACCAACTTGCATAATATGAGGCCAGACACCTTTAAAGATTTCTCTCACTCTTTTCCTTGATAGAGGTATTTTTTTTATAAGTAAAATTGATATCGTTTAACTTTGACAAGATATTAGACCCATTAATGGGTAACGGTGATCTTCTCAACTCTTTAGTTCTATCAAAGAGATATTTTTAGAATCTAAATCGATGATTATCATCTAACCATCGACGATGTCCCATATAAGAGAACTTCCTATCATTAGGTAACCAATTCAAACATGTCTGTGCAGCGGAACATGGACAACCATAACGACTTTTTGTACTCTAAACAGATAAATTCGCCTAAGCAAGGAAATCATTGATAGTCCATAATAAAGCAGCACGTATATTGAAGTTCTCTTTTTTTTATGCATCATAGGTCTCAACTCATTCTCATAATTACTTTAATTCTTTTATAAGAGGTTGTAAGTAGATGTCTATATCATTACCTGGATTTTTTTGCTCAGGAATTATCATAGACAATATAAATGACTGTTGCTTCATAGCAATCCATGATGGCAAATTGTAAGGAATCAATACAACTAGCCAAGTACTATAAGAAGTACTCATCATTTTGAATGGGTTGAATCTAGTAGATGCTAGTCCAAGTATAACATTATGAGAATCAGATACAAAGTCAAAAAATCGAGAATGAAATAATTTTCATGCTAAAAAATCTACAAAATGCCTCAATGATCCATCATCTATCCACTTTTCATGATGCCACCTTATTGAATCTATAGTTTTGGAAGACATGAAGAGTCGTTGAAGTCTTGGTATTAATAAAAAATAGTGTAAAACCTTAACAGGCTTCTTTTTGACACTGGCCTCATCACCATCCTCATTCAACCTTTCATCAGAATTTTTATCCACCCAACGAGAAATACCACACACATGACAAGATTTTTGATTTTTTCTATCACCCCAATGCGACATACAATTATTGGGATAACTATGAATTTTCTCATATCTGAGACCTAAATCTTTGATCATCTTTTTTAATTTCTTATAATATTTAAGGATATTTGCAAAAGGAAATATTTCTTTCATAAACTCTAATAATAAAGTTAGAGAGTTTTTTGTCCATCCACATAAGCATTTCAAGTGAAAAAAATGAATACAGAAAGATAACCTTGAATGCTTCGAGCCTTCATAAAGCTTTTCATTCATATCCTCAAGCAACCTATAAACTTTTATGTTTCTCCTCTAGGTTGTTGGTCACCTACACCTATCCCAGGTTCACCAAATTCATTCATTTCAATATTGGACTAATTAAATCCATCATTTTGGGGAGAAGGATTATGAAAATGTTGGTTATGAATGTTAAAAGTATCTCACAACATGCTTTCAATGTCATCTGCTATAAAAAGATCATGTTGGTATCGGGGAGTCTTTAAAGTTGAAAGAACTCTAGTAGAAAACCTTGACGGTATAGACTCTCCATGAAAATACTAATTAACATATCTTAGGAGAAATCCAATAAAAAATTAAATGTTCATAAACAACTTGACGTATTTGCCAATCTATAATACCACACTTTACATATGGGCATAATATCATATCATCTTCACTTGTATTCTCAAATGAAAAATTAAGAAAATTTTTCACTCCATCTCTGTACTCTTGACTTAATCTTAACTTTTGCATCCAACTCTTATCCATTTAGTACTTGATACATTATCAAACCAAATGTGTAAAATAATTTATATGAAATGAACATGTCAAATACTTAAGTTTATTATTTTTTAAAGAAAAGATAATAACAAGACCAGTACTTATAAAAAATAAGAACTCCTTGTTGTGAAGTATTTTAACAGGTACCTGATATTATGAATATTAAAATCTGTTGGTAACGTAGACAGTACCCAAGAATTTTTATAGTTGAGGTTGAAATAAGGTAAAACAAGTATAGAGGAAACCCAAAAAAGAAAGAAAATGAAAGGGAAAGGGATCTAGATGATAGGTTACAAATGGGTATTTGAGGAAGGTGGGTTTTAGAGAAAATTGTTTAAACTAAAATGAAAATCGCCAATTACAAAATTTAAAGGAATGGTCAAATTAAGTAAAAATATTAGTAAATAACTAATGAATAGTCGAAATAGAGTTCTAAAAGATAATGCTCGAATAGTAAAAGTTAAAGGAAAGGGAAAGCAAAATGTAATTGGTCTGGAAAGAGAAATAGTAAAATAATAAAGATGAAGCTTCAAGTTGGTTATTGGATGTGCTAAGTTTGGGGACAATTTTATTGGACAAGATTATTGAAGGCGTTTACTAAGAAAAACACCTTCAATAATTTCCTACTAAATATTTTTTGAATATATTATATGTGTCATCAACAGAGTCGTAATATAATAGTTTGGGATTATTAAATACGTTTACACCCCAAAAATACCTTTAAAAATTTCATATAATTTTTATGGTGTATTTATTGAAGGTATTTTTTGCATAATATGCCTTCAATAATTTCTTTCTTTTTATCTGTGAATATCGGTGAAGGTAATTTTTTACTAAAAAAGCCTTCAATAATTTTACACTTTTAAAATTTTAAAAGGTCAATGAAGGTATTTGTTTCAGAAAAACACCTTGAGTAATTTATTTTTTTATTGAAAGAATTTATTGAAGGTGTCTTCTAGTGAAAAATGCATTCAATGTTCCACTACTCAACTTTACGATGGTTAGTGAAGGTGTTTCTTGAGAATAAATGCCTTCAATAATTTTCTCGTAAAATTGTTAGGATTAATAAAGGCATCTTCCAGTAAAAAATGTCTTCAATATTCCACAACTTAACTTTTGAGACAGTTAGTGAAGGCGTTTATTCCAAAAAAACACCTTCACTAATTCTTTCAAATGTATGTGCACAATTATTGAAAGTGTCTTTTAAGATCAAATGCCTTTAATAATTTTTTCTTAAAATTTTTGGGATTACTAAAGACGGCTTCTAGTGAAAAATGCCTTCAATATTTCATAACTCAAATTTTGAGACAGTTAGTGAAGGTGTTTATTCCAGAATAACACTTTCACTAATTCTTTCAAATTTACGTGCATAATTATTGAAAGCTTCTTTTGAGATCAAATGCCTTCAACAATTTTCTTTTAAAATTTTTGAGCTTATTAAAGGTGTTTTCCAGTGAAAAACGCCTTCAATATTCCATAATTCAAATTTTGAGATGGTTAGTAAAGGCGTTTATTTTAGAATAACGGTTTCACTAATTCTTCTAATTTACGTGCATAATTATTGCAAGTGTCTTTTGAGATCAAATGCCTTTAATAATTTCCTCTTAAAATTTTTGAAATTATTAAAGGCATCTTCTAGTAAAAAACGTATCAATATTCTATAACTTAAATTTTGAGATAGTTAGTAAAGGTGTTTATTCCAAAAAAATGCCTTCACTAATTCCTTCTAATTTACGTGCATAATTATTAAAGGTGTCTTTTGAGATCAAATGCCTTCAATAATTTTCTCTTAAAAGTTTTGAAATTATTAAAGGCATCTTCCAGTGAAAAATGCCTTCAATATTCCATAACTTAAATTTTGAGATGGTTAGTGAAGGCGTTTATTCTAGAAAAATGCCTTCACTAATTCCTTTTAATTTACGTGCACAATTACTGAAGGTGTTTTTTAAGATCAAACGCCTTCAATAATTTTTTCTTAAAATTTTTAAAATTATTAAATGTATCTTCCAGTAAAAAATGCCTTCAATATTCCATAACTAAAAGGTTGAAACGGTTAATGAAGATGTTTATTCTAGAAAAATGCCTTTACTAATTCTTTTTAATTTTTGTACATAATTATCAAAGGCGTTTTCTGAGGAAAAATGCCTTTAATAATTTCCTTTCAAAATTTTATTTTAGATTACTAAAGGCATTTTTTAGTAAAAAATACATTTAATAATCTCCAAGTAAAATTTTAAGGGGATTATTGAAGGTATTTTTTTTCAAAAAAACACCTTTAATAATAAATTTTATATTCATTCCCTGTTTTGGACATTGAATTCAAACGCTGTTAGTACACAAAACGATTAAAAGTTGCATTAATCAACCGAACTAAACCTACAAACACATTTTCTATTAGACTTTTGGTTTTTTGATCCCTATCATCACCGCCAACCTTCAATAAATCACTGGTGCGTACCTCTCTGTTAACCGATATGTCTTTATAATATTTTTTACCATATTTATTTATATTATTCGATAAAGCTATTTTTTTTTTGTTCTTTACTATTTACATATGGATATATATATTTTTTTTATTCATTTCATCGTAAGCATAGTCGTCCAAGCACCTATCATTGCATGTATACTATTTATGTGTAGTTTTTTGTTAATAATGTAGTTTGCTAAGCCTTATTGTGTGATATTATTTTGGTGAATGGTATTGTATGATATCGGTATGCTAAATTGTATGTTGAATGGTTTGTTGAATAGGGTTTATGAATGGTTTGCTGAATGGTGTTTTTGTATGTAGTATGGTATTGGTTGTATTTAATTACATACAATGTTAAATTTAGACGATCATTTTGTGTAATTCATATAATTATGATCAAAATCACAGGTATTATGGACTCCAAACAACATCATTTTCCTTCTAGTGAACATGCAAAAGATACACCTGTAGGCTAAAAAAGAAAGGGAAGGGGCCCAAATAAACAAATTAATGTGAGTGACACAAAAATTCACGTTGACTTCAATCAAAGTGGGCAGTCTATGTTTGAAGGAGTTGTCAAGTTGGCTACCCATATTGAAGCCGTCATCCGTCATAGGATTTCAATTACATACACCAATTGACGACGAGTTTCTAATGATATAAAGGATGATATATGACAGTCAGTTGTGGTATGTTTATTCTACTATTTCATAAAATTTATTAAATGATTATTTAATTGAAATTCAATGTCTTCTTACTAATTGTGTTAAATAATTTAAGAAACGTTTGACATCCCAATTGACTATAAAAAGATTGTATTGCAATCTGCTGGGAAAGCATTCAAAGACTTTAAAAGCAAATTGACAACCCAATATATTTTATCACTAGCTGATCGAGGTGATGTATTGGCTATTCCACCTGCGGCATATACAGATGTGATAAGTGTTAAAAATTGGATAAATTTTGTTTGATATTGGCTTTTAGAAGATTTCTCAATATGCAAACCCATTACCAAAAATATTGTTTATAAGTCTTTATGCAATATAGCCTTTGATCTTCATATGTGATTGACGTAATTTATTTTTTTTATAGAAAATCAAAGAAAAGCAATAAAACATTTGGGCCAAACAACAATATCACCATCGGACAACCAAAAGGGATATGCAAGTGTGAAGTACAAGCTTGTATGTATTCGCACACTTATTTTAACATCATTAATGAATATTTATGAACATTCATTTCATACATTCTGATTCTTGTATTACGGTAATTTAATAGGAATCAGTGAGCTCTGGCACAAAAGTTTCCAAACAAGATGTCTAAAAATAAGGACATGTACGAAAGGATGGATCCTTTATAGATGAAGCAACCGAAAAAATGGTAAAAAAGATTGTATGTATAATTGCTTTTTTAATATAATGTATGATTGGCATTGTGGTTGTATGCATGACTGTATACTAGCTTGTATAGATTTATTGTTACAACCCATCTTATTATTGTCTTTCAGGATGATTATGCTACCAAAGTCAAATTTGGTGAACTAGTAACCTAGTATGGTGAAAATCTTTTGTCTTTAGCATTAGGAGCTAAAGAAAGGCCTGGTCACTTTTGAAGGGTTGGTAAATTTGTCTTGCCATCAAAATTTTTTTGTAATCAACACAAAACCCCGTGAATGAGAAATGCATAATATAAAGCAATTAGTGAGCAACAATAGTAATGAATTGATGACCAAGATCAATGCCTCAATAAGCAATAGCAAATACTCGTTACTTTGGAGTCCATGTTGGTAGCAATACAGCATAACATGCCAGTAGGCTAGTTTGGTAGTATTGTCCATGTAGGACAAGCTTTCATTGCAAGTAAGGAAGTAAACCCATCCTCTGCTACCACCTAAAAAGTATGATTTTGTTTATAATTTTAATATTAATTTGTTATTATATTTATTGATTTGGTTTTAATACTTATATTTCATTAAATATTGTAGCAAGATGTTGAGACTCACAGTATGACCCTTGCTCAGGCTACCATGGATGAGTTATCCAAATATTTTTTGGAGCATTTATCCAGAGGAAACTTCATAACCATTGAGTCTGAGGAAGGGTTATTTGATAAACCATCATTTTCTTTCATTGGTCCGAAAAAGGTTAAAAAATTTTGTGAACTGGATGAATTATCAGCTTTTGATATTGTTGCTTATATGAGATTAGGTTATAAATACAAATATGCACATTCAACATGTATTAATCTATTTTATGGTGTAATACTAACTAGCAATGTTGATTGTTATCGTGCAACTTCCTATATAAAAAGCTCAAGGGGAGACAGTTGACTAACAGATTTAGATTCATTGACCCTAACTTCATTAGTGAGTAGAGTGGCACAATCACTTATCATGCTAATCATGTGATTGAATGCATGAAAAGATCGGTTAATTATTATTTGTTCTTGTATATTGCACAGTAAGTTATATTCCAACCTTAATTATTCCAACCTTACCCAAATCTGATCTAATGCATAATCTAAGTATATCATTGTTATTATTTTACAATCGTCATTGGGTGCTTATTGTCATTGACACTAAATTCTTAGCACCATACTTACTTAATTCAGTTAATCTAACAGCGATGCCTAACACCGACATTCAAACTTTTATAAACAGGTATTACACTTTATTATATTATATATCTTTTGTTTCTTCATAAGTAATTTTATTTATGTATTAAGTAATTTTTTTTTCAATTTAGGGTAATATCTGCATTCGATAAGAAGAAAAAGAAATTGAAATGGGTGTCATTACCTGTAAGTGTCAAATTTATTCTTTTATGTTGAGTTTGTGTAGATAAATGTTTCCTAAACCCATTCAATTTAATCTTCAGGTACCTCGTCAACCTAGTAATATTGAATGTGGATATTATGTCCTTCGTTTTATGCGTGAGATAGTGTTAAATGATTTTATGACCACACCATTAAAGCTAGTATAAATTTCATAAACTCGTTATATTTTCAAACAAATAAAAAGGTACATTATGTTCTCATTTATTAACATTTGCTTCTAAAATTTTTTTTAATGAAAGAGTAAAGAAAGCTTCACGGAAGAGGAACTAGATGAAGTCCATAAAGAATGGTGTGACTATGTATTATCATTTATCAATGTTGATAAACCTTGAGGTTAGACATTATTGGTTGAATGTAAATATATGAGGAACAAATTGTTATAATGTGTTTAACATGCCATGTTGAATGGAAACTTTAAGTTTTTACATTGGGGTATTGGTTTAATATTATTGGTATACTTAATATGAATACATTATGTGTACTTAATATATTATTGCGTATGATTATTTCATAAAAGTATATTAATATGGCAATATTATCAGTTTTAATTTCAGATGTGCAGTCAATTTATTGAAATACAATAATGTTCATTATGTAAATTCCAAAATATAATTCTTAGTATCACATATATAAACCAAATGTTTTCTGGGCATAAATATACAACTGACTTCAAATGTTTTCTGGGCATAAACCTACAACTGACTTGATATATACAATATCAAAATTTATTTTTTGATGGGATTAATGAAGGCATTTTTAGTAAGAAAATGCCTTGAATCATCCCTAACAACATGTTATTGAAGGTGTTTTTAACTAAAACTGCCTTAAATAATCCCACATAAAAATATATTATGTGGAATATTAAAGGCATTTTAGAGAAAAAAAAATACCTTCAAGAATCCATACCAAATATTTTGTATGGATAATTGAAGGCATTTTTGAAAAAAACTGCCTTTAATAATTTCTGTTAAAAATTTATTTATTGGATTATTGAAGGCGCTTTCACCCAAAAACGCCTTCAAGAATCCATTCCAAATTTTTCTTGTGAATTGTTAAGGGCATATTACGCAAGAAAATGCTTTGAATAATCCCTAACAAAATGTTATTGAAGGCGTTTCTTATCAAAATCGCATTCAATAATCACACCTAAAATTTTATTGTGTGGAATATTAAAGGCATTTTGGGTAAAAAACTCCTTTAAGAATTCGTTTCAATTTTTTTGTATGGATTATTGAAGGCATTTTTAAAAAAATCACTGTCAATAATACAAACTAAAAATTAATTGAATGGATTATTAAAGGAATTTTCCTACAGATAATGCCTTGAATAATTCATAACAAAATGTTATTGAAGACGTTTTTGGAAAAAATTGTCTTCAATAATCTGACCATTTAAATTAATTGTTTGAAATATTGAATGCGTTTTAAGCTAAAAATGCCTTCAAGAATCCGTTCCAAGTTTTGTCTATGGATTATTGAAGGCATTTTTGATAAAAACTGCCTTTAATAATCCTAACTAAAAATTTATTGATTGAATTATAGAATACGATTTCAGCCAAAAACACCTTCAAGAATCGGTTTCATATTTTTCCTATCGATTATTAATGGCGTTTCTCTATAAAAAATGCCTTTAATATTCTCTCCATAATTTTTTAAAGCAATTGGTGAATGCGTTTTTGCCAAGAAAATGCCTAGAATAATCAATTACAAATAATCTCTACAAGAACCTAAAAAAAGGCTAAATGGAGGGATCGAACCTACCACCTTATAGTTAACATCCGTATGATCCTAAAATTTTGATATGATATTTATTTAAGGTGTTTTTTTTCCAAAAATACCTTCAATAAGCATGTGAAATTTTTTGGTGCAATTATTAAAGGCGTTTCTTGTAGAAAATGCCTTTAATAATCATATACATGTTTTTACGAAGAGATTATTAAAGGTGTTGTCTGCCAAAATCGCCTTTAGTATTCACTCAAATTTTTAAGGTAGGATTATTCAAGGCATTTTAATCAAGAAACGCTGCTAATATCAAGTCTTTGGTGGCGTTTATAAGTAACAACGCCGCTATTTGAATATTTAGTGACGTTTTTATAATAAATGCCTTAAGTTTTATAAAAAATACAGAAGCTAGCGACATTTGTAAGTGAAACGCCACTCTAAAACTGTCACTAATCTTTCATTTTTCTGTAGTGTTTATGAACTAAATTATTTGGGAGTTTCTTTTTTATTAAAACGTCAAAAATTATTACCTTATTTTCAGCCCTATGAAATCCCATCTTTCTCTCACATGTAATTTTTGTTGGAATTTGGCTACCATATTTTGGATGTCCCATCCTTTCCATATGGCAACTCAAATTAAAATGATATCTGCACTACATTAGGATAATCCCTAAAATTAAAATAAAATTTTAATTTTTTATTACATAAAATTAAGATTATAAAATTTTATATTATTATAATAATAATATTGACATATAAAACATATTTTTGTTAACTTGGTAATCTATTAAAAAAAAATTTGGGGAAGATGCTAACCACCAGCCACCAAGTGTTTGCCCTTTTTCCTATTCAAAAATTCCCCTTTTTCTGTTGCTCTATCTATTATTACACAAGGGTTGTGTAATTTTGCCTGGCCATTATTCCTCAAATTGCCATAGCTTGCCACAGTATAATTTACTTGCTCTCTCTAAAACCTAATTTAAAAAAAAAAAAAAGAGAGAGGAGAATAAGATATTTTATAATGAAGTTCTATTAATTAACGAGAGAAAAAATTTATAATGAATCATATGATTAAATCAATCACCCTTAATTAAGGCATTTCTAACAATAAACGTCATATTCGATAAAAATTTTCAACCAATTACAACGTTCACTATCTAAAACTCTCTTGACTTGAGCATATAAGGCATTCAACTCCAAAAATGCCTTAATTGATTATAAAAAAAAAAAAGATCACTTAAAGCATTCATAAACACAAACGCCTTAATTGATTTGTTTTATAAATTATAAAAAAAATTAATTAAGATGTTTATAATAAAAAACATCTTAATTGATATGATATTATTAATAAAACAAAACAAAAGTTTGCCTTAAGCTTGTCAAGGAGATTATAATAATTATACAAGAATTAATAAATGTGAATTTTCTCAATCAAACGAGTGAATCTGAAATGAGACGTCTTAGAAATCAAATAAAATTTTAGATATTGCACTTTTTCGAATATCACATTTTCTCTCAAAATCCAAAATTTTACGAACCAAACACCTTTTAATAAAAATGGGGTTTCTAGTAAATGGAAGGACAAGAAAAAAGAAAGTGGCCTAATAAGCACCAATGTTCAGAAAAGACAAAAAATAATAATAAAAAAAAAGAAACAATGAAATTTTGAAATATAAATCAGTAAGCTATCAAATATTTTCTTCTCATAGCTCTATTGAACACACATCTCCCGTTCCATCAAAGTTCAAACACAACCTTCAACTTAGACAAGTTCCATCAATTATTTTGTTTCTAGCATTACACACAACAATAAAAAAAGGTTAATATCATGAATGACTATTGAATTATAGTGAAATATTCAATGTAAGACTTAAATTTTAAAAATTTTTAATTTGGTATTTAACTATAATATGTTAACTAATCATATATATTATTATATTATAACATACATAAATATCTTATAAAATTTGGCACATGGAATGTAAATAACTTCTTTAATTGACATGTAGGATAATTTTTTAAAGAGTATAGCTTTTTTTAATTTCAAATTGAATAATCTTGAATTTATTCAAACTATTCAAATTATAATTACAAATCAAATTAATCTAAAGAGCTGTTTTTTTAATTAAAATTTTGAAATATAAATTTTATCCAAATAATTTTGATTTTTACTAGATAACCTTACTTTATAAAGTATTTAATTATGAAAATCTTTCAACATTTTTTAAAACTATAAAAATTAAATTTATCTAAATATTTCAAAAACTCACTATATTTTTTTATCTTAATTTGCATAAAAAAATTATCTTTTCAAAATTTATGTAAAATATTAAAAATTCAAATAGTTTTACATATTAAATTTCTAAATAATAGGACATATATTTATCTAAACTCTAACTATTAATCTTATAATTGAAAAATAGGTAAGAAATTTTATTTAATTTTTATCAATTATTATATCCTTTTAATTTTTTAAATAATTTAAAAACCATTTATTCAATCTTAAATATCATCCAAGAGTTATTCTACAAATTCAAGAATATAAATGTAATATGTTATATCATTTTTTATTTTTTATTTGCAACTTTTTGGAATTCTATTACTATTGTAATTTTTTTTATTTGTATCTTTCTCTTTTTTAGATATATTCTATTACTATTACAAATTTGTTCTTATGAAAATTAATATTTTTTTCAATTTATTTTTCTTTTTTCACACATCTCTAACATCTTTTCATATTTCGTATAGCAATTTGAATAAAATTACAAATGTAAAAGTATGTCAATACTTTTTTATTATTTAATTCATCATCCGATAGTATATATTTTTTATTCATTTAAAAAAGACATGTAATTTATTTTTATTTGATATAAATTTTAAATGTATAAATATTATTGCAAATAAAGATAGTGCAAAGTAAAGACATCATTTTTTTCTTGCTTTTTTTAAATATATATATATATATATTTTATGACAAGTTAGTTAAATATAAAATTAGTTATATGTTATAAATTTTGAAATTTTGAATATAATTTTAAAAAGAATACTAGTTTATATTTATATACACATGAAATAAATAAAATTATTCCATACATTATATAGGTCACAATCTAGTGTAATATGAATCTATAAAATTGTTAGCTTCCAATGATGACATGTAATTAACAAACAACCCTTTAAATATTATATTAATTAACAAATTTACAATTGATGTATTATATTAAAAATTTTTAAAATTTAAATACTATATTAAACATTTCATTATAATTCAAAAATTATTCATTATATTATCTCTAATAAAAATAATAGCATAGCATTAGGGGGTGAGAGGTATCAGCAAAAGATAGCTGTAATAGCTACTTTTGCGGAGCAGTGATTAAAAGCTTCGTCATGTAGCAGCAGGCAAGGATTGAATAGCAGCAAGCGGATTTACTTGGTATGAAAATGCAAGTTGCCACACGTCTAACAAACACTTCTTCACAAACAAAGCTTGTTTCCTAACAATCCTAAAAAAAAATGTGCAGCTCAAAAGAAAAATAGATTTTTTCTTTCTCAAGACAAGACATTCATTATTTTCTAATTTTGTCAGAAATTATTGCTCCCCATGATGCCACTAGCACAAGGTGGTACTTGTAGTTTCTATTAAAGCTCTAGTACTAGAAATTTGCTGCGGCACATATACTATTTCCTGTCTGTTTTTCCTAATTAAATTTAGTTAAACCGAAGATATTCATGTGAAGAATGAAGATACATACAGTATTAGTT